>NC_073309.1:22276626-22609126 GCF_027595985.1 Sorex araneus
AGCCGTCTCCAGAGTGGGAGAAGCAGAGGGAGAGAGCGAAAGAGGTGATCAAGGGAGAGCATCGGCTAACGTCCCCCTCGTTTCCTTTCTGTCCCCATGGAGTGAGGCCCGTGGCGGGGGGGAGAGAGAGAGAGAGAGAGAGAGAGAGAGAGAGAGAGAGAGAGAGAGAGAGAGAGTGGGGGGGAGGGAGAGAGAGAGAGGGAGAGAGAGAGAGGGAGAGAGGGAAGGAGGGAGAGGGAGAGAGGGAGAGAGAGAGAGGGAAGAGAGAGAGAGGGAGAGAGGGAAGGAGGGAGAGAGGGAGTAAGTGAGGGAGAAGATGGAGAGAGGAGAGAGAGGGAGAGGGAGAGGGAGAGGGTGGAGAGAGAAAGAGGGAGGGAGAGAGAGATGGGGTGTGGGGTAGCCGGGAGGCAGAGGGAGAGGCCAGAGGCCCCCATTCCCCCCTGTGAGCCGCCCCAGGCTGCAGAGGACTCATCCCTCACCACCTCAGGGTGCTCCCAGCCCTCTGCCCACGGCCTCTTCCTGGTGGGCCCTCCCGGCTGCCTGGTGGGGGCTGCCCATCTGCTGACTGGTCGTGAGGTGACGGTCCGTGCCGGGCCCGGGGTGTGAGGAGGGTAAGTACAGTAGGGGCCTCCGGGGAGGTCGCCATTGTGGCCCAGAAATAGGTTCGGAAACGGGAAATCCTGCGAACACAATGGGGCCTGGGGTAGCGGGGTTTCCTCCCGGCCCGGGCCCAGCGAGGACGCAGATGCGGCTCAGGCCAAAGGCCTCGCTGAGGCGGGACCGAGACTGTCGGCCCGGTCGCCCGGCTCTCCCCAGCCCTCGGGGGACTCCGGGCTGGCCAGGGCAGCTCAGGACAAGCCAGGGGCGCTGTGGAGGCGTGCGGGGGACAGGGAACAGCCTCCAGGCCTCAGCCCCTCGGAAGCCACATGTGCAGAGTCTGCGTGGAAACTGTCGGCCTGTCCCCAGGCTCTGCCAGGGACACAGGGTCACCAGGCTGACCCCACCTGGCCCCTAGCAAGGGAGAATTAGAGCGATTCTCCATGGGGCCAGGGGCCAGAGCCATAGCACAATGGGGAGGGCGCTTGTCTTGCATGCAGCCTGCCCGGGTTCAATCCCCGCTAGCCCACTTGTTCCCCCAAGCCTGCCAGGAGTGATCTCTGAGCTCAGAGCCAGAAGTAACCTCTGAGCACTGCTGGGTATGGCCTCCAACACCAAAATAAATAAATAAATAGATTTAAAAAATTTAAAAAGTGATTCTTCCTTAGAGAATCAGAAACTTAGCTCCATGTTCCAGAGTTTCATTCCTTTACAAAAAAGCAAATTCGTGTGTTGCTGCGGGGGAGGGGGGCGGGGCAGAACAGCAAGTAGGGCATTTGCCTTGTGTGCGGCCAACCTGGGTTCCATCCCCGGCATCCCATACGGTCCCCCTGAGAACCACCAGGAGTGATTCCTGAGTGAGAGCCAGGAGTAAGCCCCGAGCATCTCTGGGTATGACCCTGAAAGCTTCCCCCTATAAAAAAAGAAAGAAAAGCAAATTGAGGCCAGGGAGACAGCTCAGAGGACTGAAGTGACGTCTTTTATGTGGTAGCCCAGGATCTGATCCCCAGCACTGCACGGTCCCCAACACTGCCGAGTGTGCCCCAACAGAAGAAGGTCGCTGTCACTGTCACTGTCCCGTTGTTTATCGATTTGCTCAAGCAGGCACCAGTAACGTCTCCATCGTGAGACTTGTTGTTACCTTTTTTGGCATATCGAATACACCATGGGTAGCTTGCCAGGCTCTTCCGTGTGGGCGGGATGCTCTCGGCAGTTTGCCGGGCTCTCCGAGAGGAATGGAGGAATCGAACCCAGATCTGCCACGTGCAAGGCAAACACCCTACCCTCTGTGCTATCGCTCCAGCCCAACAGAAGAAGAAAAAACAGAAAATAAAATGCAAGTGATGAAACACAATGTCCCATAGAATCCCAGTTTTGTTAAGATATGCACCAATAGGGGCCTCCGGGAGATATTTCAGGGGTTAGGGCAAGGCACTTACCCTGCACTCAGCCGACCCGTGTCAGTCTCCAACACGGCACTTGGTTCCCTGAGCACTGCCAGGAGACATCCCTGAGCACAGAACCAGGAGTGCACAGCTGGGTGTGCTCCCCACCCAAAAATATGCGTGAATATAAAAATCAGTATGTGTGGTCACACGTAGAAGTGACAGGAAAGAGTCAACAGGATGTTCGAGTGGGCGGATTTAGGGGATTCTGATCGTCCTTGTTTTTTTCTGTATATTTGAATTGTCTACACTTGACTTTGTAACCATAAGGAAAATAGAAGTCCCCGCCCCCAGGCTCCCCCATACCCGTCTAAAGTACCCTCCTTCAGTCCCCTTGTTTGTGAAGAGTTTTGGAGGAAGCCGGGGAGTGCCGAGGTAACAGGATACGATGCTGTATACATCGGATGCAAAGGCCAAGACGCACAGGGCTGGAAGAGGACAGGAAGGAAGCCAGAGGGGGTCAGGCCACTGATTTTGGCGGGGACACGGCCCAGGCCCCGCCCCTCCAGTGTGTGAGAATCACCATCTTGCCAGTCCCTTGTCATGAGGGATCTTGGCAGTCGGGTGGGAGGAAGAGTCTCCTTGTCCTTTTTTTTTTTTTTTTTTTGCTTTTTAGGTCACACTCGGCCATGCTCAGGGGTTACTCCTGGCTCTGCACTCAGGAATTACTCCAGGCAGTGCTCAGGGGATCATATGGGATGCTGGGAATTGAACCCAAGTCGGCCGCCTGCAAGGCAAACGCCCTACCCGCTGTGCTATCGCTCCAGCCTCTCTCCTTGTCCTTTTGACAGATGGAGGACAGTCCTGCCATCCACATGCCCTGGTCACGGGGCCTCCAGCCTCCCCCCCACATAACGAAAAATTTCAATATTCAGAAAGAACGGTGCAATGAACACCCTTTTACTTACCACCGAGCGTCTGAGATGAACACCCTACAAAGATCGGTCCCTTCACCATCCATTCATAAATCTTTATTGAATTTATTTAATGTTCGGTCATTTTTAAAATATATTTTAGGGGCTGGAGTGATAGCACAGCGGGTAGGGCGTTTGCCTTGCACGCGGCCGACCCGGGTTCGAATCCCAGCATCCCATATGGTCCCCTGAGCACCGCCAGGAGTAATTCCTGAGTGCATGAGCCAGGAATGACCCCTGTGCATTGCCGGGTGTGACCCAAAAAGCTAAAATATATATATATATATACATATATATATATTATACTGGAGCTGGAGTGATAGCACAGCGGGTAGGGTGTTTACCTTGCACTCGGCTGACCCAGGTTCGATTCCCAGCATCCCATATGGTTCCCTGAGCACCGCCAGGAGTAATTCCTGAGTGCAGAGCCAGGAGGAACCCCTGTGCATCGCCGGGTATGACCCAAAAAGAAAATATATATATATATTTTATTTTTATAAAGTTGTTCACGACAGTTCATTACAGATAATAGTGAAACACCATCCCACCACCGTGCACCTTCCCACAGCCACCAGAGGAAAGAGTGTGAAGATTGTTGTATTTCATCCTGGAGCCATTTAAGCCCGAATATGAGAGATTACAAGCGTGTATGCTAAACCCACGCAAATGTGTGCTATTTTGGTACATCAGTGGGCTAGAGTATAAGAGTGAATGCGGCCGCGTGCTCCAGGGTGTTCTGTGTCACTGTCTTCCGGGAGCTTTACCTCACAGTCCCTGGGTCTTGGCTGTGGATGGCGCCAAGGGGCAGTTTGTGGGTGTGACTGCCACGCTACTGGAAAACTGGGGAGCAGAGGGGAGGAATTTTTGGTCTTTGGGCCACACACTGAGATGCTCAGGACTTACTCCTGCCTCTGTGCTCAGGGACCATAGGGGGTGCCGGGATCAAACCCAGGTCAGTCGCATGCAAGGAAAGTGCCCTAACCACTGTACTATCTCTCTGGCCCCACTAATCTTTACTTATTTTTTTTTTAATTTGGGGCCACAAGTGCATGTAAGGCAATTTTCCTACCAACTGTACTATCACTCTGCCCCTACCCCCAATTTTAAATTTTGTTTGAGAAGTTTTGGGGGTGGGGTGGGGGTCACATCTGGCTGTGCTCAAGGTTTACTCCTGGTTCTCTGCTCAGGGATCACTCTGGTTTGTGCTCGAAGGATCACATGGGGTGTCGAGGGTCAAACCTGAGTTAGTCTCATGCAAAGCAAATGCTCTACCCACTGGGCTACGTCTCCAGCCCCACTGGTCAACCAGTTTAAACTAGAGCAACTGGAGATCAAACATTGTCTTAAAATTTTTGGGTTTTGTTTTAGGGCCACACCCAGCTATGTTCAGGGCTTACTCCTGGCTCCACACTCAGAAAACACTTCTGGCAGTACGTGGGGGACCCAATGGGGTATTGGGGGTTGAACCCAGGTCGATATGTGCAAGGCAAGTGCCCTACCCACTGTCTTTTTTTTTTTTTCTTTTTGGGTCACACCCGGCAATGCACAGGGGTCATTCCTGGCTCTGCACTCAGGAATTACTCCTGGCGGTGCTCAGGGGACCATATGGGATGCTGGGATTCGAACCCGGGTCGGCCGCGTGCAAGGCAAACGCCCTACCCACTGTGCTATCACTCCAGCCCCTGTCTTTTTTTTTTTTTATTAGTGAATCACCGTGAGGGTACAGTTACAGATTTACACATTTTCGTGCTTTTGTTTCGTCATACAATGTTCGAGAACCCATCCCTCCACCTGTGCCCATTGTTTACCACCGATGAACCCAGTATCCCTCCCACCCCCCAATCCCATCCCCCCACCCCACCCTGCCTCCGTGGCAGGGCATTCCCTTTTGTTCTCTCTCTCCTTTTGGTGTTGTGGTTTGCAATAGGGGTATTGAGTGGCCATCGTGTTCAATCTATAGTCTACTATCAGCACGCATCTCCCTTCCCGAGTGGGTCCTCCAACCGCATTTTACTTTATGTTCCCTTCTCTCTCTGAGCTGCCTTTTCCCCCAGCATGTGAGGCCAGCCTCCAAGCCATGGAGCCAACCTCCTGGTACTTATTTCTACTATTCTTGCCTACCCGCTGTCTTCTCTCAGTCCCTGTCTTGTTTTACACCACTGAAGTTCAACACCAAGAGTAAAAGAGCCCTTCTGATTGGCAGGAACAAACTCGATCCCCAGTACCCCCTATACGGTCCCCCGAGCCTGCCAGGAGTGATCCCTAAGGCAGAGCCAGAAATAAGTTGTGAGCACTGCTGGGTGTGGCCAAGAAACCAAAATGACAATAATAAATAAACAAACTGGTGGTTGTGAGCGCTGGCCGCTGTGCTTTCATTCATTCTTGCTTGGTTCTCAAGACCCCCCAATTCCCAATGTTCCCAACTCAGAGTGAAAGCCAGCGGGGTCCTGCAGGCTCCCGTAACCCTGTTCTCCAGAGCCTCGCCCTCCCCTCAGCCCATACCCCCAGCCTGTCCTCTCCGCGCTGGTTGCTCCCTACCCGGGGGCCTTTGTCCTCCCTTCCTGGAACATTCTTCCCCTCCCAGGTGCCACAGGACTCCCTCCTGGATCAGCACCCTCGGGCTGCTGGAGCAAAAGACCCCACGTTTGGGAGCCAACCGCAAACACCTGTGCCCACATAGCTCCGCAAAGACTCTTTCCCAACTAAGGTCACACCTCCGGACAGAGTGGGACCATTCAACGGCCTCTGCTTCCAGATCACCTGCAACCTCTGCTCCAGGGTGCCCTTTCCAGAAACACCATTAGCGAGTGTGGACACAGCGTGGGCACGCCCTGGCAGCAGCCTCCCCGCCTCCTGCCCGCGTGCACTTCTCTCCACTGCCTTCTCAGGTGTGTCTTGAGTGGCTTTCTGAGTTATTGATCGGGACTGGGGTTCCCTCGTAGGATGTAAATCCCACAAAGTGAGACTGGTGTGGGCGCTCGTGCTGCAGCCAGAGCTATTCCAGGAAGAACCCTTCTGACATCAGCACCACACTCGGCTTCACAGATAATCGATAGGCATGCGGGAGGAGAGACAAGTCAGTTTGTTTGGACACTTGTCCACGTCCATGTCAGAGGCATATTTGAAAGGGGAAAAAAAAAAAGAATGACTGAATAAGTGAATAGTTTGAGCAGTGCTGGATAGAAATGGGGGGATCTAGGGGTCCCAGAGAGCCGAGCGGGGCATAGACCGAGAGGCCAGATGCCTTGCAGAGGAGGGAGACGGAGAGTCTGGGGTCAGACGGAGAGCCTGAGGCGGGAGGCGCTCTGGTGCCGGGGTGAGACTCAGAACCCCACACACGCCAGGCACGTGTGTCACCATGGCTTGGCACAGACCAGGACACAAGTCCCAGCCATGCGGGTTGGCCATCCTGACCCACAGGACGGGAGGAGCACCCCACGCATGGTCCTCTCCCCCTGGGAGGCCCTGTTTGATAATCCCCCCAAACTACGTGGTCAAGGGGGGGTCCCTCAGTTACTCCCAGCACTTGCTGTGTCTGTCCAGGAGCCTTGCTGACCAGGAGCCAACACTCCATTCGTGGCAACAGCAGATGAGGCTGGAGCGATAGCACAGGGGGTAGGGAGTTTGCCTCGCACGTGGCCGACCCGGGTTCTAGATTCCCAGCATCCCATAGGGTCCCCTGAGCACCGCCAGGAGTAATTAATTCCTGAGTGCAGAGCCAGGAGTAACCCCTGAGCATGGCCGGGTGTGACCCAAAAACAAAAAAAAAAAAGAAAGAAGGAAAGAAAGAAAGAAAGAAAGAAAGAAAGAAGGAAAGAAAGAAAGAAAGAAAGAAAGAAAGAAAGAAAGAAAGAAAGAAAGAAAGAAAGAAAGAAAGAAAGAAAGAAAGAAAGAAAGAAAGAAAGAAAGAAGGAAGGAAGGAAGGAAGGAAAGAAAGAAAGAAAGAAAGAAAGAAAGAAAGAAAGAAAGAAAGAAAGAAAGAAAGAAAGAAAGAAAGAAAGAAAGAAGAGAGAGAAAAAGAGAGAGAAAGAAAGAAAGAAAAGAAAGAAAGAAAGAAAGAAAGAAAGAAAGAAAGAAAGAAAGAAAGAAAGAAAGAAAGAAAGAAAGAAAGAAGGAAAGAAAGAAGGAAAGAAAGAGAGAAAGAACAACAGCAGAAGAAGCCCCACTCCAGTGGCTTAAGCTGAAAGTGGGTCTGGGGTCTGAACAGATTCCAGGGGGCTCCCCAGCAACAGATCTAGAAGGTCACCTCCATGGCGCCAACTTGACTTCATTCAGGGTGGGGCGCGGTGAGACGGAACCCAGGGCTCACCCCCAAAGCACACACACGATCAACAAGCCACATCCCAGCTGCCTTCACTTCGCTCTTTATTTACTCTATGAGTCTTTAAAAAATATTACTGTGGAGATGAAGAGATAGTCCAGTGGGTAAGGCACCTGCCTTGCGTGCAGCTGACCTAGATTTGTTCAATTCCCGGCACCCCATATGGTCCCTCGAGCCCCACCAGGAGTGATCCCTGATTCCAGAGCCACGAGTAAGCCCTGAGCACAGCTGGGTGAGGCCCTCCCTCCCACAGACACACACCAAAAAATATATATATGCACACAAACAAAAATGGTTACCAGGGTAACCTAGGATAAACACCACCACTTTATTTTTAGATGTAAGTCTAGTGGCGTTAATTGCATTCACAGTGCTCTGTAGGCATCACCGTGATGCATTTCCAAAGTTTTGCACTGCCCTCCCTGGGCTCTTTAAGTGTGAAGCCAAATGCCCTGATTCCCCGGCCGCCCCAGTGGCCAATAACCTCTACCCTACTTTCACTCTCTCTCAGAGGACTTTGCCTCTTCCAGCCAGTCCACATAGATGAGATCAGACAATGGTTGGCCTTTGGTGTCTAATTCATTTCTCTCGGAATCAGGCTCTCTGGGCCCGCACCTGTCTCAACTTCTATCAGAATTACTCTCCTTTCGTGTGGTTAATAATATCCTACCGAATGGAGAGATCGCTTTTTTTAATCTGATGGTTACCTGCTCTTTTTTTGTTTTTTTCAGTTTTGGGGCCACACCTGGCAGTGCACAGAGCTTCCTCCCGGCTCTGTGCTCAGGGGCCACCCCTGGCCATGCTCAGACCGGGCTGGGGACGGAGCTTGAGTCTCAGCCATGAGCCAGGCCAGTGTCCTTCCCGCCGTGCTCTCTCTCCAGCCCTATCTGCTCATTTCTTGCTGAACTCCACCTCTTGGCTGCGCGGCCTGTCCTTGACACTCGTATAAATAGAATCACATGCCAATATTCCTGCCTGTCTAGCTTCCTCTGCTCCCGGGTTTGGGACAGGGCCGTGCACTGTCAATGCCGTTTCCTCCGTCGGTGCTCCGTGCTATCCGCGTGCACATCATTTATCTGTTCTCCTGCCAAAGGGCTCAGGGTTTGTGTACAATCTCTGGGGATTACAAGTGGTACTTGGGGTTGTGACACTCATTCCAATGTGTGGTTTTTCCAATACCACCAAGTAATCACCTTCATTCCGAAGCTGTGCCCCTGGAGCTAGCAAGGGACCCTGCTTGGCTCAGGATAGACTCCCCCTGCCCGCCCCGCCGTCCTGCCAGGGTATTCCCAGGGCCCCACCTCAGACCTTGCCCTCAATCTGGGGCTTCCCCAGTGCTCCTGAGCAACCGGCCACAGAGCTGAGACAATTCTGTGGGCTGTAATGACTCCCTCTCCGGGCTCTGTGGACTTGCCAGAGCGGGTCAGAGAACGTAGAGAAACAGCCTGCTGGCTCAGAGGACCCACCGTTAGTGACGGAGCACTCACGTGCGCGCGCAGAGGGTGAGGTCTGGGGTGTGTGGAGAGGGGCGCAAAGCTGCCTGCGCCCCCACAGCTCCGCCCGCCCACCAACCTGGAGATTCTTCGTGTCTGTCCTTGTTTTTGTTGATTTTTTTTGGAAGGGGGGGACGTCACATCTGGCAGTGCTCAGGGATCACTCCTGGTGGTGTCTGGGGGCCAAGTGCGTTGCTGGGGAACCAACCCAGCCCAGCTGCACGCAAGGCCAGCACGTCAGCCCTTATGTCTGGCCCCATCTGACGGTGTTTTTTTTTGTTTTGTTTTGTTTGTTTTTTGCTTTTTAGGTCAGACCTGGCAATGCACAGGGGTCACTCCTGGCTCTACACTCAAGGAATTATCCCTGGCAGTGCTCAGAGGACCATATGGGATGCTGGGAATCGAACCTGGGTCGGCTGCGTGCAAGGCAAACGCCCTACCCGCTGTGCTATCGCTCCAGCCCTCCCATCTTAGGGTTTTTGTGGCAGCGTCACTACATAATGTGATGGACTAAGTCATGGCTCCTTGATGATCAAATTAATCTCCAGTTTCTCTCCAAAAGTGGGGCAGAAGGGAGAAATCGAAATTTTGTTGCATCAGGGATTGAACCCAGGTCTGCTGTGAACAAGGCAAGCTCCTTAACCATTAGACTCTCTCTCTGGTCCTTATATATATTTTTTAAAAAGGTAAATTTAGGGGCTGGAGTGATAGCACAGTGGGTAGGGCGTTTGCCTTGCACACGGCCGACCCGGGTTTGATTCCCAGCGTCCCATATGGTCCCCCAAGCACTGCCAGGAGTAATTCCTGAGTGCATGAGCCAGGAGTAACCCCTCTGCAACACTGGATGTGACCCGAAGAGCAAAAAAAAAAAAAAAAAAAAAAAGGTTAATTTATTGGGGCTGGAGTGATAGTTCAACGATAGGGCATTTGCCTTGTACACAGCCAAACTGGGTTTAATTCCTGGCGTCCTATAAGGTCCCACAAGCACAACCAAGAATGATTCTTGAGCACAGAGCCAGAAATAACCCCTGAGGATCACCGGGTGTGGCCTAACACCCCCCTCCCCCAAAAAAAAAGTTTAATTAATTTAGTTATTGGTTTGGGGTCACACCTAGTGGTGCTCAGGACCTCTCAGCTCTTCATGGAAGGTTGAGGGTTAGGGGGGAGGGGATCAAACCCTGGTCAGGATGGGCAAACGCCCTTCCTGCTATACTATACTCCACCCCCTTTAATAGCTTAGAAAACAGGGTGACAATTGTGTCAATGTTGTTGTGCAAAATTACTGTATCCCACCACCACCAAAGTGCCCCAACCCCACAGTGCTATACCTAGGTCACCTCTAAAACGTTTTTTGTTTTTATTTTGGGCCACACCTGACGGTGCTCAGGGCTTACTCCTGGATGTCCACTCAAGGATCACTCCTGGCACACGCAGGGGACCACGTGGGATGCTGGGGATCAAACCTGAGTGTGCCTTGTGCAAAGCAAACACCCTACCCGCTATACTATCACTCCAGCCCCATCTCTAAAACATTTTTTTGACATTAAGAAGGTATTTTTATAAATTAAATATTGAAAGAAAATAGGGATAAAAAGGAATCCTTCTGTTAAATTGTTTTTCTTTTCTTTTTTTTTTTTTTTTGCTTTTTGGGTCACACTGGGCGATGCACAGGGGTTACTCCTGGCTCTACACTCAGGAATTACTCCTGGCGGTGCTCAGGGGACCATATGGGATGCTGGGAATCGAACCTGGGTTGGCCACTTGCAAGGCAAATGCCCTACCCGCTGTGCTATAGCTCCAACCCATTATTCATTTTTTAAAGGAAAATGCACATTTTCCAGAGTTGACTTTTAGTTATACCGCTAAAACTTTTAACCCTCTAATCTAAGCGCTTGGCTCTTATCCTGGCAACATCCTCTGATTACTTTCCCAAAATCACCTCACTAACATAAAAAAGATACTTTAATGGTTCCTGTCAATGCTTAGGAAATTTAGGATTCTCTAAGGCAGAAACGAAGTTTCAGATCAAATATATACTTCTTCTTGTCAATCGCAGTATCAGAAGACTGTGATAAATATACAGTCTTCTTGAACATGGGCCTGAATTTTTGCTGAATAGATGTAAGGAGTAAAGTAGCAGATTGGAGGGTAGAAATATGTCCAGCTCTCAGGGAAGATGTTGGCAAGGGGCCTGGAAAGATGGTACAGCAGGGAGGGCACTTGCCTTCACGACGCCAACGAAGGTTTTTTTTTTTTCTTTTTGGGTCACACCCGGTGATGCTCAGGGATTACTCCTGGCTCTAGCACTCAGGAATTACCCCTGGCGGTGTTCAAGGGACCATATGGGATGCTGGGAATCGAACCCAGGTCAGCCGCGTGCAAGGCAAACGCCCTACCCACTGTGCTATCGCTCCAGCCCCGACGACGCCAACCAAGGTTTAGTCTAGACACCCCAGATGGTTCCCCAACCCCCCCCCAGCCCCTCTAGGAGTAACCCCTGGGTGCAAAGACAGGGGTAAGCCCTGAGCATCCCTGTGCTTGCACGCGCGCACGCACACACACACACACACACACACAGAAATAAGTTGTCAAGAAAAGAATCAGTTTCCCAAAATTGTGCAATCTTTATTCACACCGACAGGTCCAAGATTTCTAGTCATTCCATATCCTTGTCTATACTCACTGTTGTCTCTTATGTTTGCTTTTAGTCCCTCTGGTTGGTAGATTATCGAATATCATAGTTGTTTGCATTTGCATATGGCTAAAGTAGTTGAACGTGTTGTAGTCACTGGGGTGTTGTTACTATTATTATTAATAATTGTTGTTATTGTTATTATTATTACTATCTCATCACCATTGCTGTTAGTGGTCAGACCCAGTGCCTGCCTCACATCTGTGAGGTGTTATGCCATGGAGCTACATCCTCACCATCCAGGAAGTCTTCTTTTAGGGAGGGAGGTGTCACATCCAGCTGTACTCAGGCCCTACTCCTGGCTCTGTGCTCAGGAATCATTCTTGACCGTGTTCAGGGGGCCATACGGGGTGCAGGGTTGGCTGCGTGCAGGCAAGCATCCTATCCCAATACTATCTCTCCATTCCCGCCATACTCATTAAAAACAAACTATTGATGGGGCTGGAGCGATAGCACAGCAGGTAGGGCGTTTGCCTTGCACGTGGCCGACCCGGGTTCAAATCCCTGAGCACCGCCAGGGGTGATTCCTGAGTGCATGAGCCAGGAGTGACCCCTGTGCATTGCTGGGTGTGACCCAAAAAGCAAAAAACAAAACAAATACCAAACTATTGAACAAGTCTTTTATTCATTTGGGGAAATCAATTGCTCTTTTCAATTTTTTTTTGTTTTGTTTTATAAGAGTTCTTGATCTATTATGAATTCAAGTCTGTGTTGGAACTAAGTTTCCTTTTCAGTTTCTCAATGGTGTGTGGTGTGCAAACATTCTTCATTTTAAAGCAGTGTTTCCTAACTTACTCTTCCAAAGATTGTTTACAGCATTATTTAGCACTTGCCATTGTGAAGTCAGATCCCCAGGGGAGAAATGACTGAATCCTGGTAAACCTCTTTGCGTCCTTTTTTCCCCCCCTCAACCACATCAGCTGGGCGGCTGCCATCAACCACCGAAATTAGAATTGTTTGAGGTCAGCTCAGGCTATTGTGTCTTCCCCAAAGAGTCCTTCCTCATTGGAGACACAGCAGCCAGAACGTATCAGGTTATGAACAGACAGACCAACGGACAAGAGAGGCTGTATCAGCGGGTTGGGCGTTTGCCTTGCACGTGGCCGACCGGGGTTCGATTCCCAGCATCCCATATGGTCCCCTGAGCAGCGCCAGGGGTAATTCCTGAGTGCAGAGCCAGGAGCAACCCCTGTGCATCGCCGGGTGTGACCCAAAAAGCAAAAAAAAAAAAAAAAAAAAAGAGAGGCTGTATCAGAACTTGGATGTCAGGGCACTCCTTTTTCTGACAGATCGTTTTTCAGAGGGAAGAAAAAGCTAGCCAGTTTGTATAGAAATATTTGCTCTCCTAGTGTTGTGATAGGAAAATAGTGGAAGTTGAGGCTGGAGAGATAGTTCTGTGGGTAGGGCGTTTTCCTTGAACATGGTTGACCCAGGTTCATTCCCCAGCATCCTAGATGGTCCCTGAGAACAGCTAGGAGTAATTCCTGAGTGCAGAGCCAGGAGTAAGCCTTGAGCACTGCTGGGTGTAGCCCCAAACAACAACAAAAACAAGCAAACACAATTCGTAATAATAATTTTTTTTTTTTTATTTTTGGGTCATAGCCGGCGATGCTCAGGGGCTACTCTGCACTCAGGTATTACTCCTGGCGGTGCTCAGGGGACCATATTGGATGCTGAGAATCGAACCTGGGTCGGCTGCGTACAAGGCAAATGCCCTACCTGCTGTGCTATTGCTCCAGCCCAGTAATTATAAAATTCTTGGGGAAAAAAAATAGTGGAAACACCCAAGGTATAGCCATTCCATAAATTCCCTGCACAAGATGTGCCCAAGAGCCATTCAGTGAAGATAACTGATGCACTAGAATTGAGCCTTGCAGGGGGCTAAGAGTACAGTGGCAGGGCACTTGCCTTGCACGAAGCTGACCCCAGTTTGATCCTGGCATTGCAGATGGTCTCCTGAGCACAAAGCTAGGAGTCCTGAGCATTGCCAGGTGTGGCCCATGCAAAGAACTTTACCTCCCTCAAAAGAATAGACACTTCAGAGGCAACAGGCCCGAGGGCAGCATGTGTGGACCAGTGCATTGCTCAAAGATCATGTTGGCAGCGGGGGGAGGGGGAGACTACGGGGGGAGGGAGTGGGGGATGAGGCAAGCAGGAGGGAGGGAGCATTTTAGAACTTTGCAAGTTTGTTGTTGTTGTTTGTTTGGGGACCATACTTGGCAATGCTCAGGGGTTAGTCCTGGCTTTGCACTCCGGAATTCCTCCTGGTGGTGCTCAGGGGACTGTACGTGCTGCTAGGGATCAAACCTGGGTTGGTGGCATGCAAGACAATCACCCTACCCGCTGTGCTATTGCTCAGCTCCCTTCCTTTGCAAATATATATATACATACATATATATATATATATATATATATATTTTTTTTTTTTTTTTGCTTTTTTGGGTCACACCCGGTGATGCACAGGGGTTACTTCTGGCTCTGCACTCAGGAACCACCCCTGGCGGTGCTCAGGGGACCATATGGGATGCTGGGAATCAAACCTGGTTCAGTCGCGTGCAAGGCAAACGCCCTACCCGCTGTGCTATCGCTCCAGCCCCTCCTTGGCAAATCTTTAGAGGCATTCAAGGTATTTTTATGACTACATTCTCTATGATTTATTTCAGGAAACTAATTGAATTTTTTTTGTTTATTTTTGTGCAATACCCAGCAGTGCTCAGGGACTACTCCTGGCTCTGCCCTCAGGGATCACTCCTGGCGGGCCTCGGGGGACCACATGGGGTGCCGGGGATGGAACCCCGGTTGGCTGTGTACAAGGCAAGTGCCCTACCCACTGTACTATCTTTCCGGCCCCAAAGTGTTCAAAATTGGAACAATCCAAAGGGAAGGAATTTGAAAGAGAATAAAACCTTTTGTGCTAAGATGTGTGTGTGTGTGTGTGTGTGTGTGTGTGTGTGTGTGTGTGTGTGTGCTTTGGTCTCTCTCCAAAGTCATCAGAAGTTTTCCCTTTTGCAGAAAGGACCGAGGCGAGGACCAAGCACAGTGGCGCCTCCTTTGGGGGCTCTGTGTGGCCGCCGCTGGCCTGGCTTCTCTGTGGGGTGCAGAGGATCCGCTCCGGGGGTCACCATTCTTCTAAGGGCCAGTGGAATGTTTGCATTGCTTCGTTTCATTGTGTCCCCCTGCCCCTGGTGGTGGCTGTGGCCAGCGACCAGGGCTCACACACACTTGCCTGCACAGCATCGAGAGCCACACTTTTTTGTGTGGTGTCGGGGTTGACAAACCGCAGTGCCACTGGGTGACCCTCAGCGTGTGGGGCAATGCCAGGGGCGGGACTGGGGTCTCAGGCCTGAAAGGCAGGTGTCTGATGACTGAGTTATCCCCAAGCCCCTGGAAATGTTTGCATTTCTTTAAAATTTTTATTGGGGGCTGGAGAGATAGCACAGAGGGTAGGGCGTTTGCCTTGCACGCGGCCGACCCGGGTTCTAATCCCAGCATCCCATATGGTCCTCTGAGCACCGCCAGGGGTAATTCCTGAGTGCAGAGCCAGGAGTAACCCCTGAGCATCGCCAGGTGTGACCCAAAAAAAAAGCAAAAAAATAAAAATAAAAAAAAATTTTTATTGATTTGGGGCTGGAGAGATAGCACAGAGGGTAGGACATTTGTCTTGCACGCGGCCGACCTGGGTTCGATTCCCAGCATCCAATATGGTCCCCTGAGCACCGCCAGGAGCAATTCCTGAGTGCAGAGCCAGGAGTAACCCCTGTGCATCACCGGGTGTGACCCAAAAAGAAAAAAAAAATAAAAAATTAAAAATAAATGAATAAATAATTTTTTTGTTGATTTTTATTTGGGGCCATACCTGACTGTGCTCAAGGGTGACTCCTGACGGGATTCCTGGCCGACTTAGTGGGTGCCACAGACTGATCTGGGGTTGGTCACATGCAGCACAAGTACCTTAACACCTGTGTGATCTTGCTGGCCCTGGCTGAATTTATTTTAAAATTAGTTTTCTTGGGGCCAGAGCCACAGTACATTGGGTAAGCACGCGTCTGACTCTGGCTGAATCCTCAGCGTCACATCTGGTCCCCTGAGCCCCGCCAGGCGTGACCCCTGAGTGCAGAGCCAGGAGTGAGCCCTGAGCGCCACCAGGTACGGCCCCAAAGCAAACAAGAATAATCAGATCAATTTAGTAATAAAGGAACCAGAGCAAGAGTACAGCAGGTAGGGCATTTGCTTTGTACGCGGCTGATCTAGGTTCAACCCCCTGCACTCTGTGTGGTCCCCCACACTCCGCAGGGAGTGATCCCTGCACACCGCTGGGTGTAGCCCTGAGAAGCCAGACAAAATTAGAAGAAAAAAAAAGGAAAATAAAAGCAATATATTCTGGAATATATTTTTATATGTGTATATACATATATGTGTGTATATATACACACACACATATATATATATATATTTTTTTTGCTTTTTTTTGGGTCACACCCGGCAATGCACAGAGCTTACTCCTGGCTCTGCACTCAGGAATTACTCATGGCGGTGCTCAGGGGACCATATGGGATGCTGGGGATCGAACCCTGGTCGGCCGGGTGCAAGGCAAACGCCCTACCTGATGTGCTATTGCTCCAGCCCCTACATACACATATATTTACATATGTACTTCTCTTTTTTATTTTATTTTATTTTATTTTGCTTTTTGGGTCATACCTGGCAATGCACAGGGGCTACTCCTGGCTTTGCACTCAGGAATCACCCCTGGCCGTGCTCAGGGGACCATATGGGATGCTGGGATTTGAACCCGGGTCGGCTGCGTGCAAGGCAAACGCCCTACCCACTGTGCTGTCGCTCCAGCCCCCTGTACTTCTCTTTTTTAAACAAGTGAGGCACTTGTCAACAAGCAAAAGTGCCTGGAGAGTCACACTGTGACCTTGGTCGGGCAAATGCTTTCTGGGTCAGTCCGCCAGTGAGTACTTCAGGTTTGGGACCCAGATGGGCTTGCTGTGACTGGACTCGCCTGGGAGCAGGAAGCAGACCCAGATGATTCACAAATGTGGGAGAGGCCGGCCCCAGCCCAAGCAGGGGTGGGGCGGGGCGAGGTGGGGGCAGGCTGGGGTGCCAGTACCCCCGTGAGTGGCCGGGAGAGGGGTGTCTGTGGCCAGGCCTGGGCCCCGGCTGGGGTACGGGGCCCAATTTCAATTTACACTCCGCCTCACTCGATGTGCGACCTTGGGCCAGTGGCCGCCCTGGCTGGGCCCCTGCGGGTGGTCAGGGGGGAGTATCAGTCAGGAGCAGAGGACGGAAGGCCCCAAGGACAGGGAAACAGATACTCGCCCTGCGCAGCTTCCCAGGGGCCGGCCCGCCGGGGGAATGTCACTTTGGCAGAGGAAAGAAGGGGTGAGGGCAGCCAACTGCATGACCCGATACACAAACAGGCCCCCGAGAGGGCCCGAAACTCTCAGGTTGCTGAGACACGCCCCTGAGCAGGGCAGGGGAAGGTGGCCGGGACCAGGCGCAGCTGGCACCTCACGTGCTCCTGGGCACGCGGCCAGCCCGAGGTGACCGGCGGGCCCCAGTGGGATCAGTGATCAGCCTCGAGACAGGCTCTGGAAGCCTCTGGAACCGCCCTGCAAGCCCCCACGCCCCTGGGGGTGGCCCCAGGCCTTACATCCCCCTGGTGAGGTGGCGCTAAGGTGACGCTACAACAGTCACACCTGGGGAGGGCCGTGTTTGCTCCCCGCTGGGCGACACAGCGTTACTATTCCTGTTTGGTTTGGGGGTTCCCTCCGGCAGCCCTTGGGAGCTACTCCTGGCTCGGTGCTCAGGGGTCACTCTGAGTAGTGCTCGGGGGACCCTGTGTGCCGAGAATCACGCCCAGGCCTGATCCCTAAGGAGTTCTTTTCGATTTTGTTCCTGTTCTATTGGTTTTGGGGGCCACACCCAGCAGTGCTCGGGGCTTACTCCTTGCTCTGTGCTCAGGGATCACTCCTGGTGGGTTTGGGGAACCCAGGTCAGCTGTGTGCAAGGCAAGCGCCCTGCCCACTCGGCTATGTCGCTGACCCTGTCCTGTGTGTGTCAGCTTCTGTCTGGGGGCAGACCCTGCAGGGCGCAGGGCTCACTCCTGGCTCTGTGCTCAGGGACCGCTGCCGGCAGGGCTTGTGAGAACATATGGGGACCAAACCAGGGTCAGCCTTGTACAAGACACATGCTCTCATGCCTGTCCTTATCTCTCGGCCACCCACCAAGTGAGTTTTTTTTTTTTCCTTTTTGGGTCACACCCGGCGATGCACAGGGGTTACTCCTGGCTCTGCACTCAGGAATTACTCTTGGCGGTGCTCAGGGGACCATATGGGATGCTGGGAATCGAACCCAGGTCAGCTGTGTGCAAGGCAAACGCCCTACCACTGCGCTATTGCCCCAGCCCCCCAAGCAAGTCTTAATGAAGACTCCATAAAGAAAGGGCGAATCACAGATGAATCTCGGGCCTGAGCAACTTGCGGCAGAGATGGCCCTGGACTCTGCAAAAGGCCTTCTCTGCCGGGCTGCTCCTGACAGGGCCGGTGCTCCCCCTCCGCCTGCCCTCTGAGAAGCACCAGGTACGAGTTTGCAGTGGTGGCAAGATGGCAAATCCCAAGTCCCTCGGGACAGGGGAGGAGTGGGCCATCTCCCCACCATGGGACGCTGAGATGATGTCACATCCGCCCACTGTGTACTTGAGCTCCCACGTGGCCATGACCCAAAGACACACAGATAAATCTCCGACCTGAGCAACTTGCTGCAGAGATCTCTTCAGACCCTAGTTATTAAAATCTTAGAAATTCCTTGAGCGTGTGGCCACTCACGCAGCCACGCAGTATTATATTATGTCCATTACAAGCAATACAAAACACATCGTATGACACTTCATTTTCGGTAGGTATGAGGGGTGGTAGGACTGGTCTTGAAACACTGAAGGTAACTAAAGTAGAGAAGGAATACTTTGCAAATTGTCTGCCATGCAGGCAGGGGGAGGTGTGGAATGGGGACGGGGGGTGGAAATCTGGGGATTTTAGTGGTGGAAGGGATGGGTGTGAGATGACCATATGATCAAAGTTCAAACATGAGATTTTTGTTACTGTACCTCATGGTGAATTAATAAAAAATAAAAAAATGTAGGGCTGGAGCGATAGCACAGCGGGTATGGTGTTTGCCTTGCACGTGGCTGACCCGGGTTCGATTCCCAGCATCCCATATGGTCCCCCAAGCACCGCCAGGAGTAATTCCTGAGTGTGGAGCCAGGAGTGATCCCTGTGCATCGCCAGGTGTGACGAAAGAAAGAAAGAAAGAAAGAAAGAAAGAAAGAAAGAAAGAAAGAAAGAAAGAAAGAAAGAAAGAAAGAAGGAAGGAAGGAAGGAAGGAAGGAAGGAAGGAAGGAAGGAAGGAAGGAAGGAAGGAAGGAAGGAAGAGAAGGAGAAAGAAAGAAAGAAAGAAAGAAAGAAAGAAAGAAAGAAAGAAAGAAAGAAAGAAAGAAAGAAAGAAAGAAGGAAGGAAGGAAGGAAGGAAGGAAGGAAGGAAGGAGAAAGAAAGAAAGAAAGAAAGAAAGAAAGAAAGAAAGAAAGAAAGAAAGAAAGAAAGAGAAAGAAAGAAAGAAAGAAAGAAAGAAAGAAAGAAAGAAAGAAAGAAGGAAGGAGGAAGGGAGGAAGGAAGAGAGAGAGAAAGAAAGAAAGGAAGGAAGGAAGGAAGAAAGAAAGAAAGAAAGAAAGAAAGAAAGAAAGAAAGAAAGAAAGAAAGAAAGAAAGAAAGAAAGAAAGAAAGAAAGAAAGAAAGAAAGAAAGAAAGAAAGAAAGAAAGAAAGAAAGAAAGAAAGAAAGAGGGGCTGGAGAGATAGCACAGTGGGTAGAGCGTTTGCCTTGCACGTGGCCGACCCCGGTTCAAATCCCAGCATCCCATATGGTCCCCTGAGCACGGCCAGGGTTAATTCCTGAGTGCAGAGGCAGGAGTAACCCCTGTGCATTGCCAGGTGTGACCCAAAAAGCAAAAAAAAAAAAGAAAGAAAGAAAGAAAGAAAGAAAGAAAGAAAGAAAGAAAGAAAGAAAGAAAGAAAGAAAGAAAGAAAGAAAGAAAGGAAGAAAGGAAGGAAGGAAGGAAGGAAGGAAGGAGGAAGGAAAGAAAGAAAGAAAGAAAGAAAGAGAGAGAGAGAGAAAGAGAGAGAGAAGGAAGGAAGGAAGGAAGGAAGGAAGGAAGGAAGGAAGGAAGGAAGGAAGGAAGGAAGGAAGGAAGGAAGGAAGGAAGCCCGGGTGACGAGGGCACGCGCGTGTCCCCATGCACCAGGGCTACTAGGGAAACGAAGGGGAGCGAAGCCAGAGGCTGGGCAGGGGCACGTGCGCTGCATCTACTCAGCCCGTGTGTCTGTGGGAGGTGGGAGTCCTTGGGCTTATAGGTCACCTGGCTCCTTGGGGTCCCCGGCTCCCTGGGGTCACCGAGGGCTGCTTCCATCCCGCCCAGGGGCTTCAGGACCCAACATCCAGGGGACGGAGCGGAAGCCCTTCTTCCGACCGCCTCTCATTCTTTAGAGTGACCCCAAAAGCAGAAGCAGGGTCCCAGGAGCCAGGACCGCAGGAAAGGCGCTTGCCTTGCACACCGCCAACCCCAGTTCTATCCTCGGCACCCTGTCCCTGAGCCCTGCCCGGAGTGATCCCTGAGCACCGCTGGGTGTGGCCCCAAGCCCAAACACAGAACTAAAGGGGCGTAGCTTGTCCAGAGTAACAGAAGCAGTCGGAAACCGGGAAGGCCTATGGACGGGGCAGGGGGACAGGGCTGTCTTGGAACCCAGAGCTTCTCCCTCACACGCGAGCGTGGACCCTGAGCAGTGGGGGCTGGGCCTGAGGCCTTCGCCTTGCTCGTTCACTCTGTGCTCACCTTCTCCATCATGTCGTTGATTCTCAGCACTGGCTCTGGGAACCC
This sequence comes from Sorex araneus, assembly GCF_027595985.1. Lineage (NCBI taxonomy): Eukaryota > Metazoa > Chordata > Mammalia > Eulipotyphla > Soricidae > Sorex > Sorex araneus. Next base: position 22,297,023 of record NC_073309.1, read on the forward strand.
AACCCCCCATTCCAGCCAAGACTGAGACACAGCCGAATCCTGCTTATTAATTTTTGCTTTTTGGGTCACACCCGGTGATGCTCAGGGGTTACTCCTGGCTCTGCACTCAGGAATCACTCCTGGCAGTTCTCGGGGGACCCTATGGGATGCTGGGAATCAAACCCGGGTCAGCCGCGTGCAAGGCAAAAGCCCTACCTGCTGTGCTATCTCTCCAGCCCCTCTTTCTTTTTTTTTTTTTTTCTTTTTGGGTCACACCCAGCGATGCTCAGGGGTTACTCCTGGCTCTGTACTCAGGAATCACCCCTGGCTGTGCTCAGGGAACCATATGGGATGCTGGGAATTGAACCCGGGTCGGCCGCGTGCAAGGCTAACGCCCTACCCGCTGTGCTATCACTCCAGCCCCTCTTTCTTTCTTTTTTAAGAATTTTTCTTTATATTGGTTTTTGTGTTTGGGTCACACCCAGCGATGCTCAGGGCTTACTCCAGGCTCTGCACTCAGAGATCACTCTTGGCTGTGCACAGGGGACCCTATGGGATGCTGGGAATCAAATCTGGGTTGGCTGCATGCAAGGCAAATGCCCCCCCCCCCACACACTACACTATGGCTCGATCCTGCATTTCTGAGGCCCGAGTTATTAGTGCGTGTGTCTGACCCAAGCCCTCGGGCCCTGCTGGGAACCTCTGCAGGCCCAAGGCCGAGCTTCCACCTGGAACAGATCGCTGTAGCATGGCGTGGGTGCGGCCACCTCCCCCCCTCGTCTGGAGCTCATCCTGGTGTCTGGGACAAAGAGGCGAGGAGACCCCCGCTTCCTGCCTCTCCTGGAGAGCAGCTCTGTTCCCTGGGGCCAGTCCCTCCAGGGCTGACATCATCTGCACATCAGCCAGTGTCATAGAAAGTCCTCAGGGCCAGGGTCAGGGGACGGCCCTATGGATACTTGGCCTGGGATAAGAACATTCTAGCTCTAGGGGCCAAGTGACAGCACTGCAGGTAGAGCCTTTACCTTGCAGGCTGCCGACCAGGGCTCAACCCCTGGCATCCCATATGGGCCCCTGAGAACCGCCAGAAATAATTCCTGAGCACAGAGCCAGGAAGAGTAGCCCTGAGCATCGCTGGGTGTGACTTGAGCCCAAAACAAAACAAAAACATAGGCAGACTTCTAGGTCTATAACTTACTGGCTGAGGGTATATTTATCCTTAAGCGACTGGGCCCCGGCCTTGCAGGCTGAGACCCTGGGCTCAATCCCTCTCTGCACGGCCCCCAGGATACCCCGGGTGAAGCCCTGCTGGTCCCCGAGCTCTGCCTTGGTAGAGCTTTGTGCCCCACTGGGGAAAAGTGGGGAGAGTACGGGGGTCTCATCAGGATTAACTACAGTCAAGCAGGGAGGGGGGTTGTGAAAGCCCTGGAGGATGACTTGTGATTAAAAAAAAATAATAAAGCACTGTAGCACAGTCTTCCCGTTGCTCATCGATTTGCTCGAGCGGGCACAGTAACGTCTCCATTGTGAGACTTGTTGTTACTGTTTTTGGCATATCGAATACGCCATGGGTAGCTTGCCAGGCTCTCTGAGAGGGGCGGAGGAATCGAACCTGGGTTGGCTGCGTACAAGGCAAATGCCCTACCTGCTGTGCTGTAGCTCCCGCCCGATAAAAAAAAAATGCATTTAAAAATATTCTATTTAATCATTACTATTTTTGTTTGTTTGGGGGCCACACCCAGCTACGCTCAGGGCTTACTCTTGGCTCTGTGCTCAGGGATCACTCCTGGTGATGCTCAAGGAAGGGGTGATATGGGATGCCAGGGATCAAACCCGGATGAGCCACATGCAGGGCTAGTGCCTCAACTGTTGTACTATCTCTGTCCCCAATATTTAACTTTATTGTTTGTTTGGGGGCTCTATCCGGCAGTGCTCAGGGATTACTCCTGGCACAGTGCTCAGTGGACACTCTTGATGGCACTCAGTGGAACAGGGCAAGCATCTCAGCTACTGCACTACTCCAGCCCGTTTTATTTTTAATTTTACAGAGGCCATATCAGAGGGAAAACTGAGAGGGGGCCCAGACCCGATGGGCCCAGAGGTGCTCTGAGACAGTACAATGTGGGGGACAGAATCCAGGGCCTCCCACTGGCCTGTGCTACCATATCGAGCCATGTCAAAGCCTCTTGTTTGAAGTCTCTCTCTCTCTCTCTCTCTCTCTCTCTCTCGGCTTTTTGGGTCACGCCTGGCAATGCTCAGGGGTTCCTCCTGGCTCTGCACTCAGGAATGACTCCTGGCAGTGCTCGGGGACAATTGAACCCAGGTTGGCCCCATGCAAGGCAAACACCCTCCCTGCTGTACTATCGCTCCCGCCCGGTCTCTTTTCAGACGTGGAATATGACAGCCTATTTGTAAGGGCAGCCTGTCAGACTTACACAAGGGTGTGCCGGCAGCCCGCAGGGCTCCTGGCAGGGCTCAGGGGACCGTACGTGGAGCTGGGGGTGAAACCTGGGTCAGCCGCTGCCCGCTGGACCACCTCCCAGCCCTCTTCCCGTGCTTTCAGTTATCCCCAGGGCCCTTGCCGTGCGAGCAGCTCACACAGCTACGCCTGTCCCCCGCCTGGTTCCTAGAGTGGCTGGCAGGGATGCAGGGACTGCATCAGCCTCCGGGAGCACGTGGAGCCTGGGGTGGGGGTGCAGGGGCCTCAGGTGTGCCCTGGCTCCGTCAGTCAACACTAAGGTGTGGAGCGGGAGAGATGCAGGGGTTAACGTGCTTGGTGTGTAAGCCGCCAACCGCAGCTTGGTCCCCAGAAACCTGTGTCCCCTCCACCCCGCACCCCTGAGCACCCTTGGGGTGATGTGGGTAACTCCTGGCACCGCAGGGCCCAAGCTGCCATGGACTGCCCTGGTCCAGATGGTCAAAAATGACCCAAGGAGGCTCCCGACCCCGTTCCTCCAGCCAAGCCCTGCTTGGGAAGAACAAGAACCAAAGGTGTAAATCATTGGAGGTGCTGTTGACTCGCTGGGCCTTGGGAGGCAGCCTGGAGCCCAGCTTCCGGCCCGTGCCACTGAGTGGAGACAGAAGAACGTGGCCACAGGAGAGGTTTCTGAGTGTGCAGTGACCGAACGATGTAGATTCCCGCCGGCTGACCCTCTGGGTGTTTCGGGGGGCGACCCCAGCCTGTCACGTGTCTCTGCTGAGAAGGGGGGTGCTCGAGGAAGGTGTTTAAGCTGCCGTGCTCTAGGCTGGAGAAGGGCGAAGCTAAGCTCAGGCTTGGACCTCAGGGTCCTGGGGCACCCGAAAGGGGGAAATGCAAGGCACCTCGGGCTCCAGACCTGAAGGGAATTTAGCGGTAGGTGGAGCTGGTGATTGGGCTGTGCTGTTTCAGGCACAGCTGGATCCAGGCGTGCAAATAGGGCCTTCCAGAATCTTTGCGATTCCTTTTTGCCTCTGTGCTGGTCACGCACCCGGAGGTCGGTTTGCTTGGTGATTCGGGTGGGACCAGTAATGATGTCAGGCTCCTCCTCCAGCAGCTCAGCAACCCGGGGCCACAGGGGGCTTCTTGCAGGCTTGAGGACACAGGGACACCCAGGCACTGAGTGCCAAATGGCAGATGCAGGGTCCCTAATGGGGGTGGGCTCATTCTGCAGGGTTCCATGGATGGTGACAGTGGAGGAGGAAAGAGAGGTTCCCTAGAGGGGCTGGAGCCATAGCACAGTGGGTAGGGCGTTTGCCTTGTATGCGGCTGACCTGGGTTCGATTCCCAGCATCCCATATGGCCCCCTGACTGCAGAGCCAGGAGTAACCCCTGTGCAACGCTGGGTGTGGCCCAAAAAAGAAAAAAAAAAAAAAAAAAAAAAAAAAAAAGAGGTTCCCTAGAACAAGTGTGTGTGTGTGTGTGTATACGTGCGTGGGGGGTGCGGGAGGAAAGGGTCACCCCAGAAGGTGCCCTTTATCAGGAAAGCTGGATGGATTACACCCCTCTGCTCTCGGCTCCTCCAAAGAGCAGGGAAGGGGGGCTGGCCTCATGCAAAGGAGTCGGGGCCCCCCCAGGGGGAGAGGTCCTGCCTGGGAAGCAGAAGACCGACAGCCCCAAGGCTTTCGCATGGCCAGGCCTCAGTGTCCCCACCTGTCAACGGCCGACAAGCTGTAGGAAGGTCCTGTGTGCCAGTCCTCTCTGGCATTAGGGGCACCTGACCGAGGGGTTCTCAGTCCCTGTAGCTTGCCAGTGGGGCCCTCGGTGAGGGGAGCGACAGTTTTTTTCCAGGAGGGGCCGTCTGGCTTGGCTGTTAGGGGACTTGGCGGCGGATTTGGTGGAGAGGGAGGTGGGTGCAGTGCCGGGTTAGGGAGGTGCAGGGGCATTTGGGGAGACTTAGCGGGCAGCGTGCCAGGGTCTCAGCAGGGCTGGGATCCTTCCGGAGAAGCCTCAGCCGAGCTGGCAGGGCAGAGCTGTCCCACCCGCCACTGTCTGTCCCCAGGATGCTGACCCCGACCCCATCCCCCACGCTCCCGGAGGGGTGGCAAGGAGGCAAGGCCCCCCCCATCTCTTGGCCCTGGGTGCCCAGCTGCCGTGTGCACCCCCGCCAGAGACGCAGTCACGGGCTTCTCTCCGGGGCCACAGCTACTGGTGTCACGGTGCTGGCGAGGACCCCGGCTCCGTGCTCAGGAGTCACTCGGACAGAACCAGGGTCGGCTGCAGGCGAGTAAGCGCCTTCACCCCGACGGTCTCTCCGGCCCAGTAGCCCACTCAGGAGCCTCCCAGGGGAGGTGAGTCTCAGAGGCCGAGCACCTGCAGGGCGGCCAGGGGTCAACCCCACCTGACCCCCGAGGGCCACCCTGAATGACCCCACCCCCCACCCTATGCTATTAGGCATAGCCCGAGTACCACCAGCCAAGACCCCAAAAGCAAAAATAGAATCGAGTCTCCCAGAGGGCCAAGTGCTGCCATCACTGTGGGGTCTCACCGCGGCACCTCCAGCCGCCATGGAATCCGCCCCATCCTACAGAAGGGGAATCTGGACTCAGAGAGGCCAAGGGACTTGCCCAGGGACACACAGCCTGAGCGATGGAGTCTCGGTCTCGGCATGAGAGGCTGCACTCGGCGGTGCGGGGAGCTCAGCCAGGGCACAAGTGCTGGGTGGGCGACGAGGGAAGGAGACGGTGGCTGTGAGCAGGGGTGCGAGTGCACGGTGCCATGTGGCCCAGGCAGAACGAATCGGGCAGGGAAGGGTTTTTCCGGGATGCGGGAACAGCCTTAGCGAAGGTGTGAGGCGAGCGCCGGCAACGCTGGGATCAAGGCAATGTGGGTCACGCAGTGGGCAGGGGTCAGCAGCGGGGCCCTGAGAATGCCCGCGGGCCTGGAGCCTCCCAGGACAACCGGAGGGACTGAGGCCACCCCGCCCTGCCCCCCCCGCGTATGGCTTCAGGGGGTGGGGGACACTGCCTGGCAGGGGGACCGGAGGGCGGAGGGCACGGAGGCGCAGAGGGGCCCGGCGCGGCCGCGGCCGTGGGTGGACAGGAAGCCGGCCATTCCCTCCCGCGAGCCCGCAGAATGGTCTCTGTGTGCACCACAACAAAAAGGCTTTTCTGCCAAGTCCGACAAGCGGGAGGAGGCGACCGCTCCCCCCGCCCCAGCCTGAAAGGAGGCTCTGTTGGTGACCCCGGGGTCTCCCATGCGGAGAATGTGTGTGCGCGCGGGGCCGGGGGGGGGGGATGCACGGGGCCCCCACCCATCCTGATTCTCCGGCAGCCCTGGAGTGGGTGCGCCTGGCCAGGGACATCAGGCTGTCTGGGTGCAGCACCCACACCCGGCGGGCAGCAAAGCGACCTGGACTGCACGTCCCTCCTGAGCAGTGGGGACCCTCGCCAAGTGCCAGCCACCTGCCCCCGGCCATTCTCTCTGCAGCCTGAGAGGCGGGTGGGCCGCCCCCTCACCAGCTCAAGAGTTCACAGTGGCAAGGCTGGAGCGCCCCACACTTTTTTTTTTGTTTTTTGTTTTGGGGGCCACAGCTGGCTGTGCTCAGGGCTTCGTCCTGGCTCTGCACTCAGGAATCCCTCGAGGCTGGGCTCAGGGGACCATCTGGGGGGTGCTGGGGGTCAAAGCCAGGCTGGCCCTGTGCAAGGCCAACGGCTTCCCTGCGGTACCACCGCTCCGGGCCCCTCACGTTCGGGACTGCGGGACGCTGCAGCTGTGCAGCGCAGAGGTGAAAGCAAAAGGCACGGCTCAGCTGTGACAGGGCTGGGAGGACGGAGGTGACACTTCTCTTCTTTGTCCGGGATGCCTGGACCGTCACACTTGGGAATTAGCCAGAGGGAAGGGACCCAGGGTGAGCTGAGGTCAGAACCGCACAGAACACCACTTCCAGAATCAGGCCAGGTGGGGTGGGAGGCGCTCAGCACGCCTGGGAGAACCCCAGGTCCCATCCCTGCCACCACACGGTCCCCTGAGCACTGACAGGAGACCCGAGAGAGGAGAGAGAGCACTGAGCAGGGAGCAGCCCCCACCCCCATGACCCACCTCCCCCACACACAAATAAAACAAACAAAATGAAATAAATATGCAGGCTCCTGTTTGACCAGGGGAGGGGGTGGGGCAAGGGGCGGCAGGAGGGGGTGTTCGCCGGCCCCTCACTCGCCTTGGTCCCCTTGGCAGGCTCCGTGGAGCTCTGAGGTGGGCCACCCTCAGAGGTTTGCTTGGGGAGCGGCAGCTCCTGGGCGGAGTCCTGGGACCTGAGGGGCTGCTCGGGGCCTGCCCTTGGCCAGGTCCCTCCTGGGCGCCCACGCAGCTGCCCACCTCATACCAACTCCCGTGGGGGGCCCGGGGTGAAAGGGGGGGGGGCGCCAGGAGTCCAACACGGGAAAGCGGGCGAGAGGGCGCCCGCCTGGCCCCCAAGGCCTGTGCGTTGGCGGGGGGACACTCACAGGCCGTTTCCTCGCCCGGCCTGAGGCCTCTGGGCTTCCCCAGGGCCCGTGTTTCCTACTCCACACAACACAAAGAGAGGAAAGGGTGGGATCCAGGGGGGCTAGGAGGGGGCGCCCAGCTGCGGGGGAGGGTGGGGCCTGTGGAGGGGAGGACCCTGCCCGTGGCCCTGCGGGGGCGGCTGGCGGTGGGACCCCCGCAGCTGACCAGTCAGACCCTGAGACTCAGCCCGGAGCACGAACGTCGGGCCCCAGGTTGGCCGGACCCCCGGGGCAGAGGCCTCTGCGCCCGTCCAGGCTTCCTGCTTCAGAAAGGAGGGGGCAGGGGCTGGGGGGCGGGTGGGCAGAGCAGCAGCAGCAGCAGCAGGCCCGGGGGTGGGAGGCGCTCAGCGGCCTCAGGCTCTGCCCAGGAGCCCCTCTGGGCGGGAAGACGGGGGCCTGGCCTGCCCCCCCTGCCCCCCCCCGCCCCCTTCCAGGACCCAGCTCAGCCTGCCCAGGGTGTCCCGGCCACAGGCCCTGGGGAAGGAAGGGCCCCCACCGCCCAGGCCGCAGCCCCCCAGCGCCAGGCCCCTGACACAGGAGGCCACGCCAGCCACCAGTTTAATCAGCGCAGGTTATTTTACAGGCGGGACCTACGTGGGGGGCCCGGGTGCTCCCGGCTCCGAGGGCAGGGGCCAGGCCCGAGGACAGTACCGTTCCCGCCGCAGCCGCCCGCCCGCTCTCTCCGGGTTGGGGGGTGGGGAGCATTCCCCGGCCAGGGGGCTCTGGGGTCACCACAGGGGCTGGAAGCAGGCACCCCCGGACTCTGGGCCCAGCAGTCCCCCAGGGCGGCGGGGACACTGGCACACTGGGGTGGGGGCTCCCGAGACCCCTGCGGACAGTGGCGTGGGTACCAGGGGGCAAAGGGAGGCAGGGAGAGGGCAGGTGTGGCAAAGGGGAGAGAAGAGTGGGTGGTGGGGGCTGGGAAGTAGCTGGGAGGGGCCCTGGCAGACCCCTTTGGTCCTCGGTAAGGCAGGTCCAGAGGGAAGGCGTGTGGGCTCCGGGGGGCGGGGGGCGGTGTGGGCCCTTAGACAGAAGCAGCTGAGTGAAGGGGTATGGTCGGGGGGTGGGCGGGGGGGGGGGCAGAAGGAGAGACCCCGCCGCTTCCTAAGGCAGAGACTGGGGCAGCAGACACCCCGGGCCCGGCAGCTCCCACAACCAGCCAGGGCTTACGGCCACGGAGGGTGGGCTGGGCGGAACCGCAACCGCCCCCGGGGGAGGGGGGACCCACTCTGGCCCTGCAGGGCTCTGAACCCCCATGACAATGCCCGCGCCCCTCCCTGCTCCGGGCTGCTGCGCGGAAACAAATGCAGTTAGTGTGCCAGGCGCCGACCAAGGAAGAATAACCCGGGCATAAATAAAAAGGGGGCGCGCCGCGGGGCGGGGGCGGGGGCAGGGGTGGGGGGGAGGCTGGAGCTCCACCCACCGGCTCCCGGACCCGAGAGAGAGCCACGCGCCGCGCTCTCCGCACTGGGCAGTTCTCAGAGCGGCGGGCGGGCGCCGGCAGCCCGGGTGCCCCCGCAGCACCGCGCCCCCCGGACGCCGCCCCTAGCACCGTGCCCGGGGCCGGCGGGCTCAGACCCACTCCTGCAGCGAGCGCTTGCAGTAGAGGAGCATGCGCGGCGCGCCCTTGCGCTGCAGCTGCACCAGCGCGTAGGTGAGGCCCAGCACGCACAGCAGCAGCAGCAGCGGCGGCACCAGCACCAGCACCATGTTCACGGTCCGCGTCACCTCCTCCATCTGCACCACCACGCGGCTGCCGCCGTCCCCGGCCCCGTCGGGCCCGGCCCGGGCGCTGTCCTCCTCCTCCTCGTCCACGTCCTCCTCCTCCCCGCCGCCAGCCCCCGGCTGCGCACCCACGTCGGGGTTGAAGGGCGGCCGGGCCACGTCGGGCCAGCGGGATCCCGGCTCCCCGCGCTCCTGGCAGCCCATGAAGTCCCGCAGGATGGACTTGGGGTAGCCGGGCTCTATCCGCAGGCGCTCGTTGTCAAACTTCCAGTACTTGGTGCCCTTGTAGAAGTAGGTGTAGGCTGTAGGCGGGGCGGGGGACAAGCAGGCCGGAGAGGGGTCAGGGCTTGGCGCCCCCACTCTGACCAGACCAGCCTGCCACACCTCCTGTGCCTTGCATGGACTCCCCGACTGTCTCCTGTCTCTACACCCTCCAGGACGTAGAGGACCCGGGTGCGGGTCCAGTGCCCAAGGGCTGACCCCCAAACAGGTCTCACAGCCTCTGCTGGGGTGGGGCCACACCGCCTCACAGTGCAGTGGAGACGTGGGCTAAGCTGGACACTGCGTCCTGCCACCCGGCCACGGCCTCTCAGCCCTTCAGCCCCGGGGACCGCCTGGGCTCTGCGAGGGGAGGCCCAGCACAGCAGCCGGAGGAGGGCGCTAATGGCATTTCTGGACTCACCCGTCCCCCTGCTGTTCTGGGGAGGGGGGTTCTCCCTGGCTGGGTGATACTGACAGAGCCCAGCTGCTCTAGGAGGGGCTGTACCCCGCCACCCCTCAAGCTGCAGGACAGCCACGAGCAAGTGTGAAGGGCACGGGCAGGCCTGGGTGGGATCTGGGGCTCCAGCTCTCTGGGTCAGCATGTCCGGCCGCCCAGAGGCGCCTGGGGAGGACGCCAGGGGCTTCGGGTCTGACTGGCGTGCCCTGTGTAAGCCCTCACAATACCGGGTCCTGGGGTATGAGTGCTGGGCAGACAGGGCGGGGGTGCCGGGTACCTGCATCGTTGCTCAGGAAGGCCCCTTTGGGGGAGACGGGGATGCCCTGCCAGACGCTGATGGGCTTGGGGTAGCCGGGGTCCCCGCGCTGCGTCTCCTCGTTGAAGCGCCAGTACCTGTGAGGGAAGCAGGAGCTGGAGGCTTCAGCCCGCACTCTGCAGGGGCCAGGCGGGAGGGGGCAGCACTCACCTGTCCTGCTGGAAGAAGAAGGTGTGGCCCGTGGGCTCCCACCAGATGGCCGTGTCGATGCGGTCGTAGGGGATGCCCAGACCGTAGCTGGTCAGAGGCTGCGGGTAGCCCGGCTCCAGGTTTGCCTCCCGGAAGAGCCAGTAGCGATCACCTGTGGGATGGGGCAGGGGGTGAGGCCTGGGGCGGAGGGGTGCTGAAGGAGGGCAGAGTGCTCTCCGGGGCCCACAGTCCACGGACACGCACCGTCACACTCAACACAGACACACACACCCATAAACACACACACCCATAAACACACACCCCTATATACACACACCCATGGACACACACAAACACCCATATAATACAGACATACACACCCTTCCCCACTAATACACCCACACACACACCCATGTACACACATAAAAACTCACATAACAGGGGCTGGAGTGATAGCACAGCGGGTAGGGCGTTTGCGGCCAACCCGGGTTTGATTCCCAGCATCCCATATGGTCCCCTGAGCAAGGCCAGGGGTAATTTCTCAGTGCAGAGCCAGGAGTGACCCCTGAGCATCGCTGGGTGTGACGCAAAAAAAAAAAAAAACCTCACACAACATACACACATATTCCACACACACCAAGAGACACATACCCATATCCAAACATTCCACTCACATACATGCATACAGACGCACAAACATACACATACCAATACATACACACCATATACACATACCCACATACACACATAAACACCCCTATAATAGACACACACATCCTTCCACACTAATAAATACCCATACACACACATACCTATACACAAACACCCATCTACAAACATTCCACCTGTATACATACATACACACAAACACACACACCCACAGACAAACCTATACATACCCATGTACACACATAAACACCCACACACCCCCACCCCCATATATAAACATTCCATCCATATACACACATACACACACATACACACCCTGACCCACAGGCAGAAATCCACGGACTGACACCCACAGGTTCACAGCCACACGCAACCTCACTCACCCCCATGTTGGGCACACTCGGCTCTCCCAGGTACCAGAACCAATGTCCCACGTTCCTCACACTTCACACGTGAACCCCTCACCCCACGGTTCTTGGACAGAGGAAGAGCGGGTGGCTGGGTGTAGGGGTGCATCCTGGGGTACCCCAGCGCATGGCCCAGCACCCCCCACCTCACTGCGGCTGGAGGGGCTGGGACACAGCCTGAGGAAGCCGCCCAAGGAGGCTGTTGTCTCTGCAGACAGACCCTAGGAATCCTGCCTGACCCAGGGCAGGAGGGGTGGGTGCGGGGGTAGTGCTCTTATAAGGCACAAGAGGCGAGGAGGAAGAGAACAGAGGGTACACGCTTGCCCTCACTTAGGCAGTCTGGGGGCCCCAGCCCTTGGGTTTGTCCACCTGCCCCGCCTTGTGCTGGGGGCCTCACCCCGCCTCACCCCCACCCCCAGAGGAGCCCCCCCAGTGGGTGTCAGGCCCTGATCTGCAGCCCGGACTCCCCTCCTGAGCCCAGCGGAGTCCGACGTCAGATGCAGTAACACGAGGCAGGCTGACCTTTGAAGAAGACGAAGCGCCCATCCTGGCGCTCATAGGCGGCGCTGATATCGCTGGGCAGCCCGCGCCAGAAGTGCCCGATGGGCATGGGGTAGTTGTCCAGGACCCGGTTGTGCCGGACGCGCCAGAACCAGCGGCCCTGGGGAGGGAGTGAAGTGGGCACTCTGCACCGCCCAATCCCGGGAGCTCCCCGCTGCCCTTCTTCCCAGCTCAGCTCAGGGGGGCTGTGCAGGTCACTTAGGGAGGGGCGGTGGCTGAGAAAGCCGGGACGGCAGCAGGGAGAGCACGCTGGCAGTGGGAGACCCCTGGGTTAACTGTGGGAGCCTGGGCCCTACCCGTGCCCCTGAACTGGCTCCTTCTGCCTGGGCAGGAGCTGCTAGAATGGGGTGCAGGCGGGGGAGGTGTGGCCAGAGGCGGAGCCAGTGCCAGGGAGGCGGGGCCTGGGCGGGACCATGAACTGGAGGCGGGGGCCAGTGTCAGGAAGGCAGGGAGTGGGCGGACCAGGGAGGGAGGCGGGGCCTAGGACCGGGCGTGACTTAAGAGGAGAAGGCGGGACTGGAGTGGGGCCTGGGCGGAGCCAATGACTGGGGGCTGAGGGGGCATGGGCGGGGCCACAGGCAGTGCATGCTGACCTTGAAGACAAACATCTCCCCTCTAAGCACCGCCACTGTGTCGAAGTCCCCATCACAGATGTTGGGGCCATACTGGTCGGGGCGTTCAGTGGCACGGGGCTGAGCTGGGGGTCCTGGCTTGGGGGGCCGTGACTGCGGGGGCCTAGGGGGCCGATGGTCTGGTCGTCCTGGCCGCCCGGGCGTCACCGTGGGGAGAGGCCGAGTGGGCTGTGGTTGACCATCCGGAGTGCCTGCGGGGTGGAGAGAGGGTAATGAGGGGGGCCCCCAGAATCCAGCTAGGATGCCAGGTTGTACTGGCACCCCAGTCTGGATGGGCAGGGTGCCCAGCCCAGCTGTGAAAAGTTCTCCCACAGTGGACCCTTGCCCACACCCACCACCCTCAGGACTCCCTTATCCACACCCCTGTGGAGGCACACCTGCCTCCACATGCCCCAGGGACATTCGCTTCTGGCTGCCAGCCTGTTCTCAAGAGCCACCAAGGAGCAGTGGACACAGGCAGAGGCCCGCTGCGGGGACCCACTCACCTGGCTCCTGCGCGTCCCGTGGGAACCTCCATAAAGAGCCAGCACAAGCCCTGACCCAGCCCTCAGGAGGCCTCACCCAGAGGCTTCCTCAGGTGGGGCCTGGGGAGGGGACACCACGGGAGGGGCTGCCACCTGCTTCAACCCCCCCCACCTCAGGATGTGCTAGCTGGCAGCACTCTGCAGCACGACAGACTGGCAGGAACAGGTCTGGGGCCCCGGGAACCCCAGGCCTAAGAAGCCTATCACGGAGGCCGAGGTGGAAGTGGGGACCAATGAGAGGCCACCTCTATGGGAGAGCGGCAGGTGGTCAGTTTTGCTAAGGGACACGACTGCGGCGCCCGGCCTCCCTGCGCCCCTCACCGTAGAGCTGCTGGATGCCCCGCAGGTCGTCCTCAGGCAGCTGGAAGCTGTCGGTGTCCATCCACTGGTAGAAGGGCGCCATGATGGCACTGGGGTTGCTAGAATGTTCCAGCCCCAGCGCATGGCCCAGCTCATGCACGGCCACCAGGAAGAGGCTGTTCCCTGAGGGGGGTGGCAGTGCGGTCAGCTCAGGCCTCTCCCAGAGGAGGGAGTGTGCCATGGCTGGGGCACAGACCCCGCATGTGGGAGGCTGGCTCCCACCACAGCATGGTACCCTGCGCACCACTGGCTACGACCCCGGCATGGCAGGAGCTTCTCCCAGCACCACCGGTGTGGCACAAAGCTGTTGTTTTGTTTTGTTTTTTTTTAAAAAAAATAGGGTCTGGAGTGATAGCATAGCGGGTAGGGCGTTTGCCTTGCACAAGGCCAACCCGGGTTCGATCCCCGGCATCCCATACAGTCCCCTGAGCTCCACCAGAGTAATTCCTGAGTGCATGAGCCAGGAGTATCTCCTGTGCATCGCCGGGTGTGACCCAAAAAGCGGAACAAAAAAAACATGGGGGAAAGGGGTCAGAAAAATAGTACAGTGGGTAAGGCACCTGCTTTGCCTATACAGGAGCTCAGCATAATTCCTGGCACTGCATATGGTCCCCCAAGCACCACCTGGAGTGTTCCTTGAGCAAGAGCCAGGAGTAAGACCTGAGCCCAGTGTCCCCACCTGCTCTGCAGTAAAAAACAAACAACAAAAAACCAACAAAATAAAATTAAAAACTTGGGCTGTCTTTTGTGCCTCTAACTTTCCAGTTTAATTCTGAGAAATGGGGACAATGATCCCCACTGAGGGGCTGGAGCAATAGCACAGCAGGTAGGGCGTTTGCCTTGCACGCGGCCGACCCGGGTTCAATTCCCAGCATCCCATATGGCTCCCTGAGCACCGCCAGGAGTAATTCCTGAGTGCAGAGCCAAGAATAATCCTGAGCATCACCAGGTGTGACCCATAAAGCAAAAAAAAAAAAAAAAAAAACCAAAAAAATCCCCACTGATGCTAGCCCTTCCTTACCAGCCCTTGGAGTCTTGGGGTCAGTGTCAGGGGCGTGGCTATCAGGAGCCCCTCCCGGCCCCACTGCCCCAACGAGCTGTCCTCACCATGCAGGTCAGTGCTGGAGAAGGTCCAGGGCTCATCTGCATCGAAATGGGTGTCCCCGCCCAGACCTGGGCCGGGGAAATAGGCGTGGGCCAGAAAGCCCCCCATGCCGTCGAACGGGGAGCTGTCCCCGTGGAAGCCGGAGGCGAAGAGTACCATGATGTCGGCCTCCTTCTGCCGCCGCAGCCGGATGTCCTCGTAGGGTACCTCCTGGAAGACCAGGGGCGTGGCCTGCTCCCACACCCGGAAGGCCCTGCGCACTGCCTCCAGGGAGTGGTACCAGCCCAGCTTCTCCGTGTAGTTCTGGATGCTGTGGGGGAGGGTGCAGGGACACGGGCCAGTGAACAGGGGGCTCCGGGTAGGTGGCCGGGACTCACACAGGACCTGACAAAGCTTAGGGACAACATTGACTGGCTCCCTGCCAAAGGGAGCTGCCATGTCAGGCCCGGGGGGCCCACCGTGGTATCATGAAATAAGACGGCATTGTGCCAAACAAGCTTATTTAATTAAGAAAGCCATTCAGTTTAAAAAAAAAAAAAGTGCAGATGACGGCCGGCCAAGAAAAGGTCCTAGAAAGTGGGAGGCGGGCGAAGGGCTGAGGGTTGGGAGGGAAATGCAGGCAGAGCGCTGCTGGACGTCGGGCCAGTTCCAGGCTGGGCTCTAACATTATCGCCATGACCTTGGGCAGGGGACTCAGCCTTGATAGTTTTAGTTCCAGGTGACCTCTGCTTCCGCCCCGGGGCCCCCAAGGGGATGGATTCAGTGAACTCAGGTTGGACATGCCCCGCCAAGTGAGATGGGCCTGTGATCGCCCCATAAACCCGGTTCAGCGTCACGGAGCTGGCCAGATCTCCACGGCCGGGGCTTGGACCCCAGAGGGGTGCTGGGGTCCAGGCTGCCAAGCCGGCTGCTCCTCCTCCAGTCCCCAGGCTCCGGGTGGCTGGGCTGGAACAGGGCCCTTGGGGACTGGGACCCAGGGGATTCGCAGAAAGGAGGAAGGTGCCAGAAATGGGGCTCGTGTGGGTGCCAGGCGGCCTGCCCCCCCCCATCAGATGCCAGGATTCCCACGCCTGGTGCTGCCTGGCTTGCCCGCGTGCCAGAGTGGGCCCCAGGAGTCCCCCCCGGCTGGAGCTGCTGCCAGGGCCGGGGGCTGGGGTGAGGACTCCCCGGCATGAGCAGCTTCTCGGTGGTCAGCCTGGGAGCAAGACCTCGCGGCACTGCCCAGCACCCCGGGGTGCACGACTGGGAGAGGAAGCCCTCCGAGGCCCCCGGGAGGGCGGGGGTCCCTACCTGAAGGTCAGGTGATGGCTGTTCCACTTCCTCCCCGTGAGGGCATAGCGCTTCCTCCGCCGCCGCAGGTTAGCTTTCACACGCACCCCAAACTGGTCTGGCACCCCACAGCGAGGCCGCTTCATCCACCTGGGCCAGAGGTGCAAGAGTGAGCCCCGAGCCGGCCTCCCACGGCTCTGCCTCCCCCAGGGGTGCCCCCCTTCTGCCAGCCCCTCCGACTGGCCCTTGTGCGGGGCTGGGAGACTCCCAGGGGGCTCCTCAGGAGAACGGGGCGGCCCATGAGCTGGAGGACGGGGTGCCCAGCATGCCCCAGGAGGGGCGTTCCGGAAGCCTGTCCGTGAGAGGTTCTGCTCAGCGGGGACGGGGCGTCCCTGTCTCAGACCAAGGCCAGGCTGGGCCGTGCCCCCAGACACACGGCGCCCGTTTCCCGCCTGTGACAGACGTCCCTTGGCAGTTCCGAGCCAAGATCCACATGGACCCCTCTCAACAGGTCCCCGAGGACCAGTCCTCGCTCCCGTAACTCCGCATGCCCAGGAGAGGCGGGGACGAGCTAGCCCGCCGCAGGGACTCACGCCTTGGTCTCCTCGTCCAGGACGCCCGTGACGGGGATGCCATAAAAGCGCTGCATCTCAGCCAGGGCAGAGGCCAGGATCTGGGCGGAGCGCAGGGTGGACATGTGGCGGCTGGGCTGGGGCAAGTAGCCGTAGAGTCGCAGCCAGTTCTGCAGAGACAAGGCCACGACTGCTCAGCGGCCAGCCCCCTCCCCCGCCCCCCGCCACACACACACATCCGCCACCTGCAGCTGGACCCTGCTCCTTGCTCTCCCTGCCTCCACCTCGAGAGCTGTTCTCGAAAACCTGGACCAAAGGTCCCCTCCATGGGATCTGCCTGATGCTCTAAACCCTCCGGAAGCTTCTCATTTCAGAGGAAAAGCCCAGCCCTGTGGGAATGACCAGGCTCTCACCACCTGGGTCTGCTTCCGCTCAGCTCTCACTCAGCCAACCAGCTGGGCTCTCTCTGGGGGCCTCAGGGCCTTTGCACTCACGGCTCCCACTGCCAGGAGACCTCCCTCCCTCGCTTGCTCCAGGTCTCTGCATCACCCAGGGAGAGGGTATTAGAGAAGTATCGATGAGGAAAAGCTCAGATCTTGCCCTTCCCTCATTCCCCTCTACCAAGGGCTTTCCCTGTGGGCTTCTCCCCGAAGCAGTGTCCGCAGTGGCCCTAATTATCCACACTAGCCCCCCAGGGGACAAACCACTGGGAACCCTAAAGGTTCCAGACACCTGAGGTCCCTGGGCCGGGAGAGCACGAGGTCCACTGCAGGGGGCTCTGGGGGCATGTCCTCATGGGACTGTGTCCTCAGCACCTTCCCCGGCCCGCCCTGGCTCTGCAGCCCCCCAGAGCCAGGCGCTGTGAAGTTCTCCGGGGTGCGAGGTGGCTCGAGGCTGGCTGGCAGTGAGCAGCCGTGTCGCTGGCCACGCCCACATCTGCCTGCCACCAGAGGCAGCATCCAGGGCCCAGGGCACCTGTGCCCTCAGACACCCACCAGCCCAGCCGGAACCCCCAGCGGGAGGGGCCCAAGAGGGCAGTGCAGAGAAACTGCCAGAGCTTGAGCCCAGAGGGCCGGCCACAGGCCAATGGATGAGGCTTGGGGCCTGAGCCGTCGCATGGTGGGAGGGCGCTTGCCTTGCACGGGGCCAACCTGGGTTTGATCCCGTGTGGCCCCCTGAGCAGCACCAGTGCTGAGTGCCAAGCCAGGAGTGACTCCTGAGCACTGCTGGGTAGGACCCCAAAACAGACAGGAAGGGAGGGAGGGAGGGAGGGAGGGAGGAAGGCAAGGAGGGAGGGAAGAAGGGAGGGAGGGAGGGAGGAAAGGAAGGAGAGAGGGAGGGAGGGAGGAGGGAAGGAAGGAGGGAAGGAAGGAAGGAAGGAAGGAAGGAAGGAAGGAAGGAAGGAAGGAAGGAAGGAAGGAAGGGAGGGAGGGAGGAAGGGAGGGAAGGAGGGAGGGAGGAAGGGAGGGAGGGAAGGAAGGGAGGGAGGGAGGAAGGAGGGAAGGAAGGAAGAAAGGAGGGAGGAAGGGAAGGAGGGAGGGAGGGAGGGAGGGAGGAGGGAAGGAAGGAAGAAAGGAGGGAGGAAGGGAAGGAAGGAAGAAAGGAAGGGAGGGAGGGAGGAGGGAAGGAAGGGAGAAAGGAGGGAGGAAGGGAAGGAAGGAAGAAAGGAAGGGAGGGAGGGAGGGAGGAGGGAAGGAGGGAAGGAGGGAAGAAAGGAAGGAAGGAAGGAAGGAGGGAGGGAGGGAGAGAGGGAGGGAGGGAGGGAGGGAAGGAAGAAAGGAGGGAGGAAGGGAAGGAGGGAAGGAGGGAAGGAAGGAAGGAAGGAAGGAAGGAAGGAAGGAAGGAAGGAAGGAAGGAAGGAAGGAAGGAGGGAGGGAGGGAGGGAGGGAGGGAGGGAGGGAGGGAGGGGCGGGCAGACGCTGGAGCAAAGAAGCAACTGTGCGGCACCCGACAAGGGGGTCTCACAGGGCTTCTGAGGGGAGGGGAGGTGGCCCCCACGCAATGCCTTTTGGGTAGAAGGGCAGGAGCTCCCCCAGGTGGCAGTCTGGGGGGGGGTCAGGAGCTCCCTGTGCCCCACAGGCCGCCTCACCCGAGGGGGGCCCAGCGGGGGCCTGCACGCGGGAAACCTCTCCCGAGGTGGTGGTCTTGGGTGCGTGGGGGAGGGGAGCGGGCGCTCGGGGAGCCGGTGAGGTCTGAGGGTGCCGGCAAGGGAGGGGGTGCTGCCCCGACAAGGGCACCTCGCCGCCACCCTGCACGGAGGGTAAAAATATCTCCGCAAGAGCGAGCGCAATCACGGGCCACCAAGGGGCTGATTAGCGTCTGCCGGTGACAGGAGGCAGGCGAGGGGGGCCGGGGCGGCGGGGGAGGGGCACCGGGCCTGTCTACCTGGGAGGGAGGCCCCGGAGCGGGGAGACTCCATGCCAGGGGGGCAGCGCAGAGGCTGGCGGGCAGCTCCCTGGGGGCGGGGACCCTTTTTTGCAGGCCGGGGGAGACGGCCTGCGTGTCAGCTGCCCTTGACCCCTGTGCCTCCAGGTCCCCGCGGGGCTGGAGAGGCCCCACTGAGGAGGCTCTCAGGGCGGGCAGCAGTCCGGCCTCGGCAGAAGCAGGCCAGGGGCTGTGTGCCAAGGACCAGCGGTGCCAGGGAACCTGCCGGTTGGCAGGGCAGGTGGAGGCTGGTCCTGGCGACCTGCCCGTACCCCCTGCAGTGCTGTGACGGGGTGTGAGGGTGCTGGGTCAGGGGTGCACAGGGGACAGTGTCTCTCCTGCTGGGGGCAGGGGCGCCTGCACCCTGAGGCCCCACTCGCTCAGGGGGCTCTGCGGCCAGGGCACAAACGGGGCGAGCAGTTGGGGGCAGGGCGACGCACAGCAGGTGGGGCTCTTGCCTGGCTCGTGGCTGACCCGGCTCTGGTCCCCGGCACCCTGTATGGTGCCCTGAGCCTGCCAGGAGTAACCCCTGAGAACCACCTCAAAACAACGGGCGTGGCCCCAAAACAACTATAACAAAAGAGGGTGGCAGGGAACAATTCCCAACTTTGTGATCACCTCCCAGTCTCAAAACAGAGAAGGGGTGGACGGTCCGTCCGTCTCCAGCCCTGGGTGACCCAGAGCAGTGCTCACACAAGCACCCCGGCCTGACCCCCAAAGCTGTGCAGGTGGAGAAACTGAGGCACAGAAGGCTGGAGAAGGGGAGGTCTTGCGCCCCGGGGGCTGTCTGCAGCTCTGGTTCTCATCCTCTTTCCTGAGCCGAGAGCCAGCCCGTCGTCATCATCAGCACAGAGGCTTCCGGGGAGAGGTGAGAACAGCCCCCAGAGTCCGGTGGGGGGGGGGGAGGCGGGTTCCTGGTGCCCTGGTCTTCCCGGCAGCCCACACAGACGGCAGCCAAGAGCCCTGCCGTCAGGGGCCAGCCCGTCCCCGCCCGCCCAGCCGTTCACGGCACTGCATCCCAAGGCAGCGTTTTCCACCCTTTCTCCACCTGCAGCGGAGGCTGGAAACGGGTCCCCTGGAAGGTCTCCAAGGCCGTTCCCGGCAGATGAACAGTGGGGCTCAGAGAGGGGCAGTGGGGGCCAGGGAGACGGTCAAAGGGCTGTGTGCACGCAGCAGGCCTGGCTCGGATCCCTGAGCACCCCCAAGAGTGACCCCGCTCCCAGTGTAGCTGGCGTCGCCCAGCCCCCACAGACGGGCAGCCAGCAGCGGGCCACCCCGGTGCACCGTGCAGCAGGGCGAGAGACCGGCTCCTCCTGGCTGGGGACACGCAGGCCTGGCCAGTGCTCAGCCGACCCTCCCCGCACCCCCATCTCTGCTGGCTGGGCGCAGGGCCACGTCAGCGGGACTGGCCCTCCCCGCCCCCCGCTGGGAGAGCGGGCCAAGGCCGGCCCGCGATCAATAGCCAGCATTAAGTAGCCCCGGGGAGGGGCGTGCCCGCGCGGAGGCTGCCGTGAGGACAGTCTGGGGTCTGTCAACTCCGGGGCTGTCACCCAGGCCTTCTGCAGTCCCGGCCCGGCTGCCCGGCAGGGCAGGGCGGCCCCAGCAGGCCCCGCGATGGCACCAGGCGTGGGCAGAGTGCCCGCCTGCCCGCACCGTCCTCCCCGGGGCAGGGCGGGGCAGGGGGGCTCAGTCCCAGCCATGACAATGGGCACAGGGCGGGCATGGAGTAGGCGACCCTGTCCAGGTCCCTGCCCCAGGCACACGCCATCCAGGAGCTCACGTACCAGCCGGGGGGAACCTGAAGGCCCTCGGGGCCACCAGGCCGCACACACCCCACAGCGCCCCTGTAGAGACGGGTCCCCACTGTCAGCCGGGGGGCTCTCTAGCCTGTGCACAGGATGCTCGGAAGTTCTTAGGCTGAGCAGCAATCTGCTGGGTTCAGACCACGCGTCAGGGTGGGAGAGGCCTGGCACTCGTCAGCACCCCACCTCCCGCGTCTGTCCCCTGGGCCTGGCAGGATGAGGGGCACAGGTGGCAGTCCTGGCCCCACGCATTCCCCAAGTCACCCCGTCCTCGCGGAGGGAGTCGCCGGCGTTCCAGGCAGCCAGGCCCATCTATTGGAGCAGTCCGGGGACACACTCGCTTCTGGGAGGGGAGCTCAGATTTCCCACCCCCAAAGAACCGTGACAGGGAAAGTGGCTGGCACCAGGGGGCTGTCCAGGGGCAGGAAAGAGACCCCCCCCCCGTTCCACCCCAGCCTGGAGGAAAAGCAGCAGGGTCCTGGGCCCCGAGGTGGGGGGTGCCCTGCTCCCTAGCAGCTTCGGGTGGGCTGCCGGCCAGGCCGAGGGGCCCCCATGGGAGCCCCTGTGGGTGCTGCACCGGTGCTGGAGACCGCTCTGGCTCCCACGCCCCCTCCGGCCCAGCGGGCTCCTGCCGGGTGGCATGGCCTCAGCAGGGCATCAAGGCCCTGCCCGACAGTTTCCACCCCGCCTGAGGCCGGCAACCCGGGCTCCACGCCAGACCGGTCATCTGGGCTCAGCTCTGCCCTGACGTCACCCCACCGGCTACAGAGATCTGGGGTCACTTCTTCGGCCTCAGTCTCAGTTTCCCCTGCTGTAGAATGAGGCAGCCACCGTACACCTGTGCGTGTCAAGTGCACAGACGGCGTCCAGGGCTAGAGAGACGGCAGTACGGGCAGGGCACTTGCCTCGCTCGTAGCCAAGGTCAGGTCCTTCCCCGAAACCACGTACGGTCCTCTGAGCCCCACCAGGAGTGATCCCCGAGCACAGAGCCAGAGCAAGCCTGGAGCAGAGCTGGGTATGGCCCCAGGCCCCGACACCCCAAAGAAGACAGAAGACAGCAGCATTAAAGTAAAAAGTGGGGGCGAGAACCACCGTGCAGAAGAGGCCGAGAAGCCTGCTGCCCCCTCACAGACACCCTCCTCAGCCCCCGACACACAGGGAAGCCTCTTCCTGGCACTGCCCCGGGAGGTGCTGGAGTCCTTTTTGCTTCCTGGGGGTCACGGCTGCTATGCCCAGGGCTCACTCCTGGCTCTATGCTTAGGAATCACTCCTGGCAGCCCTCGGGGATGCCAGGGATCGAACCCGGGTCCGCTGTGTTCACGGCAAGCACCCTCCCCGCTGGACTATCGCTCCGGCCCCTGGCGCATCCCCTTCCCATAAACGAGGAACACGTGCCCACCAGTGTGTGCCCGCCCCCTGCTTCTCGCCGTCCCTGGGTGCTGCCACCATTTCCCAAGTGCTTCCCGGGTCCCAGGGGCCCTGCCTGTACATGCTGGGTGTAAATCTGGGCTCTCACCCAGGGGGGACGGGAAAGAGGAAGAGAGGACCCAGGGCTGGGGGCCAGCCCAAGAGCCGACCCAGCCCCCGGTCTCCGGGGTGGCTGCCCACGAGGACCCGGGCCTACCCAGATGAAGGGAGGGGGCTGGGCTAGCAGGCTCACTTCCTGACACCCCACCAGGGGAATGGGGTGTGGAGAGAGAGCTCGGCTTTGTGTCCTGGCGCCTGGCCAGGCCGGCACACCTCTGAGATTCCTGCCTGTGGCTGCGGAACCGACAGCGCCCGCCCGCAGACCAGCCGCCGACAGCCTCTGTGCCCGGGCAGCCGGAACACGCTCTTTCTTTCTAGCCTCTGGGCCACACCCGGCGGGTGATGCTCAGGGATCCCTCTTGGTGGGGCTCAGGGCACCATATGAGGTGCCAAGGACCGAACCCGGGGCGGCCGCGTGCAAGGCGGTCCCTCTGCACTACGGCTCTGGGACAGTGTCTGCAGGGGTCACCTCCTTCCTTCCGGGGTTCCTCTGGCCAAGGCGCCCTGACAGAGTCCCTGGGGCTCACACACATCTGGAGGTGGGGTGCTTTTCAGGACGCCGGGAGGGGAGCAGGAGCCCAGCACAGGCCCCTGACGCATGCTTCTGCAGCCCCAGAGATGTCTGGCCACGGGGCTTGGTGCCTCCCGCCTTTCCTGCGCTGCTGGAGCAAGCACTCCACAGACAGCAGCGTCCTCTGACCTACGACTCCTCACTGGTCATTTTTTGTTGTTGTTTTTGTTTTGCTTTTTGGGCCACACCCAGCAATGCTCAGGAATTACTCCTCACGGCTTGGGGGAGCCATGTGGGATGCTGGGGACCGAACCGGCTCGGTCGTGTGCAAGACAAACACCCTATCTGCTGTACTATCTCTCTGCCCCCCTCCAACAGTTCTATGTGCTGGGAATTCAAAGTCTTTTTTTGTTTGTTTCTTTCTTTCTTTCTTTTTGGGTCATACCCGGCAATGCACAGGGGTTACCTCCTGGCTCTGCACTCAGGAATTACTCCTGGCGATGCTCAGGGGACCATATGGGATGCTGGGAATCGAACCTGGGTCGGCCGCATGCAAGGCAAATGCCCTCCCCGCTGTGCTATTGCTCCAGCCCCTCAAAGTCTTTTTTGGGGTGGGGAGCCACACCCAGAGACACTCAGGGATTACTCCTGGTGGGGTTCAGGGACCCCTAAGTATGGGACGCCGGGGATCGAACCAGGTCGGCTTCAGGCAAGGCAAACGCTCTCCCCGCTGTACCATCTCTCCGGCCCAGGGGCTGGGAGTCTAAGACTGGGGTGCTGGGGGCAGGGAAGAGCCCTCTTCCTGGGTGTTACCTTCTGCCACCTCCTCACGGGCCTTCCTCTGGGGCAAGGGCAGGCGTCCAGACAGGTTCCCAGGCACGAATCCCAGCCCAGAGGCTCTGGCTCCCAACCTGGCCCCCACCCCTCATTCTCGTCACTCTGGCTGTGCTGCGTGTATAGGCATCACCGGGCCGCACCGGCTTCAACCAGAGCCAGGCGGGGACACCTGGGACTCAGACTCGAGTCTCTGGCTGAGCTGATAACGGCTGATGGCAGGGAATATCTAGATGAGGCCTGAGGCCGAAGGCGGGTAGGGTGGCCAGAGCTGAGTGCTTGGCAGGGCGGGCCCACGCCTGGCAGCTCTGCTAACCTCAGCTGGCATCAGAGCTCGGGGCCATGGGCATGGGGATTCTGGCTGCTGTCTTTGGCGGGGCCTGGATGTGTCCCTATCTTGCCTCTCCCCGTCCTAGGAGTAGGTGAAAAGACCGTGCCCAGCCTTCAAAAGGCCTCGGGGCTGTGCCCAGTCCCTCTGCTGTTTCCCACGAGGAGGCATCTGACTCCCAGAACCAGGGGCAGTCCATGGGGTCCGAATCACAGCAACCAGCCCCCCACCACGCCCACTGGCCTGCGTGTCTCCGGGGTTGGAACTAGAGTATTGGAGAGAAAGAAAGAAGGACAGACAAAAAAAAAAGTGCCAGGGGACTGGAGCAATAGCACAGTGGGGAGGGCGTTTGCCTTGCACGCGGTCAACCTGGGTTCGATTCCCAGCATCCCATATGGTCCCCTGAGCACCTCCCAAGAGTAATTCCCGAGTGCATGATTCAGGAGTAACCCCTGTGCATCGTCGGGTGTGACCCAAAAAAGCCAAAATAAATAAATAAATAAATAAATGGTGCCAGGATGAGAAGAGAGAAGATGCAGGGTCTATGGGCTTTCACTGGCCCCACATGACCCGACCCTGAAAGGGCAGGGTGGGGGAATCACCACAGCCCCATATTTAAGGGTGTGTCGGGGGCTGGGGGGCGGACAGGGAGGCACAGGGAGAGACGGGGGTACAGGCGTGGGGGCTGTGGCTTTCAGCAGACCCAAGGGGCAGCACCCACCCCAATTCAAGCTGAGCCCTGCCCTCCTTCTGCATGCCCTGCTCAGATGAACGGGGTGCGGGGGGTGAGTAGAGAAGGGGGACCTGGACATTTATTGGAGGAGCAGGGTGTGTCTGGGTTTGAGCTGCAGTTACCACACCTGTGGAGGCAGCGTGCAGGTGAGTCACCTGCAAGGAGTGGGGTTGGGGGAGGGGTGGGCCAGTAGGAAGGGACCAGGGCGTCCCTGAAAAACACTTCTGCAGGGTGGGCAAGGTGCTGCGGGAAGAGCAGGTCAGAAGGACGAGACTGGGAGGGCGCCTGCCTTGCCTACGGGCAGCCGGGTCTGATCCCAGCATCCCACAGGGTCCCCTGAGCCCTGCCAGCAGGGAGTCCTCAGTGCAGAGTCAGGAGCAAGCCCTGGGCACAACCGGGTGTGGCCCACAAACAAGAGAGACAGAGAGACAGAGACAGACAGAGCCAGAGAGGGAGAGAGGGAGAGAGGGAGAGAGGGAGAGAGACAGAGAGACAGAGAGACAGAGAGAGACAGACAGAGCCAGAGAGCGAGAGAGGGAGAGAGGGAGAGAGACAGAGAGACAGAGAGACAGAGAGTACGAGTGAGAGCGAGAGACAGGGAGCAAAAGAGAGGGAGAGGGAGAGAGAGGGATAGCGAGTGAGAGAAGCAGGGACAGAGAGTGAGAGCGAGAGAGTGAGACAGAGAGGAGAGAGAGCAGGAGAGAGGGAGAGAGAGAGGGGGAGAAAGCGAGGGAGAAAGCAAGTGAGAGAGACAGAGACGGGGAGAGGCAGAGTGGGGGAGAGAGAGATGGGGAGAGACCGAGAGAGAAGGGCAGAGAGCAGAAGGGGGTGCTCAGGTGAGAGGCACCAAGTCAGGCTGGGCAGCCGCAGCACTGGCGCCCAGGGCGTGTGTATGGGGGCGGGGGGGGGGCAGAGAACATGGGAGGGGAGGCGCTGGCCCACTCCGCCCCCTCTAGCCTGAACCAACTGAAGGCTGGGGTCCTGCCTGCCCCTCGGCCCTGCTCGGGGGCACGAGGCTCAGACTCCGAAGCTGGGGAGGCGCCCTGCAGCCTGCTGGCAGATGGGCAGGCAGCCCGGGCTGCTGGACGCTCTGAGCCCAGTCGGATCAGAACGGACAGACTCCAAAGAACAGATCTAGCCCGGAGATGACCCGGAGCTGGGAAGCACATTCTGCCCGAACCCTCCGTCCAGCTTCATCTACCTCCCCCACCAACATCCGAGGGTCCCGTCAGCCCTCTGGGTTCCCAGGCAGGCCCCGGGGAGAGGCTGCGGGCCTGTCACAGAAACTCAGTGCCACCATGATGTTTGGGTGCTGTGGAGTCTGTGGGCCTCCCTGGGGCTGGCAGGGGAATGGGCGCCAGCAGGCCAAAGGGAAGACGAGCAGGAAGCCCCTCCCAGCTCAGTTGCAGGGCCCCCACGCCTGGCCATCTCCGCCTGGCCATCTCCGAGGCCAATGCACGGGCAGGGCCAGCCGTGCGGGCTGCATCCCTGGCAGCTTCCGGTCCCCAGAGACTCATAAACTCCGGGAGGGCCTGGGACTTGCTGCCCTGCTCTCTGCTCCAGAGTGGCAGGTGTACCCAACGGCTCTCTGGGGGGCCAGCAGCCCCCCACCCCGCAGGAACCAGCTCCGGGCCGGCTGGAGTGTCTGTGTGAATGGGGATGGCCGGCGGCTGGGATCCGCCTCTGCCTCCTGCCAGGCTGCCAGGGGCCAGCACTCAGCAGTGACTCGCCAGGCTGGCCCGGGAGGGAGGGCGGCCGGCCGAGCAGGTGGGGGACTGATGGGAGGTGTAACTCGAGCCTGGAGGAATTCCCTGCCCTTCCTCCCAGCTTTTATTAAAGTAGGGCGGGGAAGGGCAAGCTTCCATAGGAAAAATCTCCCAGGCTGCCCGGGGAGGTGAGGAAGCCACTGGGGCTGGGAGGGAGCACCCGTGGGCTGCAAATAGAAACAGGGCACTGGGCCCCGGAGGGAGGCTCCAGGCCGGCCCAAGGGCACCCAGGCTCCAGCCGACCGCATTTCCAGTCCCCGTGCTCGCTGTCCAGTCCTCCTCGGCTCTTGGTCTGGGGGCGAGGTCGCGACGAGTCGGGAAAGAACGACTCCCATTTTGCTGCGGGGGCAGGGAGCTGGTGCGCTCGCTGCTGCTCGGGAGGGCGCTGCTGGGGCACCCCACGGAGCCCGGGGCGCTGGCTGGACCCGACCCTGCGCCAGGAGGCCGTGCTTTGTCACCCGGGCGACTAGATCCTGAGAAGGGCCCTCGGGGACGTCAGGCGGGCTCCGGGCAGAAGATGCTCCGAGCGCGCCCGCCCCACCCGGCGCACAGCGCCGGGGGTCAGCGGGGAGGCAGCTCCAGGGGAGAGAGGGTCTCTCTCTGACCCGCGCGCGAGTCCAAGAAAGTCGCCAAAGCACCCCGCGGTCTGTTGCCCCGCGGGTTCGCACCCCCATTTCCCACCACCCCATTCCCACCCGCCGCGCGCGAGGCTGTGCCACTCCGATCAGCGACTCCCCAGGCGACAGCGGCTCCGCCCGGGGTCCCTTGCCCGGAGCAGCCCCCTGCCTGCTCGCCAAGCTGGTCCCGGCGCGCCCGCCGGGCTCTCGAGGAATGGCGGGGGGGGGGGCCCACAGGAAGGAAGGAGGGGAGGCAAGGTCCGGGGGTGGGGGCGCAGGGCCATCGGTGCACGGAGCCGGGCGGCGGGGTGCGGAGCGGGCGCGAGCCAAACGTCCTCGGGGATTTGGAGAGGCACCCCGCGGCGGGCGGGCCGGAGAGGGACAGCCGGCCAGGTCCCCTTTCTTCCCCGCCCCCGGGGGGAGGGGGGCTCGAGTGGGCGCCCTCCATCCCCGAGCTCCAGCCGGCGGGCGTGGCTACCTCCGCCCCCGGAGCCCCCCAAAACCCCGGCTCCGGGGCCCGAGGGGCCAGGCGGGGGGGTCCTTACCTCGGCGTTGACTTGCGCGTCCTCCGCCGCGGCGCAGCGGCCCAGGCAGCCCAGCAGCAGCAGGAGCAGCGGCAGCAGCCGGGGCCGCGCCTTCGCCGCCTCCTCCCGGCCGCCCAGGGGGCTGCTCGGCCGGCCCGGCCGTCCGGGCGCGCTCGCGTCGCCGCCCATGCTCGGGGTGTCCGGCCGGGCGCGCTGCACGCGGGGCCGGCCCGCTCGCCCGGGCTCCGCACGCGGCGCGGAAACTTGCGACGCTGCCTGGCTGCCCGCCCGGTCCCGCTGTCCGCCGAGGTGTGCCCCCGCCCCCCCACGCCGCCACCACCACCCCGTCCCGGCAAATTCCCACGGCCGGCGAGACGCGGGGCGCACGGCAGGTCCCCGCGCACCGAGCTGGCCCGCGGGGCAGGGGGCCGGCCCGCGCCCACCGCCGGGGGCGTCCCGCAGCCTGGCGCCCGGGGCCCGGCGGCCGAGAGTGGGCGCAAGTCCCGCGCCTTTGTCTGGCTCAGCGCTCCGGCCGCCCGGTCCCGCGGCGCCCCCTGCGCGCCCGGCTCCCTCTGTCCATGCCCGGGGCAGGGCGCGCGCCTCCCGCCCGGGCGCTCCGCGCTTCCCGCGCCCCACCGGGCCCGGCTGCCCCGCGAGGTCCCGGGAGGAGGCGCCGGCGGCCGGCGGGAGCGAGTGAGCGAGCCGGGGAGCCGGCGCCCGACGTCCCCGGCGACTTCGGCGCAGCTCGGGGCGCTCCCGGCCCTCCTCCCCGCGCGCCGCGGCCGTCGCGCTCTTAAAGGGCCCGCGCCTCTCTGCGCGCCGCCCGGGCGGGGGCCGGAGGCGGGACCCCCAGCGGCGGGCCTCTCCGTAGCAGGTGCCGGCGGCCGGGCCCCACGGGCGGCTGTTCGGCGACGGTTCCCAGACGGCGGGAGGCGTCCCTGCCCGCCCACTTTCCCAGTCACTCCCAATCTGTGCTAGGGTTGCGGGGGAGGGAGGGGGGGGAGATGGACTTCCAAAGCGATCCCCCCACCCCCCACCAAGGGGGCGATAGCAAGACTGTCTGGAGGTGCCTCTTTCTTCCACCTGGGCGGTGCGGGGTGGGAGCAGGGCTGGAAGAAGGGCCGGGCGAGGAGGCACCCAGAGGTGCTGCTTTAGGCAAAGCCCTAGACACGTGGTGGTCCGAGGCAAGGGTGTCTTTGGCTGACCTGGCCACCTATCCTAGGTGCCAGGTGAGGAGGGGCGCGGTGGACTGAGCACAGTCCGGCCGCTTCCCTGGAGCTTTCTCAGTGTCCACGTCCTGCTCCGGAACATGGGTCAAGGGCTGGGGTGAGAACTTCAGTCTGTTTCCTCTCCCGGCCTAGAGCACAGGAGGGGTCCACGCAGTGGCCAGTGCGTGCTGCCAGCGACATGCCACAGCCACACCGTGACTGAGCCCGCTCGATCTTACTCTGCTCGCTTGGGATCCGCAGGTGGGTTGGGGAGGGTGGACGCGGAAGGCCTGAGCTCGCGGCCCTGGAGGTGGGGGCTAGTCCAAGGTCCACGAGGCTGCAGAGCAGATCAGGGCAGGGGCGGCTGGGCCCGGAGGTGAGGGCGGGAGGGCGGGGACCGTCCCGCCTGCTCCCCTCCCTGTCCCGGAAATCGCAGCTTTCCTTACCTGCGCGCCCACCCGCCTCACCTCCGGAAATCCGCAGGGATCTGGGAGAGTTCATGAGAAAATACCTGTTTGAACCCACAAGGTGAAAGGGGTGGGGGGAGCGCGATGTTAAGGAGAACAGATAAAAGTCAAAGTGGTGAGGCCGGAGCGATAGCACAGCGGGTAGGGCGTTTGCCTTGCATGCGGCTGACCCAGGTTTGATCCCCGGCATCCCATATGGTCCCCCAAGCACTGCCAGGGGTAATTCCTGTGCATTGCTGGGTGCCAAAAAGCAAAAAAAAAAAAACCCAAAAAAGTCAAAGTGGTAACAATGACAGATTTTATCTTTTAAAAATTGCTGTGGAGGGGGGAGCGGGTAGGGTGGGGGGGGTCAGAGGGTAGTACAAGGGATAAGGCGCTGGCCTTGCACAGGCCGACCCAGGTTGCATCCTCCGCATCCCTTATGATCCCCCGAGCACTGCCAGGAGTAATTCCTGAGTGCAGAGCACCTCTAGGTGTGGCAAAAAACAAAAACAAAAACAAAAAACCAACCCTAAATAAATAAAAATACAGGGACCCTCTTCTGGTAAAGGAACCTTGACTCTCCCCACCTGTCTTCTCAATCCTCCCTTTCCCTTTAAAAAAAATTGCTATAGGGGGAGAGGGATTCTAGTATAGGATTGGGCTCAATCCAAAATACAGCCAGAACAAGTAGGGATTTATAGCCAAGAGGCAAGTGTGGGGGAGGGGGGAGTGGCCACTGGGAATGGAAAATTGCCAAGAGGAGGCCAGTCTGAGAAGGGTGTGTGTGTGTGTGTGTGTGTGTGTGTGTGTGTGTGTGTGTGTGATCAGATATCACCTGGGGGTGGGGGGCAGTGGTGTGTGTGTGTATGGTGTATGTGTGTGTGTGTGTGTGATCGGATATCACCTGGGGGTGGGGGGCAGTGGGGATTCTGGCTGGATCAGATATTAAGGGTGGGAGATTCTGCTCCAACTGACTTAGCAGGTTTTGTGATCAAACTGGGTCCTAGGAGGAAGTCTGTGATGGGCCTTCTGGGTAGGGCTCAAGGGAGCGGGACTCACCTGTGGTTAAGGGAAGGGCTTCCCTCCCCCTCCTTCCAGGGAAGACTTCTTTCTTTTTTTCTTTTTTCTTTTTTTTTGCCTTTTTGGGTCACACCTGGCGATGCACAGGGGTTACTCCTGGCTCTGCACTCAGGAATCACCCCTGGCGGTGCTCAGGGGACCATATGGGATGCTGGGAATCGAACTCGGGTCGGCCGCGTGCAAGGCAAACGCCCTACCCACTGTGCTATCACTCCAGCCCCAAGACTTCTTTCCTCTCAGCTGTCCAAGTCCTTTGTTTCCTCCAGGCTCAGCTGAACAGTCAAGATGGGGTGACGGTTGCAGGTGGCTGTGCCTTGACGTTAGTTTTTGTTGTTGTTCTGTTTGGGGGCCACATCCAGTGATGCTCAGGGCTTACTCCTGGCCCTGCACTCATTTCCCATATGGTTCCCTGCGGTGCTCGGGAACCATATGGGAAATGGGGGATTGAACCCAGGTCGGTCACATGCAAGGCCAATGCCCTCCTGCCTGTTGCTCCAGCCTCATGTGCAAAGAATTTTTTTTCTTTCATTTTTTTAATTTTATAAAGTGGTTCACAATATTTAATTGCATTTAATATTCAAACACCAATCCCACACCATTACACCTTCCTACTGCCGTATTTTGGATGTTTCTATCCCGAGCCTCAACCCCTGCCCCAAAGCAGAACCGAAGTAATATATTTTGTATTGTTTGTTATGAAAAACCGCTGAAAATGCTACAGAAAATTTCCTTGGAGGAAAGAGTGTGAAGATTGTTGTATTTCACCCAGGGGCCATTAAGCTCTTCTATAAGAAATCACTAACATGTTGTTAAAGGTTGAGCCTTGTGTGCATATATATATATATATATATATATATATATATATACATACATATATATACACACACATTTCCCTCTAATATTAGTTGTCTCCTACTTTGAACCCCATCAAATGTGGTGAGGTACTCTTGGAGTATGGGTAGGGTGTGTGGTATGAAGTGTCGTGTGGCCATACATGCGGCCACACATGTGGCCACACATTCCAGGAGTAGGTTCAGTCATGGGTGAGACTCTGCCTGAGTGTGTGGAAAGTGGCCGTGAGCATGGCGGCAGTTGAGTTCTGGGGGTTTGTGGCCGCCAGGGCTGGGTCCCTTGGGGCAGGATGGGGTCTCACCCACCCCCCTCAGGGGTGCCCGGCATGGGGTCTGGCAGCATGGTTATAGTGAGTGTCATGTTATGCTCCCTCTCCGGAGAGAAGGACATGCGACTCTCGATGGTGGCTGATGATGAGATTATCGGGGTGCACAGACTTTTAATGAGAAAGAAGACCTTGAAGAGAAACAGAAGGACAGACTTGAGGACCTTGTCTTCAGAGGGAACATAGCTCAGCAGTAGAATGCTTGCTTTGCATGTGTGAGGCCGTGGGCTTGATCCTGCAACACAGAAAAAGGGGGGAGGAGAGGTGCTGCCTGTATCTGCCCAGAATCCTAGACCAGCAGGGGCCTGGAACCATGTCCTTCCGGAGGTGGGAATACTCGGGCCCGGCTGCGCACATTTCTCCCTGTCTATCAGCTGTCTAGTTAGGCTAGAGACGTGCATGGCTGGGGACACAGGTGCATCAGTCACCCCCACCTCTGGGTAAGTGCCCACCTGGGCAGACAGGCTCATCCTGGGGCATGCAGTTCTGGAGAACAGAGAACAGAGCACTGGTGGTCTTCTAGGTGGGGCTCGCTGACCGGAAGCCAGAGGGAGGCCAGCCAGAGAACAGCTGTGACCCCGGGGTTCTGTTGGGTCTGTGACCCCAAGGTTCTGTCATGGAGTCCAACCTCACGGGGAGTGGGGAGAGGAGGACCGCTCTGCCGTGCCAGGGGCCACTCCTGGCTCTGTGTTCTTGGGGTCACTTTCGGTGATCCACGGGACCATGTGGGGATCGAACTGGGGAGGGTCACATGCACGGCAAAGACTGTCAGCCCCAGACTAGCTCTCTCAGCCTGAGCCTACATTCTTCAGTCAGGAGACGGGAGCCTCAGGTTGTGAGGCTGTGGACCGAGCCTATGCCCCGTCTGTAGCCGCTTTTGCTCAGTCTCCCCTTCAGGAAACCTGTGATGATTTGGATACT
Source organism: Sorex araneus (assembly GCF_027595985.1). Lineage (NCBI taxonomy): Eukaryota > Metazoa > Chordata > Mammalia > Eulipotyphla > Soricidae > Sorex > Sorex araneus. Next base: position 22,328,847 of record NC_073309.1, read on the forward strand.
TTTTTCTTCTTCTTCTTCTTTTTCGGTTACACCCAGCGATGCTCAGGGGTTACTCCTGGCTTATGCACTCAGGAATTACTCCTGACGCTGCTTGGGAGACCATATGGGATACCCGGGTTCGAACCTGGGTTGACCGCGTGTAAGGCAAACGCCCTCCCCACTGTGCTATCGCCCTGGCTCCCTGAATACCTCTTGTTCTGTAAGGGAGGACAAGGAAGACGAGACGGATCAGTGATCAGTTTAGAATGTTCAAGAAAGGAAGAAAGTAGGCTGGGGAGTAACTCCAGTGGGAGAGCAGAGGTGGGGACGCCCCGTGTTTGACCCCACAGCATTTCATGGCCCCCTCGCACCACTAGGTGTAGCCCTGGTGGCCCTTTTAGCATTTCGGGGTATGGCCCCTATAGCAAAACCTGAATAACTGAGGAAGGGGCTTGGAGAAATAGCACAGTGGGCAGCGCACCGGGCTGCACACAGCCAACCTGGGTCTGGTCTGTGCCCAGGGTCTCCTGAGCCCCTCCCGGAGTGATCCCGGACTTAGAACCAGGAATTAATGGGAGCAGAGGGAAGGGATTAGGAATAGCAAGGTCGCCCCTAACAACCAAGAAACCTGCGCTTCACAAAGGGAATTATGGGGTAAGCCAGAGAGAGAGAGAGAGAGAGGCTACCCAGGGGCGACCTCCACACGCTGATGATGGTGGCAGAGGCTGGCAGTGGCCGTCCTCACGTGGCTGGCTCGGGCCAGCAAGGCAGGCGGGCAGGGACGGGCCATCTTCCTCCTTCCGAGGGAGAGCCAGGGAGCCACTGGCATTCTGCTGGATTTAGTGACAGCTAGTAAGTGATGACAGATGTCCACTCCCAGAAAGGGGCCGGGGTGCAATTCCGTTGGACACAGACCTGAGCCTTGTAAGCGGAGCCGGGGAGAGGTCACCGTTTCTCACAGCTAGCAGCTGTCCAGTCAGAAAGGGTGGAGGGGGAGAAGAGGGGTGCTAGCATACTAGGTACCCCAGTGGACACTGGGGCCCCTTGGAGGGCAGACTGTGGCATGATGGGAAGTGGAGACAAGCTTGGACCATGTGAGCCAAAGGTTTGGTGGGCCAGTGGACTTTAGAGGCTGGAAGGGGGAAGAGGAGCCAGAACTCCTAAAAAGAGGGCAAGGTGGGGGCTGGAGTGACAGCACAGTGGGTAGGGCTTTTGCCTTGCACGCGGCCAACCTGGGTTCAATTCCCAGCATCCCATATGGTTCCCCGAGCACTGCCAGGAGTAATTCCTGAGTTCATGAGCCAGGAGTAACCTCTGAGCATCACCGGGTGTGACCCAAAAAGAAAAAAAAAAAGGGAAAGGTGGAGGCGGGAAGCTCCCCCAAAGGCAGAGGGTGCGTATGGGAGGGGGGAGGCTCTCTTGGCCACGGGCGAGGATAACTGTTCAGGGGAAGGGGCTGGACGGATAGTACCACTGGGAGGGCTCTTGCCTTGCTCGAAGCCAACCCAGATTTGATCCCTGCCATCCCGTATGGTCCCCCCAGCACTGCCAGGGGTGATCTCTGAGCGCAGAACCAGGAGTAAGACCTGAGCATCTCGGAGTGTGACCGCAAAGTAGCAACAAAGACGCAGGGGGAGAGGAGAAAGAAAGGCGAGAGTGGTTCTGTGCTCTCCGCCCCCTCCCGGCCTCGTCTGTTGGGCCAGGTCCTTGGGGCGTCTGTTGCTTCTGTCTGTCACGTGCTCCTGGAGGTGCCCTGCAGAACCTTGGTTTGATGGTTCCTAGAACACTTCTTTTTGTTTATTTGGGGACCATACTGAGCAGTGCTCAGGGATCACTCCTGGAGGGCTCCAGGAACCCTGTGGGGTGCCAGGATGGAACCCTGGTTGGCCAGGTGCAACCTCCAAGTGCCCTACCCACTATACTATACTGTCACTCCAGCCCAACACTTCTACAGTCTGGAGGGCTCTTTTATTTAAAATTTTTTTTTTCTTTTTGGGTCACTCCTGGCATTGCACAGGGGTTATTCCTGGCTCACGCACTCAGTAATTACTCCTGGCGGTGCTTGGAGAACCATATGTGATGCTGGGACTTGAACCCGGGTCGACCGCGTGCAAGGCAAATGTCCTACCTGCTGTGCTATTGCTCCAGCCCCTAAGATATATGTTTTTTTAATTTTAATGAATCACCGTGAGATACAGTTATAGACTTACAAACTTACAGGATTACATTTAGGTCATACAGTGTTCGAGTACCCATCCCTCCACCCATACCCATTTTCCATCACCAGTGTTCTCAGTATCTCTCCGCCACCCTCACCCTTCTGCCCTGCCCCCCTCGCCTCTGTGGCAGGCACATTCCCTCTTTCTCTCTCCTTCTTGGTGTTATGCTTTGCAACATAGGTGCTTAGCTGCCATCATGTTCAGTCCATAGTCTGCTCTCAGCACGCGTCTCCCATCCTGAGCAAGCCTGGAGGGCTCTTTTATGTCTTGTGAGACGTGACCCAGCGTGCCCCCGTGAGGTCAAGGGCCCTGTGGTGAGAGCCATGTAAGCAGAGAGTGCAAACCCCTTCCATCTGGGCTCTGTTTGCAGTAGTGGCGTTTCCAGGAAACCTTAATAACAAACTTAAAGCCATGTCAAGGGATGGGTGGGATGCTTTTAATTTAATTTTTTTTTGGTAGTTGGGTCACAACCAGCTGTGCTCAGGGCTTACTCTTGGCTCTGCACTCAAGAAGTCACTCCTGTGGTGTTCAGAGGAGCATATGTAGGGTTGGATTTGAACCAGGTCAGCTGCGTGCGAGGCAAACGTCTTACCCGCTGGGCTATCTCTCCAGCCCCCGGTCAGGACCTTCTAGAGGGCAGGCGGCCAAGGGCACCCGGAATTGTGGCTAGAAGCTGGCTTGTATTTCATTAACCCGTGAGAGCACCTAGGACGGTCACCGAGAATGAAGCTTAGGGTCCTGGTCACAGAGATGGCAGAGAACCCCAGTTCCAGCCCAGAGACCAGTGCTCACGGGCCCGGATCTGCAGACAGTGGCCGCTCGAACGTGTGGTTGGCTCTTTCAGTGGGGCCTGGTGACTGACAGGGGAGGGAGTCCTGCTGCCTTTTCCGTTTCCTGTTCAATTTTATCAAGGCAATGAGGGCCTGTGTCTCTGCAGTGGGGCGGGGTCGTTTGTCCTTGCAGCAGGGAGAGCCTCTCGCCACTCGGAAAGTGGGTACGACTCGGTCATTGGCTAATACTCACCCGGGAAAGGAAGGGGAGCGCGTCTCTTCCCAGCCCCGCCTTGACCATTTTCTGGGATGACTGTTTCTCAGAGCTGTATCAGGGGACAGCTGCGTGGTCCAAAAGAAAGCTAGAGGGCGCAAACCACTACATGTCCCATAGATTGTGGGTGTCCCATAGGGTCTGTGTGTCCCATAGAGTGTGTGTGTCCCATAGAGTCCTGTACACTCTACAGGACACACGGACCCTAAGGGACTCACCACCAGCGTCTACAGTTGTCCCCGAGGGGGGGGGACACACCTCCTGAGGAGTGCGGAGGTCCCTGCAGTGAGTCATGATGACAGGAGAGATAGACTTGGGGACCCCAGGCACTGGAATCTGGGTGATTCCAAAGTCCACCTGAAGGGATCGACCATCCAGATTTCCTCTCTGGGCCTGAAGAACCCTTCCTGGCACTAACCTTTCACTGGACTCGGTGGCTGTCATTCAGGGGTGGTGCTAAATCCCTCCTGCCCTCCACAGGGAGCAGTCCCTCCCCCGGGAGTTAAAGGTGGGCCCGGGGCCGTGACCCCAAGTTTTGGATATGGGATTTCCCTTGGGCGGCTGAGGAAGAGGCAGCCCAGTGTTTGTGTCCATCATTCTGTTTGCCTGAGCCTGGCTGGACATTTTGGTTATGTCCCTCAGCTTTTGTGTTGGTTGTGTTTGTCCTGGTGGGGCATCTCCTCATCAATGCTCAGAGCCCCTTGGAGTCACTCCCCAGAGTATCTGACCAACCGGGCTGGACCTTTCAATGCTCTGGTCCTGCAATTCAGTGCCGCCTGGGCCCTGTGAGGATCAACGCGACCAGGGCCGGGCGCGGCAGTTGGTGATTCGGGGCGGGGGTGTGGGTACACGGGGCAGACTGTGATACCAGGACCAAACTCTGAGCCTTCCATAAGCAGCACGTGTGCTCTGGCCCTCGGAGCCCTGCATCCTGTCCCTGTGTCCCTCGGTTTTAACTCTAGTGATCTGCCACAGCAGTGACAATCCTGCAGAAATCGTGCTAGTGAGGAGGAGAGCTCATGAATTCTTTGTTTCCATAACAGACCCAAAGGCACGGCAGCTACCAGTAGAAATATTATCCTTCCCTTGCTCTGCTCTTCTGCCAGCCTGAGGAGAAGCAATTAACTTAGCTCTCAGGCTGCATCGACATTTGGCAGGGCTCACGATTCCAGCAGCTCCACGACGCGTCGGATATTCCAGAAGGTGTATCTCAGTGGGCAGTGGACGGCACAGCCAGCCACAAAGGCCCATTTTCCGTCCTGGGTTTTGAAATGAAAAATGAGGCCCAAAGGGGAGAGAGGGTTTTCCGATGACTCAGGGTGTCCCAGCGGTGATAAGAGAAGCATGTTGGCAGGATTAGGGCTGGACATAAATGTCTGGTGACAGAGGAATCATAAGATTTGATAAGAGGCCACGAGTATGTGGAAAAGGGTTGGGCCTTTCAGGAAGCAATCAGCACAGGTCCCCGAGATGACCTCCTCCCGAATGCCAGGGGCCAGTGGCGGTCACCTGCTGGCAAGGGGCTCTCTGTGCCTTTGCTAGTGGGCTGAAGGCCGACTGGTGACATCCCAGTAGGCTCCAGTGTCAGCTGTGTATCCGATCACGCTCACAGACAAGCTCCTCCTCTCCCACTCACAGACACACCCCCTCACACTCAAACACGCCCCTCACACCCACAGACACGCCCCTCACACTCATAGGCATGCCCCTCACACCCACAGACAAGCCCACTCACATCCCCACACTCACAGACACCTCTCACTCCCACAGACATGCCCCCTCTCACTCACAGACATGCCCACTCACACTCACATCCCCTCACACAGACACACCTCTCACTCCCACAGACACGCCCCCTCCCACTCATAGACACGCCCCCTCCCACTCATAGACACGCCCCCTCCCACTCAAACACGCCCTCTCACTCACAGACACGCCCTCTCATGCCCATAGACACATCCCCTCACACTCAGACACACTGCCTCACACGCACACTCACACCACAGATATGCCCACTCACACCACAGATATGCCCACTCACACTCAGACACGCCCCTCACACCCACGGACACACCCCCTCACGCTCAGAGACATGCCCCTCACAGACACGCCCCTTCACACTCAGACATGCCCCCTCACACTCACAGACACGCCCCTCACACCCAGACACACCCCCTCACACAAACAGGTCCACTCACACTCACAGACACACCTCTCTCTCCAGAGACACACCCCCGCACACATAGACGCGCCCCCTCAGTCACAGACATGCCCCTCATTCAGGTGTCCTTCACAGACACTCCCCCTCACACTCACAGACACGCCCCTCATTCACAGACAGGCCCCTTGCACTCACACTCACACTCGCCCTCTAGCTCAGGCAGGATCCAGGGGAAAGAAGCCCAGGGCTGGGCTGGAAGGGGAAAGCCCCAGGGTGCTGGCTGCGGGTGGGTGCTCCGCAGTCACTGTAAGGCGCGGTGAGACACTCATGAAGACACCAGTAGCACATCTGTTCCCCTGGACCTGCCAGCTGCCATCTTCTCCCGGAGAGCAGTCTGAGCTCAGCGCCGCTGAGTGCCGAGCCCGGTCTGTGGCGACAGCGCCACCGCCAGCGGGGTCCTGACCCACATTCCCGCACACTCTCTGAGCAGCGGTTTCCTCCTCAGCCACCCCTGGCCCTTTGCTGATGATGTGGGAAGAAGGTGTCACCCCAAGAGAGCTGACATCTGTGGACTAAAGGGTGGTCCCTCCCTGTGGCACTGAGGTGTGAGCGACAAACCTTGTGCCTATCGTCCAGGCATCCTGTGGGGGACAGCAGGTGAAGGCAACCGAGAATGACGGGGAAGCTCGGGACTGAAACGCCGGGGGAGGGGAGTAAAACTAGTGTGACTGCCGAAAGACACGCTTGCCCAGCCCCCTCCCCTTCCCCGGTTGCTGTTGTCGCCGCAACTACAGGTTGCTTGTCTGGGGGTAGGGGGAGAGCGTGGTGGTGGTGGTAGTGGTGTTAGAACTCAACAGGGGTCTCTGTCACGCTCGTACCAGTGCTCCTCGCCGTAGTGCTTGCCTCCCTCTAGCAGAGGTTCTTGCCCGAGGTCACACGTTCTGCTAGGCAGGCCCCGTGGATGCCCGCCCAGCTGAGTTTCTGGGGTCACCATGTGGGTAGGCCTGGGGATCAAACTCGTGGCATCCTCCCTGCAGGGCAGGCTGTCAGCCTCTGAGTCATGCACGGACTTTTTCTTTTTTTTTTTTTTTTTTTTTTTGCTTTTTTGGGGGTTACACCCAGCAATGCTCCAGGGCTACTCCTGGCTCTGCACTCGGGAATTACTCCTGGCGGTGCTCGGGGGCCATATGGAATGCTGGGGATCGAACCTGGGGTGGCTGCGCGGAAGGCAAACGCCCTACCCGCTGTGCTATCACTCTGGCCCCCATGCACGGGCTTTTGATGGGAGAAGCACAGGGACTAAAACCTGGAATGTGTGTGTGCATGCATGCGTGCGTGTGCGTTAGGTTGGAGGGGTTAGAGGGGCGGGGGTACGAGGGCTCAGGTACCGCAGGGGTCCCCCAGGGGCCGAGTGAACTGCTAAATTCTAATGCACAAGATTCCTTCCTGACAGGTTCTGACTGGCTGGAGAATAAGAGGAAAATTGTGCTGTGCTCTGAGAGCTGCAGGGGAGTGTCAAGGAATTGGGATAGAGGCTGAGCAGGAGACAGGGGCCAGCAGGCAGGGCTGAGTGTCCCTGGAGAAGGGGAGGGGGAGTCTGCCTCTCAGCGCCGGGGCTCTTTCTCCCTGTGCATTCAGTGGCAGTTGAGATGCGGCATTTCACCTCCTCGGAGACTGGTTTGTTTTTCTGGTGTAATGGACCCCTGGTCGTTTCTCTTCCCTCGAGGGCTGGGCGCTGCTGGACCTCGTGTCCTTTTCTGTCTTACAAGCATTCCAAGCAAGGGGAGAGCCTGATTTTGGAGCGTGGCTCGATGTCTCAAACCTTCCAGCCCTTTCAGTGCAAACACCACTAGCTTGATGTGGACGCTCCAAGTTTTGGGAAACACGATCTTCCGGTTGCCCGGTGGAGGTCTGCAGCACAGACGGGCTTGCATGCCGCTGGTTACTGTCGCTTCTCTGTACCGTGCCCTGGAGCGCCCATCTGCGGCTGCTCAGTGCCTGCAAGCAGCGCAGAGGCTGCTGGGACATCGCTTCCAAGTCTCTGTGTGGTCCTGAGGCAGCCACTATGCCATCTGGGCCATTTATAATTTTTTTGGGGGGGATACACATGTGATGGTGCTCAGGATTTAGTCCTGGCTCTGTGCTCAGGAATCACTCTTTTTTGGGGGGGGGTCACACCCAGCGATGCACAGGGGTTACTCTTGGCTCTACACTCAGGAATTACTCCTGGCGGTGCTCGGGGGACCATATGGGATGCCGGGGATCGAACCCGGGTCGGCCGCGTGCAAGGCAAACGCCCTCCCCGCTGGAGTATCGCTCTGGCCCAGGAATCACTCTTAGCAGAGCTCAGGGTACTGGGGGTTGAACCTGGGTTGCTCTCATTCAAGGCAAGCGCCCTCCTCCCTGTACTCTCTCCGGCCCCCCTAGCTCAGCTTCTAAAGCGGCGTCTTCAACCACCTGTCCACAGCCGGGGCCAGTGCACGGATGCTGACAGGTTGGGGAACACTCGAACCCAGGTTGGCTGCATGCAAGGCAAACGCCCTTCCCACTGTACTATTGCTCCGGCCCCCATGCACGGAGTTTTGATGGGAGTAGTACAGGGACTAAAATCTGGGTTGTGTGTGTGTGTGTCTTAGACGCACCTAAGAGAGGAAATCTGGCCTCATGGAACTCCCTTCACAGGCGTCTCTCTTGGACCCACAAGCAGACTGGCGTGAGGGGTGTCGATGTACAAGGGGACCTTGCTTCGTCCCTGGAGCCCATGGTGGTTTTGATCCCTGTCTAAGACACAGCGCCCCCCCCCACCCCAAAGAACCAGATAATCAGGACAGAAGTCAGAGCTCTAGAGCAAGAATTTTCATTTTCATTTTGGAGCTGGGCTGGAGCGATAGCACAGCGGTTGGGCGTTCGCCTTTCATGGGGCCGACCCGTGTTCGATTCCTCCGCCCCTCTCGGAGAGCCCGGCAAGCTACCGAGAGTATCGAGCCCGCACGGCAGAGCCTGGCAAGCTACCCGTGCGTATTGGATATGCCAAAAACAGTAACAATAAGTCTCTCAATGAGAGATGTTACTGGTGCCCGCTCGAACAAGTCGATGAGCAACGGGATGACAGTGATTGTGGCGCTGGAGTGATAGTACAGCAGGCAGAGCACTTGCCTTGCATGGAGTCATGGAGTCAACCCGGGTTTAATCCCCAGCACCCTATGTGGCCCCTTGAGCCCCACCAGGAGTGGTCCCTAAGGGCAGAGCTAGGAGTAAGTTCTGAGCACTGCTGATAGCACCACCTGCGCCCCCCCCAAAAAAAAAATGAAAAGAAGAATTTGGGTTGTCTGGGGCCATAGCGTGCTCAGAAATCACTCCTGGTGGTGTGTGGGCGCCATATGCAGCACCAGAGATCAACCCTGGGTCAGCAGCAGTCTGGGCAGGTGCCTGACCAGTGGGACCGTATGTCCAGCCCCTGAAGCAAGGTTTTATTGGAAACAACAGTAAGGCAACTCATGGTGGGGCAGAGAGCCCAGGGGAGTCTGGAAAACCACCAGATGGACACTGATTGAGAGCCCAGTGGGAGGGCGGACATCAGTGCGTGGAAACTCCTCCGAGACCGCGTTCCTGGGGTGTCTGGCTAAAGGCAGGCCAGGCGAGCTGTTGGTGTGGTGTGAGGGGCTGGGGCGGTCCACAGGGCGTGCCCCAGCGGCTGCTTTGTGTTCTGGCTTCCCCTTCTCACTGGCAAGAGGACATTCAGGTGTGCTCCCGGCTCCCTTGTCCACTCAAGGAAACGCAGTGGGGTTGGGGGAATCAGGCTCAGGGCCCCCTAGGACCCAGGCTCCTAAGAATAAACAAGCAAGTGAGGCAATAAAATGTTGTTGTGTGTGTGTGGTGATGTTTGGGTGTTCTGTGTGTGTCTATGTGTTGTGTGTGTGTGGTGGTTGAGTGCCTGGAGAGGTATGTACTGTGTGTGTATGTGTGGGGTGTGGGTGGTGGTGGTGGTGTTTGGGTGTCTGATGTGGGTGGCAGTGTGTGTGTGTGTGAGATGCGGAGTGCCAAGTGGAAGTGGGCCCACTGTGTGTATATGTGTGGGGTGTGTGTGGTGGTGGTGGTGGTGTTTGGGTGCCTGGAGTGGGGTGCAGTGCGTGCGTGCGTGCGTGCGTGTGTGTGTGTGTGTGTGTGTGTGAGAGAGAGAGAGAGAGAGAGATGCGGAGTGCCAGGTGGAAGTGGGCCCAAGCTCTGGAGTGGCGTGCAGTGTGTGTGTGTGTGTGTGTGTGTGTGTGCATGTACGTATGTGTGTGTGCATGTGTGCATGTGTGCGTGAGATGTGGAGTGCCAGGTGGAAGTAGACCCAAGCTGTGGACCGGCTCCTTGGGCCCTGCCCTGCGTCCAGCGATGTGGGTTCTACGGCCCGTCAGGGCATCTCCCACTGTGCTCCAGCCTGCCCCAGGCCTTGCCTCCCGCGGGGAGCAGCCCCGGATACGCAGCCCTGGCCTGGGCGCCCGCCAAGCCCCGCGCCCAGCCTCCCCCCGGCCGTCTCCTCCTTCCTTCCTCTCCCACCACCTTCCAATCCCCACCCGAGGCGGAGGCCGTATTGATCTTGGCTCCTGCTCAAAGTCCCCGCCGCGCTCACTCCATCCAGCCACATCCTCTCCTGGGGAGTGGGTGTTGACGGTGGTGCTTCACCCCGCGGCCCCCCTCCTGAGGAAATCCGGGTGGGCAGTGCAGTAGGGGCGGCGGGGGGTCCCTGCAGCCCACCCGGGAGGGGCCCAGGTGGATGTGGTTGTTCTCCACCTGTCCCTGCCGGCGACACCCCCCACTCCCAGCTTCTGCGGGGTGCAGAGGGGTCTGTCTGAGCCCCTGCCCAGTGGAGGGCTGGCAGCCCCCGAGAGACTCGCTGAGGGTCTGGCATGAGCGAGGAGCCTCACTTCTCCCTCCTGGGCAAGACTGCCCATGGCCTAAGTGGAGATGAATGGCAGACGGGCTGCAGGCAGCGGGCGGGGGCACCAGAGCCCGAGATCTCCTGATCTCTCAGGACAGGGATGCAGGGGGCAGACCCCTCCCCACGCCCTTCCCTAGGGTCTGGCCGAGAGCTGGGGGCACTGGTGGGCACTAAGGGTGAAAGTCGGTGGCGGGGGGCCCATCAAGTCATGTCCCCCCGCCCGCAACACACATACAACACTCCTTCCTGTTTCCCTGTTCATTTTTCAGTGGTGGTGGTGGTGGTGTTACTGCAAGGGAGAAGGTCCTGGAAAGGACTGGAAAGGTCACAGCAGACCCAGGTCTAAGTGTCTGTTCTGTTGATGAGGAAATGAGGCTCCTGCAGGGCCAGGCCTCAGGCCAGACATGGCATGTGTGCCGAGTCCCCCGGGGTCCTCCCGGTCTCCAGACACTGCGAGACGCGGCTGAGGAGGGGGTGCAGAGCGAAGCCCACAGACTCCTAGTGGGGGAATGCCCGGTACCCTGGCCTCTCCAGAAGGGATCCCTGAGCGCAGAGTCGGGAGCAGGCTCTGAGCATCCTGGGATTCGGTCCATAAACCACAAGGAGAACCCCAACCCAATCCCAGACCCAGCCTGCCTGAAACTTGTAACAAACAGGAGCTGCAGCACATCCGGCGTCCAGCCCAGCTGGAGCGGAGCTGATCAACCCGTGCTCCGGGGCGCTGGGGGGGGGGGTGGGGAGGGGGGAGTGAACATCTCGCCCGCCCCAGGCCCTCCACCAGCCTCTTTGGAAAAATGTTTTGCTTGGGGGCCACATCCTGCAGTGCTCAGGGTCTACCCCTGGGGCTGTCCCCAGGGATCACTCCTGGCAGGGCCTCTGGGCAGCGCGGGGTAGAGCCCAGGTCAGCCGCGGGCAAGCCAGGAATCCTGCCCGCTCCACCGTCTCTCTGGGAAAATGGACCAGATCCCAAATCCCGGCTCCGTTGGAGGTCTGACCCAAAGCCATGGGCGGCCAGAACCACAGAGAACCACCCTCTGTGCTACGTGTGGGGTCCCCCCCCCCCGGCACCTGGCTGGGGGCGAGTGGGAGGCGAGCTGCAAGGGAGCCCCAGGCCCTCCAGGCCCTGCCTCTGCCGGATGAAAATGAAAAATCAAAGTCGGACACTCGCTCCCAGGGAGTGTGTGTGTGTGGGGGAGCCCCAAGGGAGTCCCGGGGCAGAGAGAGAGAGAGAGAGAGAGAGAGAGAGAGAGAGAGAGAGAGAGAGAGAGAGAGAGAGAGAGAGAGAGAGAGAGAGAGAGAGAGAGAGAGAATGTGTGTGTGTGTGTGTGTGTGCGTGTGGTGGGGGGGTCTGTTAAACACCTCAGCGGGCAGAACTGGGAGACTGGCCGCCGTGTGCAGATGGAACTACAACCGGGACTCTGGCGGCGCTCTGCAGGTGACCCACTTTTATTTCTGGCTTCCCCTCTTCCAGGCAGGAACAAGCAAGCCCAGGCTGCCCTCTGCTGGTGGCTTCGGGGTCAGTGACCCGGTCAGCAGGCGGTGGGGCAGCCCCTCGGCCGGCTCCTTCTCTCGGCTCACTTCAAAGGCAGCGAGAAGAACTTGTTCCCCGCCTTGCAGCGGACGTGCTCAGCCAGCACGCGCAGCAGCACCTCCGAGTCCTCAAACTCCTCCACGAGTTCCTTCGGGGGGAAGCAGGGCGCGGACGGGCGGGTTGGGGCGACCAGAGGCCTGCTGAGGACCCCCAGCCCCCGCGCTTGTGTACCCCGTCAGCTCTGCAGCCTGTCCGACTTTGCACCAAGGAAACAGGCGCCCTGGGGTCTGAGACCTGCTGGCCGTTGGGGGGGAGGGAACGTTGGGGGGGAGGGAACGTCTGGAGCTCGGACCTGGGACCGAGGCTCGGCACCTCCCTGCAAGACCAGCCAAGAGCAAAGGCAGCACAGGAGACCGGGGTGCTGGTTTCAGTTGGCTTGCCTTTCCTTTTCTTTTGGCTGGGTGAGGGATCCAACTCAGGGCCTCACAGATGTTTTACTGCTCAGCTGTAACTCTGGTACCTCCCTCGTTTTTGGTTTTTTTTTCTTCCGTGTGTGTGTGTGTGGGGGGGGGCCCAACTGGTGCAGTGGCCTCTCTGCTGTAACTTTGGCACCTCCCTCGTTTGTTTTTTAATTTTTTTCGTGTGTGTGTGTGTGTGTGTGTGTGTGTGTGTGTGTGTGTGTACACGGCCCAGCTGGTGCAGTGGCCTCTCTGGGCCATGATTTAAAAATTTAAAAAAAAAGGGGGCTGGAGCAATAGCACAGCGGGTAGGGTGTTTGCCTTGCACGCAGCCAACCTGGGTTCGATTCCCAGCATTCCATATGGTCCTCTGAGCACCGCCAGGAGTAATTCCTGAGTGTAGAGCCAGGAGTAACCCCTGAGCATCACCAAGTGTGACCCAAAAAGCAAAAAAAAAAAAAAAAGATCAGAGGTAGTGTGTGTGTGTGTGTATCTGTGTGTGTGTGTCTCGGGGGCAGCTGGTGGATGGGGCCAGGGTTTGTGTGTGTATGCAGGAGGTAGGGTGTGTGTGTGTATGTGTGTCGGGGGCAGCTGGTGGATGGAGCCAGGATCTGTGTGTGTATGCAGGAGGTAGGGTGTGTGTGTGTGTGTCAGGGGCAGCTGGTGGATGGAGCCAGGGTTTGTGTGTGTATGCAGGAGGCAGGGTGTGTATGTGTGTGTGTCGGGGGCAGCTGGTGGATGGGGCCAGGGTTTGTGTGTGTATGCAGGAGGTAGGGTGTGTGTGTGGGGGGGGGGCAGCTGGTGGATGGGGCCAGGGTTTGTGTGTATATGCAGGAGGCAGGGTGTGTGTGTGTGTGTGTCGGGGGCAGCTGGTGGATGGGGCCAGGGTTTGTGTGTGTATGCAGGAGGCAGGGTGTATATGTGTGTGTGTGTGTCGGGAGCAGCTGGTGGATGGGGCCAGGGTTTGTGTGTGTATGCAGCCAGGGGCAGCAGCTGGCTGGGAGACCTCCCGTCCTGCCCTCTCGTTTCCCAGGGCAAACAGCGGGCCAGACCCCCTCTCCTCTGGGGATCTGCAGCCCTGTGCCCCTGCCTGGGGACTTACCTGGAGTTCCCGCAGGCACCGCGTCTCCAGCTGGGGACGGGCGTCGCCCACACACCAGGCCAGGCTGATATGGAAGGAAGGGTCCTGAGAGGGGAGGCAGGGTGTGAGGGGCTGTGGGTGGGGAGCTCCCAGCCTGCCACTCGGGGTGAGACCCTGGGTCTGCACTGGGCTCATCCCAAGACCCTCTGGGAGTGGGCATGGTCTGGACTGAACGGAACATCCCCCCATTAGCACACGGAAGCCCTAAACCCACAACGTGATGGGGTCTGGAGCCAGGTGGGGCCTTTAGGGGAAAAGCAGGCTGAGAGTAGGTTGGGACAAGGCTGGGATGCGGGTGTGGGGGCCGGGGGAATAAGTCTGGATCCCTGTGTCCCCACTTATGATGGCCCAGCCCGAAGGCCAGCCAGGAAACACCCTCCTCAGAGACTGGACTTGCCGGCTCCAGGACTAAGAAAACCATCTGGGGATGGAAGCCACAAGGTCCCGGGGATTGTTTGGTTTTGAATTTTGGACCCAGCTGTGCTCAGGGGTTACTCCTGGGAGCCTCGGGGGACCACATGGGGTGCCAGGGATGAACCCTGGACCGGCTGCCTATAAGGCCACCTGGTGATGGCAAAGATCACTTTATTTTAAGTATCAGAGAGCCACCGCACCTACTTTCTGAGCTGACGCACTGCAACAGGTGACAAACTTAAGAGGAAGTGAACGAAAGGCAAAGACTGGCGGAGAACAGTGACGATCCCCACTGAAGCCATACAGACCTGACAGTGCAGTTTTGCGTGGCTTGGGAATGACTTTCTGGCAGTGCTCAGGGGATACTCCCAGCTTTGCACCTGGGCTCGCTCCCAGGGGTGCTCAGGAGACCCCGCCGTGCTGGGGACTGAACACAGATCCCCGGACTCAGCGGTCCTTGGCAAGGCTGGCCCACCGCCCTGTGACGGCTCCACTCCGGGAGTGCAGATCGGGGTGCCGGGAGGTTCCTGAAGCTGTAGCTCTTTCTGGAGTGCCAATTTTACAAAAACAGGTGTGTGTGTGTGTGTGTGTGTGTGTGTCAGAAGTTACTACTTTAAAAATGCATCAAGATACCATGGCTAGGGGCTGGAGTGATAGCACAGCGGGTAGGGCGTTTGCCTTGCACACGGCCAACCCGGGTTCGAATCCCAGCATCCCATATGGTTCCCTGAGCACCACCAGGAGTAATTCCTGAGTGCAGAGCCAGGAGTGACCCCTGTGCATCGCCGGGTGTGACCCAAAAAGCCAAAAAAAAAAGGTACCGTGGCTGTCCTGGAGCAGGAAACAGCTCACGTTCCTGTCTCTCACAGAACTAAAGTAATCTATGAAACATTGGGTTTCGTAGAGTCTCCTGGGGGCCCCTCTCCACACGCCAGAGGTGTGTGCTTCGCCTGGGAAAGTTCTGGAAGGCACTTTAGCGTGCCTCTCACAGGCCTTCCTTCAGGCTGATCTTACTCTCGCTAAGGACGGGTCCCCGGGGAGGAAGAGTCGGCCCGCCCCTTACCTGGTAGAAAGTGGGGAGCTCGAATTCCTCCATGACTTGGTCCACCTCCGAGACCAGGTCCAGGAACTGGGCGTGCCCCGAGGTCACCTCAAGCCCCAGGAAGGTCCTGAGCGACAGAGGGGAGCAGGAAGAGGAGCTGCAGTCCCAAGAGCAGAAGCCACAGGAGCTGGGGCGAGGGGCTGACGGGGAGGCGGACAGAGGAAGGGGCACTGGGGAGAGGCAGAGTGGTGGGGGTGGGATGGGGGGCGCGTTCCTGCTCTGACTCCCCATCCCTCCCCCCAATCCTCCCCCCACCTCCCCAGCTCTCCCCTGCTTCTCTCACGGCCTGAGTCTCCCTGTTGCCCGGTGACAGATGTAGCAAGGGCTATGGGCAGGCAGGCAGAGAGAGAGACAGGGCCACGCTAAAGGCGGGACCGGGGCAGGGCTGGCCAAGCTTTGGGGGTCCCTTTGAGTCTCAGGCTTTTTCTCTGAACCATTCCAAGATGGTCTTTCCCATCTCTGCCCCTCCCCCACAGGGGCGCCCCTCTTAGTGTGGTGCTTGAAATATAACTCCTTGCAGTATTTGGGGGGCGGGGGAGGAGGGGAATACGACGACACCGTTTGGGGCTAGGGATGGAACCCAGGGCTCCTGCCTGCAAAAGATGTGCTCCAGTCCTCTTAGTGGTTCTCCCGAGCCCCTCATCATTTTTCTTTTCTTTTCTTTTTTTTTTTTTTTTAAGCTTTTTGGGTCACACCTGGTGATGCTTGGGGGTTATTCCTGACTCTGCACTCAGGAATCACTCCTGGCGGTGCTCGGGGGACCCTACAGGATGCTGGGAATCGAACCTGGGTCGGCCACGTGCAAGGCAAATACCCTACCCGCTGTGCTATCGATCCAGCCCCTCATCATTTTTCTTAGTGAAAGGCTGTGGCCTGGGATTAGCTGCCGTGAAGTCACAGAGTTGGTTAAGAAACACGCACACAGCCAAGCACAAGCTTTGCAAGCCGTGGGCCCGGGTCGGGCTTCCCAGCACTGCACAGTCCCCTGAGCGCCTCCTGGAGCCACCTCCCGGCCAGGTGTGAGCCTCTGAACGCTGCCGGGTGCGGCTTACCTGAAAGACAAACAAAAACCCCCACACTGGGACAGGCAGGCCAGAAGCAAAGCATTCCCTCTCTCTCTCTTTACCCCGAAGAATCTTTCTGGAAGTGCCAAGGGACCCAGAGTGGGAGACGCACCTGGTTTTCTCTTGATTAGTATATATTTTTACCCGGTCGGCAGTGAAAAAGAATCTGAAATTGAGAAGAAGAAAGACCATACTTCAGGAGGAGTGATCAGGAAACAAACAGGGGGAAAAAAATCTGTTTACGTTAAAAACAGATTTTGGATGGGGCCGGAGTGATAGCACAGCGGGTAGGGCGTTTGCCTTGTACGCGGCCGACCCGGGTTCGATCCCCGGCATCCCATATGGTCCCTCAAGCACTGCCAGGAGCAATTCCTGAGTGAAAAGCCAGGAGTAACCCCTGAGCATCGCTGGGTGTGACCCAAAAAGCAAAAAAAAACAAAAAACAAAAAAAACAAAACAGATTTTGGAAAACAGAATCATATTTAGGAATATCCCATTACACTACAGGTGGGAAATCAACCCCTAAAATATCAGAGCTGGTTGAGATCTCGAAACTGCCAAGTTTAAGTGCTGGAGCGATAGTACAGCGGGTAGGGCGATTGCCTTACACGCAGCCAACCCAGGTTCGATCCCTGGGATCCCATATGATTCCCCGAGTACCACCAGGAGTTATTCCCCAGTGCAGAGCCATAGTAAAAAACAAACTGTTCAAACAAACAAACAAACAAACAAACAAAGCCCAAGCAAACAAATAAGCAAAATCTCTGCCCAGTTCAGGGAAACACATGGCTTTATTCAGGAACTGGCAAAGCTCTTACTTTATTAATAGCAGTTCATTCAATAAAAATATTTGAGACCAGCTCAGCTTTATGGAAGAGATTTGAGAAAGTGATTCATCAAGTGCGTGACTATAGATAAGTTACGGGCCAATTTATTCTTTGCAGGTAAAAATAAATAAATAAATAAATAAATTTCTGATCTGGTCAGGCGTGAGACAAAGAGTCACCAGGGCATTTCCTGGTGCTCCAGGGGCTGATCTTAGTTTCTGTTTGGCTTCGGTCCACACTCAGCTGTGCCCAGTGCTTGCTCCTGACTGGCCCTGGGGGACCATAAGGGATGCTGGGGATGGAACCTGCGTCTGCCACAAGTGAGGCAAGCGCCCTGGTCTTATCCACTGCACTATCTCTTTTACTCCACAACAATTTTTTTTTGGTATATCACATTTTTTTTAAATTTTTTTATTTTTTATTAGTTTATTTTTAATTAGTGAGTCAACGTGAGGGTACAGTTACAGATTTATACATTTTTGTGCTCATGTTTCCCCCATACAAAGTTCGATAACCCATCCCTTCACCAGTGCCCATTCTCCACCACCAGTAAACCCAGCATCCCTCCCGTCTCCCCCAGCCCCATCCTGCCACTATGACAGGGTATTCCATTTTGTTCTCTCTCTCTAATTAGGTGTTGTGGTTTGCAATAAAGGTGTTGAGTGGCCATTGTGTTCAGTCTCTAGTCTATATTCGGCCCGCATCACCCTTCCCCCACATGACCTCCGACCACATTTTACTTGGTGGTCCCTTCCCTGAGTTACCCAGAATGAGAGACCAGCCTCCAAGTCATGGAGACAACCTCCTGGTACTTATTTCTACTATTCTTGGGCGTTAGTCTTATAGTCTATTATTCTATATTCCACAGATGAGTGCAATCTTTCTATGTCTGTCTCTCTCTTTCTGACTCATTTCACTTAGCATGATACTTTCCATGCTGATCCACTTATATGCAAACGTCATGACCTCATTTTTTCTAACAGCTGCATAGTATTCCATTGTATAGATGTACCAGAGTTTCTTCAACCAGTCATCTGTTCTAGGGCACTCGGGTTTTTTCCAGATTCTGGCTATTGTAAACAGTGCTGCGATGAACATATAAGTGCAGATGTCCTTTTGACTATACTTTTTGGCTTTTCAGGGATATATTCCCAGCAGTGGTATTGCTGGGTCAAATGGGAGCTCAACCTCTAGTTTTTTGAGAATCGTCCATATTATTTTCCAAAAGGGCTGAACTAGCCGGCATTCCCACCAGCAGTGTAGAAGGGTCCCTTTTTCCCCACATCCTCTCCAGCAGCGGTTGCTTTTCAGAACAATTATTTTGAAAGATCTCTCCACTTTATTTATCTGTGACACCAGGGATCGAACCCAGACCTCAGATATGCGAGGCATGTTCCTTTAGTAAGGATAATAGTTTGGGTTGCATCCCGGTCCTCCACATTCTTTTGTCTTGCTCTGGCTTGGTTTTTGGGTCACAAGGCTTACTCTCGGCTCTGTGTTCAGGGGTCACTCCTGGTGGGGCTCGGGAGACCAGATACAGTGCCAGGGGTGGGACCCAGGTGGGTTGCATGCAAGGCAAGCGCTTTAACCCCTGCACAATCTTTTCGGCCCCACGTGAAAGAAAGAAGAAAGAAATATCTTCAGTTTGTGCCTCTACCATCTTTATGATCTCTAAATGCAAAATCACCCCAGGTCCGGGTCCCACTGGCGCCCGAAGCATTCGTATGTGAGTATGTGAAGTCCGGTGTGGTTCAGTCAAGAGTGACAGGAGAGTGGAAAGAAAGGAGTTTTCATTTGTGAAATATAAAATAACATAATGAGACTGGCACCCAAAGACACGAGAGACAAGGGCTAGGAAGATCGCTCCATGACTGGACGCCTGCCTCACAGGCTGGGGGAGAAGGCAGCTGGGATAGAGAAGGGACCCCTAAGTCAATGGTGGTTGGAGGGATTGCTAAGGACAGGAGATGTGCGCTGAAAGTAGATAAAGGACCAAACAGGATGGCCTCCTATCTGTCTTGCAAACCATAATGCCCAAAAGGAGAGAGAGAGAGAGAGAGAGAGAGAGAGAGAGAGAGAGAGAGAGAGAGAGAGAGAGAGAAAACGAAGGAAATTATCTGCCAGAGGCAGGCAGTGGGGTGAGATGGGGGTGGTGGGAGGGAGACTGGGACATTGGTGGTGGAAAATGTGCACTGGTGGAGGGATGAGTGTTCGATCACGGTTATGATTAAAACTCAAACATGAAAGTTCTGTAACTATATCTCAAGATAATTCAATTAAATAAATAAATAAATAAATAAATAAATAAATGAATGAATGAATAAAAGAGAGGGGTTTTCGTCCCGATCCTCTGAGTGATTGAGCGGGAACAAACCCTATCATCCTCTGGCCCCCAGAAGGGGTTCAGGTAAACGGGCATGACATCACGGTGCTGAGGAGGGGGTAGAATTTGCTGGTCTGTGTATCCGTGGAGACGTCTTCGCCTCTGGGTCTGTGTGTGTGTGGGGGGGGCTGTGGCACACCCTGATGCTCAGGGGTCACTCCTGCCTCTGCACTCAGGGATCACTTCTGGTGGGCTCGGGGAACTGTAGGGGGCTCCGGGGACTGAACTCAGGCTGGCTGTGCTCCAGGCGAGAGCCCCACCCTCTGGACTGTCACTCCTACTGCTGGGGTACAACTCCGTGGCAGAAAGGGCCCTGCAGGGGAGCCCAGAGTGGGTCCCCCACCCCTACCCACCCCTGCTGATGCCTGTGAGGTCTGAGACACCCGGAGGGCGGCTTCTGGACTCTCCCCTCCGTCACTAGGCAAACACCATGCGCCAAGGCCCTGGGCACAGAGAGAAGCTGCAGGAACCCAGGCTCCAAAGGGGATTGACTAAGGCTCCGAACCACCCCGGCCCCCCAGTGCCCGGCAGTTGCGGGTTCTGGGGGAGGCACCATCTGGAAGGGCCTCCATGAAGGGGCAGGGTTGTCGGGCCCAGTTTCTAGGAGGAAGTGTTTCGAGTTTCTAGGAGGAAGCAGTGTGAAATGGGGGTTGGTGAGAATACGAAAGCAGAAGCTGGGGCCAGCTTTACCGAGAGCCTGTGGGGGCCCGGGGGACCTTGCTTCGCTCTCACGAGAGGTGGATCCCCCCTCCCCGCACCTGCACACAAGGGCTGACAGTGCTCAGCAGCAGGGGGCCTGGGCCCCCACAGTCCCACGGGAGGAGGTGGACAGTAAGGCCCCCCCCACGACCAATCACACCTACATGCAGTCCTGTACCTTGAACCCCCTGGGACCGTCTATAGGTATGCACCTAGGTCTGAAATAAACAGGCCATTTTGCCCGTCAATCCGTGGGTGCCCCGTCTCTCTGTCCCTCTGCTGGGGAGGCCGGGGAGGCCGTTCTCGACCACCAAATATGCTGTACCCTGATTCTTTATTTATTTTTTTTTGTTTTTGGGTCACACCCAGCGATGCACAGGGGTGACTCCTGGCTTAGCACTCAGGAGGAGTTACTCCTGGCAGTGCTCGGGGGACCATATGGGATGCTGTGAATTGAATCCAGGTCAGCTGCGTGCAAGGCAAACGCCCTACCCGCCGCTGTGCTATCGCTCCACCCCCCCCACTCATTTTTATTTCCTGCCCAGGAAAGGCAGGGTGGCCATGGAGGGGCACTCACCTCTGGGAGGAGGCCAGGCGATCCTTCAGGGCCTGCACGAAGGGCAGGATCCAGTGGTGACGCAGCACCACGCTGTGAGAGAGGCTGAGGTGGAAGGCCTCCACCCCTACCAGCCGGGGCACGTACGTCTGTGCGTGGGCCAGCAGCGCGGCCAGCAGCTCCTGGAACTCCTCCCTGGCTCCGTCTGGAGGGGAATGGGGTGTGTTCTTAGCCAGGGTGGCTGGGCCCAGGAGGCAGAGACAGCCGGGTCACTCTGAGCTTGGGGAGAAAGCGCCCTTGCGAGGTCCTGGGTCTGTGCACTGGAGCTAATCTCATGTGTGCTTACGGTGCCTGTACGTTCCTCGGAGGGAATTTGAGGGGAAGGAAAATAAGATCGGGAGAGCGCGGGGGCCTGTGTAATCGCGGTCTCCAAAGTCGTCTTCACTGGGACTGTGACTTAGACCAGTTTGTTGACAAAACTGCAACAAGAGGATACTTACCGGGCTGGCCAGAGTGCAGCGGGGAGGGTTCTTGCCTTGCACTTGGCCGACCGGGGTCTGAACCCCAGCACCCCATCTAGCCCCCCTCTGAGTTCTGATTCCTGCCAAGACTGACGCCTGTGTGCAGAGCCAGGAATAAGCCCTAAGCACTGCAAGGGTGCGCACCCCTCCCCGCCCACTAAAAAAAAAAAAAAAAGCACATTGATTTATCAATTCCAAGCATGAATTCCTCAAAACTAGATTGCAAGATGTACACTCTCTGGGGAATATTGTCTGCCATAGAGGCAGAGGGAGGGTGGGAAAAGGGGGGATATACCCGGGATATTGGTGGGGAATGTGCACTGGTGGAGGGATGGGTGTTTGATCATTGTGAGATTGTAACCCAAACATGAAAGCTTGTAGCTATCTCACGGTGATTCAATAAAATTTAAAAAATTAAAAAAAAAAAGATGTATACTCTCGAGAATACAAATTTTATTTTTTTTGTAGGGGGAGTGGGGCGGGCTGTCACACCTGGTAATGCTCAGGCATCACTCTGAAATACGGTGCTAGGGATCAAACCGGGGTTGGCTGCATGCAAGGCCAGCGCCATAACCCCTGTCTATCCTTCCAGCCCATCCCCATTTTATTTATTTACTTATTTTACTTTTGCTTTTTGGGTCACACCCGGCGATGCACAGGGGTTACTCCTGGCTTTGCACTCAGGAATTATGCCTGGGTGGTGCTCGGGGCACCATATGAGATGCTGGGAATCGAACCAGGGTTGGCCTCGTGCAAGGCAAACGCCCTACCTGCTGTGCTATCGCTCCAGCCCACCATCCCTGTTTTAGAAATGAGAAAACGGGAGGTCCTGAGAAGGCTAGAGACTGAATCCAGGCCAAGCAGTGAAATGACTCTGAGCCCACTTTCTGCTGGCCACTCCCTCACTTGGCTACTCCCTCACAGTGTGACTGGCCACACCCCCATCACACTACAACTCTCCTTGGGTCATCTTAACATTCTGCTCTGACCAGCGCCCCCATACCCTCCTTGCTCAGTCTGCATGAGTGGGGAGCGCAATGGCCCTGTGGCCAACTAAAATCAAGTTTACAGCTCTCTCCCTTCCCCCCACCCAAACCCTGAAATATGTCCCCTCTGCTGAGGCGCCCTCCAGAGTCGGCCCGCCTCCGCCCCGCAGGACTCACACGGCACATAGACGTGAGTGGCCCAGTTGCCCCGCTCGTGGGGGAAGGTGCGGATCCGGCCCCCGTGCTTTGAACTGTCATCCTCTGGCCCCTCCTCGGCGCCCTGGAACATGTGGAGCACACTGTCAGGTACCGGCCACCTCTGGCTGGGAAGGGGACTCTGGCGACTGCAAGAGAGAGAAAGGGAAGGTGCACATCGGTAATTCTGTCGACATGCACTGCATGCAACAAGAGCAGTCACCTTTTTAGCTTTGAGAGAAGCACACAGCCTTTTCCCCACAGCTGGGAGCCGCAGGGCTCAGCCGGCAGGCAAGAGCAGACAGACAGGGGGACCAGCGTGGCCCAGAGGTATCATCTCCACCTGCAGGGGAACTCCCGAGCTCCGCGGCCCTCCGCCTCCTTGCCGGTGAAGCGCATTTCTGAGAGTTGCTGCAGGACCAGCCCAGGCCCTGCTCGAG
Organism: Sorex araneus; assembly: GCF_027595985.1. Lineage (NCBI taxonomy): Eukaryota > Metazoa > Chordata > Mammalia > Eulipotyphla > Soricidae > Sorex > Sorex araneus. The sequence continues at coordinate 22,351,494 of NC_073309.1, forward strand.
CGCGCATTTATTTCAGCATTCAGCAAGCAGAAGGCCTGGCACCCAGAACCAAAACCCCACTACAGGCACTTGCATGGTTTTGCTCACCATTGTGCCCCCAGTCCCGAGTCCTGGGCTAGCCGGGTGCTTCTTGAGCATGCCCTGGGTGAATGTAAGCAATTTGAACGAATTCCAGCTGCAGCTGGGTTCAAGCAAGGAAGCAGACCGTGGGTGGTATGGGCGAAGCCAGTCAAGGGCCAGAGGGGGCCGGTCGTGGGGGCTGGATCCAAACCCACGTTCCCGGCTCCCCCAGGGAGCACCCTGGGGCCTCGTCCAGAGGTGAGGTTCTCCGGATCCTCCTCCCCACCCGCTGCAAGTCCGACCCCTACCCTCGCCCCCTGGACCGGTCGGGTCGCGGAAGCGCGCGAATCCCATCAACCAGCAGAGGATCTCCTTGCTCCTCACCGGCTGCTGCCTTCAGCTCCGGGTCGGGCCCGGGCTCCGGCCTCAGCCTCGTCCTCATCCTCGGAGCCGCTGCTGCTGTAGCCCACCAGGGGCGCCGCGCTCATAGGGGGGCTCCGGGCAGCAGCGCCGACACCTCCAGCAGCAACCGCGGCCGGAGCCCGGAATTCCTCCCCGCCGGAAGTGCCCGCCAGGGGCGGGGCCGGGACTGGCTCCGCCCCGGGGCGGGGCCTGGAGGGGCGGGGCCCGGCTGCACCGCGGCAACCCCCCCACCCGGCGTGAACCCGGAGCGCGTCTGCGACCGGCCTCGAGGACTCCCGGGAGCCGCCTGCAACCCCCCAGCCTCGGTGCGTCCGCTTTCCACATCGCTCTGGGCCCCGAGTTGATATGATTTATTTCTTTTTTTCTGTCCGCTGCTCCTTCTTGGGGCCACCGGGGTTCTTTCGGACTCCCAGGGCCCCGGCAGAACCCCTGGGTCAGCAGTCCGCAGGCTGGACGCAGCGGAGGTCCCCGGCGGCGGGCGGCGAGGCCGTCCTCGGAGGTCTCAGAGCCCCCCCTCCCCGTTCTTAATCCGAGTCTCGGGGCGGGGCGTGGAGGGGGGGTCCGTCTCTGTCCTCAGGGCGACAGAGCGGCCGGGAGGTGTGTCAGCTCCGGAAGACCGGAGGCTGCGGTGGACGCCCAGGACGGCAGCGGCGGCGGCGCCCGGGCATCTCCCTGCGGGGCGCCGGGCAGCGGGCGCGGCGACGCCCCCGGGAGCAGCGCGGCGCGCGCCCCGGCCCGGCCGCAGGGTCCCCGGCAGGGGGCGGCCTCGCTCCGCGCCGCCCGGGCCGCCGCTCCTCCTCCGGGCCCGCCTCCCCGGCCCGAGCCGCCCGCCGCCCCGCCGCCCTCCGCCGGCCGCCCGCGCGCGCGCCCGCCCGCCCGCCGGCCCGCCCGCCCGCGCCCCCGCCGCCGCCTCCCGGCGCCCCGCCGCCGCCGCCGCCCCGCCCGCCGAGCCGCGCGCGCGGCGCTTCCCCGGTGCGGGCCGCTGCCACGGGCCCCGCCCCCGCCCCCGGGCCGGCCGCCGCCGCTACGCGAGGCCGGGGATCGGCGGCGCGCGTAGGCCGCGGCACCCAGGGGCGGCGGGGAGCGGCGCCGGCCGCCTCTCGGCCCCGCGCCGGCCCGCAGCAGGTGAGCGCCGCCGGGCGCCCGGGGCCACTCGCGCCGCCGCCTCTCCCCCCACCCCACCCCCGCCCCAGCCCCCCGCATCCTCCTCCGTCCGCCCCGCGGCCTCCGGGCAACTGGGCGGCCCCCGGCCCGCGGCGGCGTCGACGCGCAGCTGCTTCCCGGGCCCCCGCTGCAGCCCCGGAGCCTCTCTCGGGCCCGGTCCCCCCCACCCCACCCCCGCGGGGGTCGGCGCTGGGGCCCCGCAGCGGCCTGGCCGTGACAGGAGGTGGCCCCGCGGGGGACCGGGTCGCGCCTTGATTGCGTTGCGCGGCGAGGACGGAGGGCTGGGGTGGGGCACAGGTGCGGGGCTCCCGGTGCCGCCCTTCGCCTGGTCACTGCTCCCCTTGGCCTCTGGAGCAGCCTCCGGGCTGCATCTTCCTGGAGGGGGGTGGTGGCGGTGGTGACCCGTGGGGGTGTGGGGTCGGGGGCAGGGCTCGGGATCCGGAGTCTGGGCAGTGGGGGCGGGGAGGGGAGAGGCTGTTGGGTTTGACGCAGCGGAACCTAGCGCAGCCCTGGCTGTTCCTGCCGCTTCCCCGGGGAGGCGGGGAGGCCCCCTGCCACCCGCAGCCCGGGTCCCTCCTCCCTCTGGGAAGAGCCCGAGGATGCCCGCATCTAGCATCCTCGCTCTCCGCTTTCTTTGTCCGCACGGTGGGAGCTGGGCTGGCCTGGGGATGGCATCTCCTTCCTCCTCCTCCTCCTGCCCCCGGGAGGAAACTTCAAAACTTTTTCCGCGTTGAAGACCGAAGAACTGGGAACCTGGAAGTGGGCTCTGTCTAAATTCTGAAAAGTTCCTCCATCTGGCTGTCATTGCCTTGTGCTGCCACAAAGTGGTGAGGGAGAGATTTGCCTGGGCCCCCTGTGGGCTATGGGCTGCTTTGGTGGCCCCAGAACGGTGCCTTCTTGGCGCCCAGGAGCTCAGGAACACACCGGTAGGCTGCCTCCTGCACCCCTACGGCAAACTCGGTTTCCGTATTGCTATTGGCTGTGACACTGAACTGGGAGATGCAGAACATTCTGGGTTTACTTGTTGCTGCTCTAGAGTTTTTTGGTTTTTGTTTGGGTTGTTATTGTTGGTTTTGGCTACACCTGATGATGCTCTGGGTTCTACTCTTATTTATTTTTTGGGGGGTCACACCTGGTGATGCTCAGGGGTTACTCCTGACTCTGCACTCAGGAATTACTCCTGGCGGTGCTCGGGGGAACCATATGGGATGCTGGGAATTGAAACCGGGTCAGCCGTGTGCAAGGCAAACGCCCTACCTGCCCTATTGCTCCAGCCCCAGGGCTCTACTCTTATTTCGAGTGACATTGGGGATCACTCCCAATGGTGTCTGGGGGAACCATGTGGTGCGATGGGGACTGGAGCTATAGCACAGCAGGTAGGGCATTTGCCTTGCCCACAGCCAACCGGGGTTCGATTCTCCGCCCCTCTCGGAGAGCCCGGCAAGCTACCGAGAGTATCCCGCCCGCACGGCAGAGCCTGGCAAGCTACCCATGGCATATTCGATAGGCCAAAAACAGTAACAAGAAGTCTCACAATGGAGACGTTACTGGTGCCTGCTTGAGCAAATCTGTGAGCAATGGGACGACAGTGACAGTGATAGTGGTGCTGAGGATCGAACCTGGGAACTCACTGAGTTGTCTTCCTGAGCCAGTTTCCTTTGTTTTGGGTCTCTAGGAGATGGCAGGAGAGAGAGTTCTGGATTGGGTGGACTATGATAACTCTCCCCACCAATAAATAAATAAATAAAAAAGGGGCTGGAGCAATAGCACAGCGGGTAGGGCATTTGCCTTGCACGCAGCCGACCCGGGTTCTAATCCCAGCATCCCATATGGTCCCCTGAGCACCGCCAGGGGTAATTCCTGAGTGAAGAGCCAGGAGTAACCCCTGTGCATCGCCAGGTGTGACCCAAAAACCAAAAAAATAAAAAATAAAAATAAAAAAGACTCAGGTACCAGCCTGTTACAGGTCAGTATCATAGAGACCGGGTGTGTGTGAGGAGGGGTCTAGTCAAGAGACAAGGACCTGCCACTTAAGCCGATATTGATTGTGGCTGTTTGTTGCTAGGCATTTAGGTCTGGGGGGACCTGAACCCAGCACCCCTTTCTCTTGGTGTCCTGAGCTGAGATTCTAGGCAACAGCGGGAATATCCCTGAGATGTCAGCCAGAGCTTCTCTGCTTCTATCTTATATATTAGGGGCTGGAGTGATAGCACAGCGGGGAGGGCATTTGCCTTGCACGCGGCTGACCCAGGTTCGATTCCCAGCATCCTATAGGGTCCCCGAGCACCACCAGGAGTAATTCCTGGGTGCAGAGCCAGGAGTAACCCCTGAGCATCGCCAGTTGTGACCCAAAAAGCCAAAAAAAAAAAAAAGATATATATTGGGCTTCCAAGAAAACTTTGTGGGGAAAAATGAAACAGTTATGATCATAAAATTATTATTATTATTATTATTAATTTTTGGAAACCATGACCCTAACATGTCCATCCCCTGCCCCCTACTCCCCTTCCCTTGGTGGTAGAATTGGTGACTCCTTTCTGTCCTTGGCAGATGACCCCAGGTAGCCCCTGAGACCTCTGATTTGAGGTTGGCAGAGAGCAGGAGCTGGGCTGCCCTGGCCCTGGAGGGGGGAAGGGGGAGGGTGAGACACTGTCTGTCTGTCCCCCTGGCTGGTGGCACTGAGTGCCAGCACGATTCTAGGGTGGCATGTGGATCGGGCCCCTCTGGAGCTTTTCTCCTTGCCCTGTGTGTGGGCTGTGCAGGTGTCACACGGGGGCCGAACAGGGAGAGAGCCCTGCCCCTCGGTGCCCCTGCCCTGACTCACTGTTTCTCTCCCCGATAGCCCGGTCAGCAAGGAGGACGGAGCCTGCCTGGAGCCGCGCCTGGACCCTGCTGAGGCGCCGAGAGGAGCCGTGCCGAGGAGCTCTGGAGCTCTGTGCGGCTTAGCTCCTGGCCTGGGCCGCCCCGCCTGCCTGCCTCGGTGCCTGGTCCCAGCTCCCGGCCCGGCCCCTCCCCCAGCCCCGGGCAGCGCCCCCCTCTCTCTCTTGGTTGGGCCACCTAAAGCGGGAAACTGAAGCCGTTACTCTCCAAACCCTGCTTCATCTTCCCCAGCATGTCGGAGAGCTGGCAGCAGCCCCCGCAGACGCAGCCGCAGCAGCCGCAGCCCCCGCAGCCGCAGCACCATGCGGAGCCGCCCCCCGCCCTGGGCGAGCACGCGCTGCCCCCGGGCTCGGCCGAGAACCCGCTGGGCTGCGCCGTCTACGGCATCCTCCTGCAGCCCGACGGGGGCCTGCAGCCGCCCCAGCACCCGCCCCTGCAGGCTGCGGGGGAGCCGGCCTCCAAGTGCGGGGTGTGCGGCCACGACCTGGCGCACCTGTCCAGCCCCCACGAGCACCAGTGCCTGGCGGGCCACGACCGCTCGTTCCAGTGCACGCAGTGCCTCAAGATCTTCCACCAGGCCACTGACCTGCTGGAGCACCAGTGCGTGCAGGCCGAGCAGAAGCCCTTCGTCTGCGGCGTGTGCAAGATGGGCTTCTCGCTGCTCACCTCGCTGGCGCAGCACCACAGCGCGCACACGGGTGGCGCGGGCGGCCTGGTGAAGTGCTCCATCTGCGAGAAGACCTACAAGCCCTCGGAGGCCCCCGACGCGGGCCCCACCGGCACCCCGGCCCTGCCCCCCGCCGCGCCGCGCGCGGTGGCCCCCGCCGAGCACGTGGAGAAGCCCTACAGCTGCCCCATCTGCCAGAAGCCCTTCAAGCACCTGTCGGAGCTGTCGCGGCACGAGCGCATCCACACGGGCGAGAAGCCCTACAAGTGCACGCTGTGCGACAAGAGCTTCAGCCAGTCCTCCCACCTGGTGCACCACAAGCGCACGCACAGCTCCGAGCGGCCCTACAAGTGCGCCGTGTGCGAGAAGACCTTCAAGCACCGCTCGCACCTGGTGCGCCACATGTACGCGCACTCGGGCGAGCACCACCTGTTCCGCTGCAACGTGTGCGAGCTGCACTTCAAGGAGTCGTCGGAGCTGCTGCAGCACCCGTGCACGCCCAGCGGCGAGCGGCCCTTCCGCTGCGGCGAGTGCCAGAAGGCCTTCAAGCGGCCCTCGGACCTGCGGCAGCACGAGCGCACGCACAGCGCCGAGCGGCCCTTCAAGTGCGACCTGTGCCCCATGGGCTTCAAGCAGCAGTACGCGCTCATGCGGCACCGGCGCACGCACAAGGCCGAGGAGCCCTTCAAGTGCGGCCTGTGCGAGAAGGGCTTCGGGCAGCCCAGCCACCTGCTCTACCACCAGCACGTGCACTCGCTCGAGACCCTCTTCAAGTGCCCCGTGTGCCAGAAGGGCTTCGACCAGTCGGCCGAGCTGCTGCGGCACAAGTGCCTGCCCGGCACCACGGAGCGGCCCTTCAAGTGCCCGGTGTGCAGCAAGGCCTACAAGCGGGCGGGGGCGCTGCAGAAGCACCAGCTGGCGCACTGCGCGGCCGCCGAGAAGCCCCTGCGCTGCACGCTGTGCGAGCGCCGCTTCTTCTCCTCGTCCGAGTTCGTGCAGCACCGCTGCGACCCGGCGCGCGAGAAGCCGCTCAAGTGCCCGGACTGCGAGAAGCGCTTCAAGTACGCGTCCGACCTGCAGCGGCACCGGCGCGTGCACACGGGCGAGAAGCCCTACAAGTGCCCCAGCTGCGACAAGGCCTTCAAGCAGCGCGAGCACCTCAACAAGCACCAGGGCGTGCACGCGCGCGAGCAGCAGTTCAAGTGCGTGTGGTGCGGCGAGCGCTTCCTGGACGTGGCGCTGCTGCAGGAGCACAGCGCGCAGCACAGCGCCGCCGCCGCGGCCGCCGCGGCCGAGGGCGCCTACCAGGTGGCCGCCTGCCTGCCCTGAGCGCCCCTGCCGCCCCCGCCGCCCCCAGCGGCCCCCCCGGCCGCCCGGATGCCGGGCACTGAGCGCCCCACGCCCCACGCAACCAGCTCTTTTGTGTTGAGGGCCCCAGGGAGAAGAAAATGGGCAGGTGGGGGTGGGGGAGCCGGAGCGGGAGGTGGGGGTGGGGGAAGGTGGCTGGAGCTCGGCCTGCTCGGGAGCCTCTTGGCTACACAGGATTCATGTGTGTCGCTCCCAACCTCCCCCTCCCCGCCGGCACAACCAGGCTGTAAGGCCAATGGCCTCCTGACCCCAGTGGACGCGGGCGGCCTCCCCTCCCCCCCACCCCTTTCAGCCTTTCAGCCAGGAGGGTGAGGGTACAGTAGTGTGATGGGCTCGCCAGGGCGGGGGGCTTGCGGGAGGAAGACCAGGCTGGGTGCCCTCTGTCCACCCCAGCGAGTGTGGGGATGTGCTCCCCAGGCTCAGGCAGGATAGAGCACTTCTGTGAGCTCAGCCACCCAGGGAATGGGGACCCAGCCAGAGGCGGGAGGCAGGGAAGCTCAGATACCAGCTGGACAGTGAGTCCCCAAGAAGGGAGGCAGGGCAGCCCCGCCTCTCACCTGGGCAGCCTGGTCCCAGGCTACTGGGGGACCGCTCTCCCCCAGACGAGGAGGGATCATGAAGGGCCCTGGTGCCTGGAGGAAGCAGGGCCAAGCCCATGCTCTTCCCTTCCCAGTGGAGGTGGAGTGGTGCGGCGTGTGGACTCAGGTTGTTTAGGGCATGCCTCGTCCTGCTCCCGGACCTAGACTGGGCCTGGGGACCCAAGGTCAGAGGGGCCGGGACTATGGGCATAGCCCCTGAGGGCACGGTGCCCTCCCAGCCTCTGGGAAGCCTCTGCCATCAGTCTGGCGGCTGACCGTGACCCCACGGTCTGGCATGTCCCAGATCCCCTCCATGCCACCCTGCTAATTCCAGGAGCTGAGCTTTCTCCCTGGGTTCTCCCAGGGGCCTCAGCCAGAACAGGAAGAGGGTCGCCCAGGAAACAGAAGGTGGGTGGCGTCATCTGAGATGGCAGGAGGCAGAGGACCCCTTAATAAAAATGATGATTTTGAGCCCAGCTCTGCTCCTGCCTCTGGCAGGTCCCGCTGCAGATATTGGGTCCCGAAAGAAGACTTTGATCAGTGCTTGCACCAAGGGGCAGGGACACCCGTCTCTACCCGGTTCTCTTTCTCTCTCTTCCTCTCCTCTGTCCTCTCTCTCTCTCTCTCTCTCTCTGAAGACATCTGAGAAGCCTGTAGCACCTCCGTCTGACTGGGCGCCCTTCCCGGGCCCCCCCAGGAATGGGGTCCCAGGCACGGACTGTCCTTCGCAGTACCTGGAGACACGGGGCCCAGGCTGGCAACCGTCCACCTGCTTTCCCTGTCATTCTGCTTTCTAAAAGCGGTTGTTATACTCTTCGTAACTGTATAGTTTAATTTCGTATCATTTTGAATCTCATAAAGCATTTGGATTTAAAATGATCAGCTCCATTTTAGATAGTCCCCTTCAATGTTAATATATAGTGAGTCCAATGTATGTCCTAGAAGTAAAGTCCTTGGCCTTCCGAGACCTAAAGCACTGCTGTTCTGGTCATTCTTCCACTGGGCAGTGGTGGGAGGCGGGCCAGGCAGGGGGTGGCGGGCAGAGCGCCGTGCTACACGCGGAGCCGTCTGGGCCGTGGCGCTGGGCGCATCGCTGAACCTCTTTGAGACTCCATCACTTTGTCTATAAAATGGGAGAGTGATTAGCCTAGTGCTTGTGCAACTGACAGGACGCGTGCATGCGGTCCAGGAAGGGAAGCTGAGAAGAGGCAGGGCTGGGCCCACCGCCCCCCGAAAGGGAGCAGACAGCAGGGGCCCGCAGCGTATGGGACGTCGAGGGCTGGGGGAAGGGACCTGGGGAGCCTCAGACTGATGCCAGCCTGCAGCTGCAGTGGATGGCGCCCCCAGACCCTGCCCCATCTCCCCTGCTCTGGCCCCACTGACCTGCCCCCAGCTGCCCTTCTGGTCTCATCACCCCACCCTACGTCATCTCTGTCCCCCCGGGGCCCAGCTGCAGCTGGCTCCTTCATTCCTCAGAGGCCTGCATGGGGTGTGGGGGAGAAGAGGAGAAACAGTGAATGGAGTGGCCTGAGTGCCCGCAGGGGGCCTTCAGACACCCGTGACTCCAGGGCCGGTCCCTGCACCTCTCAGGGCCTTCGTTCCTCACCCGCAGCAGAGGCCCGGCCCCTGTCATCCTGCTGGGGGTCCTCGGAGACCTGCCATTGGGGCTGGAGTGATAGCACAGCGGGTAGGGCGTTTGCCTTGCACGCAGCAGGCCTGGGTTCAATCCCCGGCATCCCATAGGGTCCCCTGAGCACCGCCAAGAGTGATTCCTGAGTACAGAGCCGGGAGTAACCCCTGAGTGTTGCTGGGCGTGACCCCCAAGCAAAAAATAACCCGAACAAAAAAAATAGAGACCCGCCATTCAGACTGCAGCAAACCCGCCGGCTCCCCTACCTACCCACTGCCCTCCCGCGTCTCCCGCTTCTCACCCCACCCCCCAGCTCCCCACCCGCCCTCACAAACGTGTTCTCAGAGGGGAACCTCAGTAGGGACAGGGAGGGCTCTTCTTTCCTCTGGAGACCCTCATGCCTTATGCCTTAGCCGCCTCTGGATGAGGCAGAGCTAGGGGGCACGGTCAGTCAGACACCATGTTCCGCGGTGTGCCAGGCACGGGCCCAGGGGGGAGCAGGACTGTCCTTGAGTTTTGAGCTTTCCCGTAGCAGACGACAGGCTCCAAAACGCTGGTGTTCGGGGTTGGAGCCACAGTGCAGCAGGTAATACAGTGCTTGCCTCGCGTGGCCAGCCAACCCGGGTTCAATCCCTGGCATCCTACAGTGTCCCTAATCGCACCAGGAGTGATCCTTGGGCTCAGAGCCAAGAGTACGTCCTGAGCACTGCTGGGTGTGACCCAAAAACAACCTCACAACCCCCCCCAAAAAAAACCAAGTAAATGCCGGTGTTTTAGTACAGTATGCAGGAGTCCCTCCTGGCCCTCACCCCAGCAACCCTCCCTGTGTGTAGGAGTCCCCACTGACCCTCTCCCCAGCACCCCTCCATGTGTGTAGGAGTCCCCCCTGACCCTCACCCCAGCACCCCTTCCTGTGTGTAGGAGTCCCCCCTGACCCTCACCCCAGCACCCCTCCCTGTGTGTAGGAGTCAGTCCCCCCTGACCCTCTCCCCAGCACCCCTCCCTGTGTGTAGGAGTCCCCCTTGACCCTCACCCCAGCACCCATCCCTGTGTGTAAGAGTCCCCTCTGACCCTCACCCCAGCACCCCTCCCTGTGTGTAGGAGTCCCTCCTGACCCTCACCCCAGCACCCATCCCTGTGTGTAGGAGTCCCCCCAACCCTCACCCCAGCACCCCTCCCTGACCCCCCTGCTGCTGCTGGGCAAAGAGGTGAGTTTTGCGTTACTCTACTAAGCCTGACGCTTACTGTGTCAGAGGTGTTTCATCCTGTCCCTTCCAAATTGGGGGTTCTGGAGGTCCCAGCTGGCCAGGCAAGTCCGTCAGTACCAACTGGGCCGTGAGTTATGCCCGTCCCGTGGTCTTAGAGAAGAGTGGGGAGAGGGAGCACTCGCAGAGCCTTTTGGGAAGAATGGGTGGACTCAGGGTAGGGGAAGACGGAGCATTTCCGGGGGGAAGGAAAGTATAGCCCAGAGATTTGGAGGTAGACACGAACCCAGGCTTGGTGAGGCTGGCGGTGGGTTTGTGTTGGGGGGGCCCGGGGTGGGCTGGACCCAAGCCAGGAAAGCCTGGAGGTGAGCTGTCCCCCAGGGGTGGCCACAGGGGCGGTTTTTAAGACAACCAGCCTGATGAGCAAAGAGTTGTAGGAGGAGGGGACGTGGGGGCCGGAGGAGGGGAGCCTGGCGCAGTGGCATCTGGGCTTCGTCCCATCCCCAGGTCCACGTGCTGTTTTCACCGGCAGCAAATCAGTTTCTGGTGGGGATGGAGTTTCTGGTGGCCACCCGGAGAGTCGCCCCACCCCCGGCAGTAGAGTGGGTAGCCCTGGGCTCTGGGGTCAGGCAGGTCCCTGGCTACAGGTCCCAACTCTGTCCATCACCAGGTCTGCCCTGGAGGGCTGCAGGCCGAGTCCACATCCTCGCCTGTCCAGCCCGAGCTGCTGTCGCCTTGGGCTTCAGCCAACAGGGGACGTGTCCCAGTCCAGGTTCCTGTGCTCATCTGCATCTCCTCGATTTACGGACCTGCCTTGGGTGGCGCTCAGTGCCTGGGGGCCACACCAGGTCACCATCCACCCAGAGGTGCTCAGGGGCCACAGGTGCCCGGCGTGGAACACGGCCTCCAAGTGCTCTCCATCCACAGCCAGCACGCATCTTTATGAGATCGGGCCCAAAGGACGACTGTGGGTGTGAGTAACGGAACTGCAGGTGTGAGACCCCGGGCAGAGTCGTGGGGTTCTAAGAAGGTGGGGTGGGTATATCCACAACCCCACTCATGTCCTCACTCGGGTTTGTCCATTTGGGGGGGCCACATTAGGTCGTGCTCAGGGCTTCCTCCTGTCTTCCTGGCTCTGGGCTCAAGGATCATGCAGACTTGGGGGACCATGTGTGGTGCCGGAATCACACCCAGGTCAGCTGCGTGCAAGGCATGCTATCCTATCTGTCTCTCTGGCCCCAGGTTTTTCTTTTCCTCTTTTTTTTTTTTAGTGGGGGGAGGGGCACTCTCAGTGCTTTGGGCCCATTCCCAGCTGGGTGCAGGGGTACTTCTGGCCGTGTCCAGGTGGTCATGCAGTGCTGGGGATTAAAGGATGCTCTCGCATGCCAGGTAAGCACTGCAGCCCTCGGAGCTATCTCCTTGGCCCTGGTCTGGCTTTTGAAGCAGTTGTGTCTATGTCCTCTCCCACTGAACCCAAAGCCCCACCAAGGCCGAGACAGCCTTCTGGACCCCACACAGGGCCTCTGATGTCTGTGCCAAGTTCCTGAGGGTGTCCCGGGAGCTGGGCTCTGGCCCTCGTTTCCCCCAAAACAGCTGCAGGTATTCTCGGGAGCACTCACTCAGCCGACCCTGTCTCACCCAGGCCCCGACGGGATCCTGGACCACACCCGGTTCTTCTCTGAGCTGCCACGTCGCAGGGGGCACTGGGAGATGCAGCATGGGGCCAGCACCCCCAGGGGTTTCTGCCTTGGCTCCCTGGGACACCATGCTGAGCTGGGGGAAAAGAGCTTCTTCCTGGGAGGGGTCCTGGGAAATGGGGAAGGCCAGGTACCTTCTAGATGAGAGCTGCCTCCCCAAGAGAAGGAGCTCTGGGCTCTGCTCCTTCTCCGTTAGTCTGGGGTGGGGGTCACAGTCAGCGATGCTCAGGAATTACTCCCGGGGTGCTGAGGGGACCACATGGGATGCTGGGGGTTGAACCTGGGTCGGCCACATGCAAGGCAGATGCACTCTCCACTCAACTATTGCTCTGGCCCCTCCCTCCAGCTCCCATCTGTTCTCCCTCAGCCCTTGCCTCGTGTGCTCATCTTTGCCCAGAGGACAGAGAGGGGGACCCCGAGGAGGGTGGTAACTGTCAGCTCCACCCCAAGGAGAGCCCCAAGTTTGTAAGGCAGTCTCGCTCTGCTCCACAGACCACGCCTGGGGGTGGTGGCTCGAAGACCCTATTCTGAGAATTTATTTTACAAGTAAGATCCAAAAGACTTGCTTTGAATCTTGGGTTTGGCCAGAGGTGTGTTGCTCCCCGCTCTGGGTCTCAGCTTTCCCATCTGTGAAATAGGTTGACACGGTTTCCCTTTCCTTTGAAATGCATGAGGTCTGAGGCCTGGAGGAGGAGCTAACTAGGTCATGTGTAATGTGTTTGCACCAGTACAAGACTGGGTTCCAAAGTGAGGGGCTTGTATCCTTTAAACCCTTCATACCGTGGGCTAGAGAGAGAGCACAGGGGTTAAGGAGCTTGACTTAGGGGCCAGAGAGATAGTACAGTGGGTAGGGTGTTTGCCTTTCATGAGGTCAACCTGGATTCGATCCCCAGCATCCCATACTGTCCCCTGAGCACCGAGTGCAGAGCCAGGAATAACTCCTCAGCCTAAGTCATGAGAGGCCCCCAAACCCATACCATGAAAGACAGATCAAAACTTCCTCCCGGGACCTGGCTCCTGGTGAACCTGTGCGGCCGGGGCAGAGACTGACTCCCCCGAGCCTTTCTGGAGAACGGGCACCTGCCAGCTTCCCGGTCATGTCAGGAGGTGCCTGGGCTCCTGGAGCCCCAGCCCCCACCCCAGGAGCCCTGCTCTGCCCATCTGGAGCCTGGTGGTCCCAGGCTCTCCTGCAGACCGCCTAGTAGGGGGACAGAGCCCCGGGGAGATGGCAGCTGAGTGTACCTGGGGCTTCTCCAACCTCTGGCCATGCTGCATATGCCCTTGGAGAGGGGGGTGCGCGGGGCGGCCCAGGGCTGTCCCCCAACACACCAGACCTTACCTCCTCCATGTTGCTAGGACAAGGCAAGTCCTGAAGTCGTGGTGATAAGGACTCTTTCTCACTTGCATGGGGGCTCAATGGCAGTGACTCGGGTGCAGTGACTCCCTTCACCTTGAGCACCTCGTGTCGATGCAGACTTATTCACCCCGCAGCATCTAAAGACCTGAGGCCATGGGCCTGGCCAGCCCTCCAAGCCTGCCTCCACCTCTTCAGCTTCGTCCTGTTTGTTTGTTCCCTAGTGACCCCAGGACACACTGGTAGGGTGAGGGGTTCAAGGAGAGGTGCACGAAACCCCTTTTCTCTTTAGGGCCAGATCGCTCACTCATGTCCAGGGCCCTGCCCCTCACCTGGGATCCCCCACAGCGTCCCCCAGCCCCCACCTGGCCTCTGGGAAGCTAAGGGTAAGACACGGTCCCCCGAGGTCCTCCTGGCCCCTCTCTGCACACACGCACACACAGAGAGGGTCTGATACCGCCTTGAGGAGTGTTAGCTTTACTTCCGGTAAGGTTGAACTCTGAAAGTGTGGCACTCTCTGTGCAGGAGCTCCCCTCTCCGGATTAACGCCACGGGGTTGTGTAGCTGTGGAGAGAAACATAAGTGGCACCTCCAGGTGTTCCCGGGAAACAAGGGCGGGGCTTGTTTAGGCCCCGGTTCCGGAAATTGTGGTTTATAACTTAAAATTTGTTGTTGTTGTTTGTTTGTTTTGGTGCCACCCCGGTGATGTTCAGGGGTTACCCCTGGCTATGCACTTAAGAATTACTCCTAACGGTGCTTGGGGAACGATATGGGATGCCTGGGTTTGAACCTGGCAGGCTGTATGCAAGGCAAGCACCCTACCCATTGTACTATCACTCTGTTCCCTAGAAATTTTTTACTAGATAATTTTATTTATGATTTATTATCAGTAACATTTTAAATTTGTATAGCTATGTTAGATATCCATAGACCCAAGAGCCTGGCAAAGTTTTTCCCTGGCAAAAGAGGTCAAAAATGGGAAAAGGGGGGCTGGAGCGATAGCACAGGGGGTAGGGTGTTTGCCTTGCACATGGCCAACCGGGGCTTGATTCCCAGCATCCCATGTGGGCCCCTGAGCACCGCCAGGAGTAATTCCTGAGTGCAGAGCCAGGAGTAACTTCTGTGTATTGCCGGGTGTGACCTAAAAAAGCAAAAAAAAAAAAAAGAGGGAAAAGGGGGCCATATAGGTAGTATAGTGGGTAAGGCACTTGCCTTATATGCAGCTGATCCAGGTTTGAGCCCCAGCACCCCATAGGGTCCCCTAAGTATCACCGGGAGTGACTCCTGAGCACAGAGGCAGGAGTAAGCCCTGAGCATCACCGGATGTGGCCCAAAAAACAAAACCAAAAATCAAAAATAAACATAAACATAAAAACAAAAATAAAAATAAACATAAAAACAGTTTAAGGTTTGGGGTCCTTCCCCAAAGCCCTGAGTTGCTGCCCTCCAGCTGCGAGAACACAGCTTCTTCCCCGCCTCTGGCTCAGAGACCGTCAAGCTCTTCCTGCTCCCTGTGTCGGCAGCTGCTCCGCGTGATTCGAGGAGAGGTTCCAGTCACCTTTTTGCTGTGGGGGAGAGTGGGTCGGGCCGCACTCAGGACTTACTCCTGGTTCTGTGTTCGGGAGCCGCTCCCGCTGAGACTTGGGGAAGCACGCGTGGTGCTGGGGACAGAGACCAGGTCTGCCTCCTGCCAGGCACGTGCCTTAGCCCATGCCCGATCTCTCTGGCCTGTGCCTGCAGCCGTGCTCTGCTTGGCTCATGCACCTCACGGTGGTGGCCCAGGCGTTTGTAGGCGTGAAACCCCAGACACGCCTTGGCACTTCCGCCACCACGTATGTGCGTATGTGCACAGGGTGTGAGGAAGAGGAGGCCGCTCCCACCTTACCTGGCCACAGTCCACCCCTGTTTGGGGAGGGGGGATGGGTGGCTTGTGGGAGAGAGTGTCAGTGAGGGTGGGCCCTCAGGATGGACCTCTGTGAGGTGGAGCTTTGGTCTCCAGGCTAGGGGGAGCCTCTGGGCGCCAGGACACGGGTGTGGGGGCCCAGAGGGGCGGAAGGGAGCTGCAGGGTATGGTGTGGCCCAGAGGGAGGAGGCCCAAACACCTGTCAGGAGCAAGAAACTCCTGCTGGGATCTGCACCCTGAAGTTCTTTCTGTGATCTGCTCGCTCTGTTGGTTCCTTGTACCCTCCCTGCCTGTCCCCCCCTCAACCCCACTTTTCTTTTTCTGGAGGGGCACACTTGCTGGTGCTCAAGGCTCTGCGCCCAGGGATCATGCCTGGCAGGGCTTGGGGGCCATATGGGAAGCTGGGGGTCGAACCCGGCTGGCCGCTGGAAGGCAAGCATCCTCTTCACTGTACTATCTCCACCTCAGGCCCTTTTCTTCCTCTTCCTCAGACCTCACCGGGCCAAGTTTTCCTGAGACACCCGGTACCAGAGTCTCCTCTCTCAGGGCTGGTGCCCAAGGCGCTTCGCTTCCCCCTTCGCTTCCCCCTTTGCTTACTCGGGAGCGTACACTGGCCCTCCCTTCTTCCTGGGGACCCCGCAGGTTGGAGGTGGGTCTGAGCACTGGAGCAGCGAGAGGGAGGACCCTGAACAGTGGCACGGCCTGGCCAGGTGGTGGGGGCAGGGCTCGCCTACCTGAAGGCGTTTCCGAAGTTCCGGAAAGTATTTCTGGGAAAGAAGAAGAGTGAGCCTAGTGGACGAGGGGGAGGTGGGAAACTGAAACCTGCCCCCCATGAAGGATTATTACAACGCACCTGCATCCCACTCAGAAAGAAAGGAGGGCCCGGGGCTGGGTGCCCGGGTTCCAAAAGCGGGGAATGAAACATGTATTGGGTTGGAAGCAGGAGTTTCCTGCTTTTCCTGTGAGCCTTTCCTTCCAGGTCTCACACTTGCCAGGGCGTAAAGTCTGCGCCAGAGGAAGCGGCCAGCCCCCACCCCCTCTCCAGGGCTATGGGGCCCGGGCCTCACTTACAGGGAGTCGTAAGGCAGGGGCTTCTGTCCGTAGCGGTCCAGGCTAGGGTTCTGGTTGATGAAGTACTGGAGAGAATCAAAAGAGATGGGAGTGGAAAGGTCCGTGAGTCGGGTGGGGAAGTGAGACATGAAGCCCCTTCCTACGCCCCACCCAGGACCCTCTGCCCTCGGCCTCCTATCCGCTCACCCCTGTCCTCACTCCTCCCCATCTTCTGGATTCCCAAATCCCAGGCAGGGTGCAGCAGCCCTGCCCTTACCCTCCATTTCTGGGTCAGCTCCGGCTTCAGGTACCGCACCGCATAGCCACTGCAACCCCTCACTGCAGAGAAGGTGAGCTCCTGAGGCCTCCACTAGCGCGGAGATGGAGCCCCGCCCCAGGACACGCCCCTCCAAGGGGCCCTGTCCCATAAAACCCCGACCCTCAGTGCAGCCACGCCCACAAAGCACTGCCCCTTAAGGAGCCCTCCCCTTAAAGCCATGCCCCTGACGTGAAGCCACGCCCCACAAAGCTCCGCCCCTCAAAAACCCCTCCCCCAGCCTGCAAAGCCACGCCCACAGTGCGGAGCCCTGCTCCTTGCATAGAGCTCCGCCTAAGGACCCGCCCCTCAAGGAGCCCTGTTTCTTAAACCTCGCTCCTTAGCGTAGCCACGCCCACAATGCTCCACCTCTCAAAATAGCCCCGCCCATGGCATGGAGCTCCGCCCCATCTGATACCACCTCTGCCCCACCCGGGCAGCTCTCCTGGGTAGATCAGTCTCTGTCCCTTCCCATCCCTGCCCTGCCTTGTCTTTGCAGGAGCCCACCCGGTGTTCCTGCCCGCAGTCTGCGCTCTCCCCTAGTGTCTGCTCCAGGGACCCAGCTGGGAGGCATTGTCCCCCACTGGATATTCCCCCGCACCGGTTGGACTGACCCCTGTTGTCCGGGCAGGGCAGCTTGAACTCTTCGGTGCAGGACACCAGGCGGGACCAGTCCTCGATGGCGTGCGTGAAGGAGGGCCAGCTGGCCCGGTTGATGCCCGGTGCGAGGGGCGCCAGCTTCCCCTCGCGGTACCTGTTCCGGAGTCTCTGTCCCTCCTTGGTGATGTCCTGCCGGGGGTGGGAGTAAGGGCCGCTCAGTCGGCGCGGAAGCCCGACGTGCCCACCCAGACCACCCCGTCAGCTGGAGCCGGTGCCCAGCGCGTGGGACTGACGCGCCCCTGGGGGGATGGATGCACGAGGGGGCCCCAAGGAGGCAGCTAAGTTGGTCAGGTGGTTCCCGTTTCCTGGGGCTGGGTGAAGCTGCTCCCCAACACCTGCCACTCACCAGACAGTGTAGGGGTTTGTTGGGGATCCCTAGGAGTGTGAAGCAGGCACTGTCAAAGTCCTCTGAAGAAAGAAGAGAAAAGGGGCGGTCCTGTGTCAGCAGCCAGTTGGGAGAGGGGTGGGCTTGGACCATACACATTGCTTTTATATTGAATTTTTTTTTTGACCAAAACACCCTCTTAAAGTTGAATTTTACTTTCAACTCACAATAAACTCAATACATCAAAGATTTCTTTTCTTTTCTTTTTAATTAAAAAAACCATCTAGGAAAAAAAAAAAGAAACCATCTAGGGTCCAGCAAGATAGTCCAGCGGGTAGGGCGTTTGCCTTGCATGTGGCAGACCCAGGTTCTATCCCCAGCACCCCAGATGGCCCCCCAAGCCCTACCAGGAGTGATCCCTGAGTGCAGAGCCAGGAGTAAGCCCTGAGCACAGCAGGGTGTGGCCAACATGAAAACCAAACCAAACAACTAAAAGTTGTTCATATCACTTGGAGCAGCTTCCTAAAGTATGTGTGTGTGTGTGTGTGTGTGTGTGTGTGTGTGTGTGTGTATGAGGGGAAGGAAATATGCAAATACATCAAAATGTTCACTAAAAGCTGGAGAAAGGTAGAAGTTTCCCTGAATTGTTCTTTCAGGCTTTCTCTATGATTGAATAGCCTGATAACAAAAAAGTTGGGGAAAACAATATGTGTGTTTGCATTAGTATACAACAGTAGGATAAGGTGAAAACTTTCTGTGATTTCCTATAGTAAGGGAAGTAAGTTACATGCTTACAGTGTTTTAAGTTTCTGTTTTTTGAGGGGCACACCCAGTGGTCCTTGGGGATTACCCCTTGCTCCGTGCTCAGGGAGAGCTCCTGGGAGTGCTCAGGGGACCATACGTGGTGCCGAGAACAAGCCTGGCTTGGATACATACAAGGCAGGCCCTCGAGCCCCTGGACTCCCTCTCCGACCCAGCATCCTGAGTTCCGAAGCTCTGGTGACTGGTGTTCAAAGCATCTGTGTGTTTGGGGCTGGAGCGATAGCACAGCAGGTAGGGCGTTTGCCTTGCACGCGGCCGACCCGGGTTCAAATCCCAGCATCCCATATGGTCCCCTGAGCACGGCCAGGGATAATTCCTGAGTGCAGAGCCAGGAGTAACCACTGTGCATCGCCAGGTGTGACCCAAAAAGAAAAAAAAAAAAAAAA
Organism: Sorex araneus; assembly: GCF_027595985.1. Taxonomy (NCBI): domain Eukaryota; kingdom Metazoa; phylum Chordata; class Mammalia; order Eulipotyphla; family Soricidae; genus Sorex; species Sorex araneus. The sequence goes on from NC_073309.1 coordinate 22,369,982, forward strand.
AAAGCATCTGTGTGTTTGAAGGGCTTCCCCCAAGGCCAGAAGATGGGAAGGGCTAGTCGCTGTGTCGCTCCACCCCCCACGCCGGTCCCCGGGAGAGAGAGATGAGGAACAGGGAGCCCTGCACAGCCCTTTCCTGTCCCTGCCTACTGCTCCTCACCTGCATCCTGCCTCTGGGCTGCCCACCTGGGCCCTCAAGGGCCCTCTGTGCCACCTCAGGCCCCCCCTACGGCCCCTGATCCTCACAGACCCAGCCCTGCACCCAGAACCCAGGCACCCCCTCCTGCCCTCCTGCCAACATCGTTACCAAAGGTGCCTGCTTTACCTTTGTTTTGAATTTGTTTGGGGGCCACAGCTGGCTGTACTCAGGGCTACTCCTGGCAGCGCTCGGGGAAACATGGGGTGCAGGGGACTGAGCCTGGGCCTCCCACATGCCTGGTTGGGAGCAGGCACCCAGTCTCACTGAGCTAGCTCTCTGGTCCCGCCTTTATCTCTCAACTCTCTGCCTGACCCCTGACCCCCCCCACACACCCCATGTCTCTCCCTGGGTCCTAACCACTCCCCTTCAACCTCCTAGGACCCACCCCTGGTCCCCGTTCCTCTACACAGATATCACACTTCCTTTCTGCTTAGAGTTTATAGAGGTTTCTCTTCCCTTCTGGGCCAGTGCTCCGATGAGGTAAAGGCTAGCCCCAGTCTCACGCATCCCTCCTGAGTTACGTCCCGGAGCCAGTCACTCTCTTTTGAGCTGTATTCCCCTCCCAGGCCTAGCTGCAGCTCTCAAAATCCTCGCCCCGGTTTCCCCACGTTCCTCCTGCGGCCCTTAGCCCATGCTGTCCCCTCCCCCGTCTGCCCATGTCTCCACGTAGCAGAACGCCAGGCAGGAAGCACATGCTGAACACATATGCTGAAATGCACACGTCTGTCCAGGCGGCACCCCGTCTCTGCGACCAGCTTCTCAGCCCCAGGAAGGTTATTCTTTGGGCCCCTTTGGCCTTTTGATCTGCCGTTTGTGGCTTTGTCCACCAAGACCTCCTGCTTCCAAGTCTCGGGGGCCAGGGAGGTGGCCCAGTGGGTGGAGTACCTGCTTGCCATGCAGGAGGCCTGGGTTCAATCCCCAGCCCCCCGCCCTACCGAAGGGATCCCCAAAGGCCCAAGGGACTTGGTGGCAACTGGGTGCCTGACCTTTGGTGCAATAGGTGGAGGACTGGCAGTGCTCGTCCGGGAGGTAGCCTCTGACGGAGTCCATGTCCATGCGGCGCAGGGTGGGCAGTTGCGGGTGGTAGAGGCTCTGCTTCACACTCGCCAGTGGGTGGCGCTGGCGCACGACAGGGAGCAGGAAGACCGGAGAGGTGACGGCGTGGATGGAGCCATCGTCCCAGGGTACCAGCTCCAAGATGCGGGCCATGGCTGGGGAGCAGAAGACACCCAGGGGCTCAGGCCGATCAGACCCCTTCCTGGGAGTCTGACCGTGGCCAGGGCCGGTGTGTCTCATTGACAGGCGTGGCGCCTGCCGTGTGCCGGGGGGTCCCCCTAAGGCCAGGGCTGCTCTCACACACATAGGCTGAGGGCAGTGATGGGTCAGTCCCGGTGAGGCGGCGAGGGCCGGGCTGGGGTATGCAGGGAATGCGCTAAAAGAGGGGCCTCGATGTCTATTTTTAAGTGACAAACAGGAGGCAGCAGCAGCTGCCAGTGGGTTCAGAATTAGCTCAGATAAACCTCTGGGTAGCTAATGATGACTGAGCTCAGGATTCTGCATTTGCTCCGTGCCACCAGGAGGCAGCGAGGTTTTCAAGACGCAGGAACGGATGCCACCTTGCGACTAGGACACCTGCTGCCGGTCACCCTGGTCACCTTTCCAAAGCGGGCCTTAGGCCAGGGAGAGGGATGGCTCAGGGCAGGCCTGAAGCCCCGAGTTTGATCGCCAGCACCTCATGTCCCCTGACCCCAGCATCGCCCAGTCCGAGTCACACCAGAGGGTCAGGCCCCTGGACTGGGCCACCCAAGTGTCACCGAGTGTCACATAAATATAGCAAAATAACAGCTGCTGCCACAACGTCACACAGCAGGTCTTCCCAGGAGATGCGGGGGTCAGTGTGGCCTCAGCCAGCTTCCTCCTCACCCCAGTTAGAGGAGGCAGGGCGGGGGGGGCACGGGTGGGGACAGGCCCTGGGCTGGCCCTGTCTGGGGAGGAATCCCTGCTTTGCGGTTCCCAAATTTTGTAGCTCCCATTCCTCACTACCTGTGTGCGTGGTGCGGGTCCAGATCCCCCGGCTTGGGTCCACCTTCTGCTCTCTGGCCTGCCCAGTGTGGACAGGGCGCTGGGGCGGGGCTGGGCCTTCTGCAGCGGCAGAACAAAGGAGCTGTGTGCCCTGGCGATGCCACTGCAGCCGGATTGTGAGGCGCCCCCCGCCCCCTGCTGGCTGAGGGCTCCTTTCAGGCACTTGGGGAAGTGCTGGGTCTGGGGCTTCCTGGGGACCAGCCAGCTTGGGCTGTGTTACCCTGGGCGAGGTCCTAGCGCACTCTGGGTCTCAGTCCTCCCGTCTGAATTAGGCTCTGGACCCCACCAGAAGGCCTGGAGGCCTCGTGTCCCCTCGGGAGGGGCTGCCCTGCCTTTGAGGTGCTGGGGCGGGGATTTGGGGTTAGCCTGTCCAGCATATGGGGATCAGGGAGTGGTGGCTCAGCAGGACAGGGATTAGCAGCCCCCCAGGCACCCCGCCCCCTTCCCAGGGCAGCAAGGTCATGAGTGATTAAGCTGAGTACTCCCTGAGTACTTTCCTTCCCCACCCTTGGTTCCTGCCACTGGTCAGCTGGTCACTATTCCAGGAGAGCAGTGATTTTAGAAAACAACAACTGAAAATAACCAATAATTGCAGCTATGTGCTGAAATCGGAATCCTCATTCACCGTTGGTGGGGCGGTCAGCCAGTTCAGCCGCTGTGGAAAACAGCTAGAAGACTTCTCAACTAGCAATAAAAAAAGTTAACAATACCAGCAGTTTCACTCCCTGGCAGTGATGCCAAGAATGCAAAAACACTCATTTATAAAGATATATGTACACCTATGTTACACCTATGTTTATTGAAACCCTATTTACAGGAGTCAAGATCTGGAAACAACCCAGATGTTCAACAACAGATGAGTGGATAAAAATATTGCAGACTAGGGGCTGGAGCAATTGTACAGCAGAGAGGGCATTTGCCTTGCATGTGGCCAACCCGGGTTCCATTCCCAGCATTCCATATGGTCCCCCAAGCACTGCCAGGAGTAATTCCTGAGTGCAGAGCCAGGAGTAACCCCTGTGCATCACCGAGTGTGACCCAAAATGCAAAAAAAAAAAAAAAGAATAGAAATTGTAGTCTATACGTACGATGGAATACGACTCCTCTGTAAGATGAAATATTGCCTTTTATTACAACATGGGTGGGACTAGAGGGTCTTGTTAAGTGAAACAAATTAGTACCGAATGACCTCATGCAGACGTGTATAAAGAAACAAAAAGGGCGAAGGATCATGAACAATTCACCAATGAATGAAAATAAACCCTTGGGCTCTGTTAAGACAGGCTGATTTTGCCCTTTTTGAATTTTATACGTAAGGACCTCTGGAGTCTCTCATGAGGGGTTCAGTGGTACTCAGGAGTCCAGGGGGTCCCGCCCAGCAGTTCTTAGGCACAGCTGTTCAGTATGAAGCTTCAAGGACGTGATGCTCAGGGGACTATCTGGTGCCAGGGATTGAGCCGGGGTCAGGGTCATGCAAGGGATGAATCTTTTTAGGCTCACACCCGGCGATGCACAGGGGTTACTCCGGGCTCTGTACTCAGGAATCACTCCTGGCGGTGCTCCGGGAACCATATGGGATGCTGGGAATGGAACTTGGGCCTGCCGAGTACAAGGCAAACACCCTACCCACTGTGCTATCGCTCCAGCCTCACCAGGGTGACTCTTAACCCCTGAACTACCTCTCCAGCCTCATGGGGTCCTTCGAATCTGGCCTTTCCCTGTCCTGTCCATACACACAGGACATTTACGCAAACTGCGGTGTGACTGACATTTGCTTATTTTCTTCACCTTCGGATCTGTTATTACTTACTCAGACCCAACTGCGGCCCCCAGGGGGATGGGGGAGCAGCTGCCTCTGGGTGGTCTAGCCTAGGGCACCTGTCAACTTTGGCTCCCATGGGCACGCCCACCCCGGGGCTCCCTCCCAGACCTCCTCCCGCACTCTCTGCTCTGGGCTCACAACATCCCATCTCCTGATGCTTCGCCCCTCCGTGACTCATTCCTCTCCTTATATTTTTTTTAATTAAAATTTTTTTATTGGATCACTGTGAGATAGTTACAAACTTTCATGATTACATTTCAGTCATACAATGATCGAGCACTCATCCCTCCACCAGTGCACATTTTCCACCACCAATGTCCCCCGTATCCCTCCCCCACCCCTCACCCCATCCCATCCCCTGCCACGGTGGCACGTGTGTTCTTTCTTTCTCTCTACTTTCGTCATCCCCCTCCTTTGCCAGCTGAGTGATGCCCAAGCGCTGCAGGAGTCGTTTCTGTCCCTTTCTGAGATGGGCTTACTGGGGCTCCACGCGGCCTCCACAAACTGAGCCGACACCTGCAAGCTTTCCAGTTCCAGCTCACCTGTGCCCGACTGCACACCCCCGCAGGCACACGCATGTACACGTGCACACACGAAGCCACACATACCACATACACACATGCCCACGTATGAAGTCACACAGTACACACACACGCACATACCTGAAACCACTCACATGCATCCATGTGCACATACACACATGAAGCCACACACACATGCACAGGGACACAATGTGTACACAAGGCGCACATGCAGCTGCATAGCCCACATGGCACGTGTAGATGCACACACATGCATGCACATACAGCCACACATACCACACAGGTACACATCCTACACATACACACGATACACAGCCCCCACACAGTCACACACATCACCCACACATGCTCATACGCAGCCCACGTATGCATGCACACGCACACATGCACAGGGTCTCCAGCCGCTCTCAGGCCCCTTGACAAAGTCTCCTGTTCAGTAAGAGGCTCCTCCCCAGTCACCCACAGCCCCGGGCGAGCACCCTCGACTCCCCTATCCTCTCCCCTCCCTCCACCCTTTTCTCCTCCCCCCTGCCACCACCAGCCTAGCTTGGGCGCACCATCCCTGCCCTGGCCGGGGCCACGTCCGATGCCCCGTGGTCGCCTGCAGGCCTGGCAGAGCACAAGGGTGGCTGGTCCAGGGGGGCTTGGAGGCGAAGCCAAGGGCAGACTCCCCCTCCCCTCTTTGGCACAGAGAAGGGGCAGGGCACTCTGGAGGGTTACCACGGGCAGAGCCCTTGAGGGCACAGAGGACATTCTCCAGAGGCCTGACACAGGAGGGGTGGCCCTGGGGTGTCCCAGATGCAGATGAGTCTAGCGTGACTCCCGGTGATGTGCTCCCAAGCCCCACCACAGAGGGGCTTGGTCCCTCTTGCAGCACCCCGGGTTTCCAGGAGCAAACCCCACCGTGGCCTGGAGGCCCCCCCCACTCACCCAGGCCACCTGGCCCTGCTCTCGCTCTGCACCCGCCGAGCACTGTCCCCACATCACCGCACCCTCGGCTCCCTCCCGCTGCGGTGGGCTCTGCCTCCTCTCCGCCCTGCCGCGCCCCCGGCCAGCATCCACAGCATCTGTCTGTCTGTCTGCCTGTCTGTCTGTCACCTCTCCTGTTCCGGCCCCCCGCCACACTCACGGTCGTGCAGGCAGAGTCCAGGCCCGATCGGGGGGTCAGCGGCAGCAGCAACAGATTCTGGAGACGCGGCCGCCGGCGTCCCGCGTGGGTCGGGCAGAGCCCAGCCCGTCTCCTGTGCTGAAGCTGTGCTGCGAGTGGACCCGCCCGCAGACCCTCCTGGAACAACAGTGGGCCTCGGCGCTCCCTCCCGGCAGCCCGGCCGTGTCCTGGCCGCAGTCAGCGGGGTGGGCGGCGGAGCTGGACCCTGCTTCCCGGGCAGGTCCCGGAGGGTCCCTGCACGCGGCCGCTGGGCGTCGGGTAGTGGTGCTCTCTCCCTGGGGAACAGGGCTCTTCCGCCCGCCACCTCCCACCCCTCTCAGCACCTGCTAATCCTTTGCACACGGCTCTCTCTCTCGGCTTGGCCGTGTCACTAATCCTGAGTGTTTGCAGCGCTGAGTGGCCGGGACAAGGCCCTTCTTGGCTGGCGGGACACTCAGAGCAGGTAATGGGGCTGGGGTGGGGGGGCAGTTGGTGGGACCCCCCCTGCCTCTGCTAGTGAGGTCTGAGCACTGTGCTAGGTTGGGGGACACCCCCCCACTCCCACCCCCCTACATTGTGGCGCTCACACCTCAGCCTGTCTCAGCATCCTCAGGGCAGCTGGTGAAATATGTCCCCACAGCATGTGGAGACCTGGAACTTGTGTCTTTACCAACCTTCCAGAAGATTTTGGAAGGCTGTGGTGCAAGCTGCATCCGTTATCCTGGACAGCCCTTCCCAGGGGACTGTCTCAACAGATTGTCCCGCAGCCACATGGGGCCAACAGGGACATGCCTAAAAGGCAGTACTGGGGGAGAGGGGAAACACTGAGAGTGAGGAAGGCTTCCTTAGACCCTTCCAGAAGGTTCCAGAAGGTTCTGAAACACAAGTCAAAAGTGCTGCCCTATGGGACATGTTTTGCAGAACCAGCCTATGACAGCTACCTGCCCTCCAACCGCCTCTTGGCCCCTGCCTGAAAAATGGCAATTTGGCCAGCAGTGGGTGAGGGACGATTCCTGGCTCCGTGCTCAGGAGCGACCCCCTGGTAGCACTTGCACCCTAGGTGCAGTACCCGGGATTTGAACTGGGGTCAGCATGGAGCAAGGCCAGCGCCTTCACCTCATTATTATCCGACCTGAAGGATTCTGGAGGCAGGCCTGGTGTGAGCTGCCACATCCTGCCTGTGTGGCTCTGGGCAGGATGCCTGACCTCTCTGTGCCTCTTGGGTCCTGCGGGGAGGGTGGGATGAAGGGTGGTCTGAGGGGTGTGTGGTCTGAGAGAGCGCTCCTCAGGGTTTGGGCCCTGGCGCTCCTGCGGCTGGTCGGGCCAGAGCCACATGCCATCCTAGACATGAGATCTCAGGCACCGCGGTACGTCCACTACCTGCGGGGCAGTGAACACCAGAGGGGTGAGAGCCAGGGTCTGACTCCGCCCAGAGTCAGGAGGGACCGGAGGGGCAGGCAGCGGGGCCTGGGGCTGGGGTTCTGGACCCGGGGTCTGCTCCTGCCCTTTCCCTCGGCTCGGCTGGGTGGGCGTGCGCGGTGCTGGGCCCCGGGTCTCACTTGGCCCGCACTGGCCTGGTGGTGTCAGCCGGGACAGCCGGCAGGGGTTTGAGTCTGAGGCTAGAGCCTTCCCCGCCCAGAAATGCTTCTAGAAACTCCGCCTTTCTACAGCAGGGCCGGGAGGGCTCAGTGAAGCCCGCGAAGAGGGTTTAACAGCCCTTCATCATTTCTCAGTCTTTGGGACCCCCTGTCCCGTGGTGCTCAGGGCTTACTCCTTTTATTAAGACTTTATTATTGAGTCACTGTGAGATAGATCTTTACCAAGCTCTTCATAACTAGGTTTCAGTCCTACAGTGTTCCAACACTCATCCATCCACCAGTGTATGTTTCCCAGCACCAGTGTCCCCAGGTTCCCTCCCGTCACCCCACCCTCCACCCTCTGTCTGCCTCTATAGCAGGTGCTTTTCTTCTCCTCTCTCTTTTCTCTCTCTCTCTCTGTCTTTCTCTGTCTCTCTGTCTCTGTCTCTGTCTCTCTCTCCTTTTAGGCATTGTGGTTTGCTATGGTTTCAGTACAGATACTGAAAGGTTCCTGTGTGTACCCCTTTACCTACTTTTAACACTCAGACGTTGTTCAGTGTGACCATTCCCAGCTATTGCTGGCATCTTGGTCCCTTCTCTCTTACCTCCCTCCGCTCCAGGCACACCTGCGGTTGATTCCAACCACTGACTTTTCGTAGATCCTGTTTTCGCTCAGTACTCCTGGCTCTGTACTCAGGGATCATTGCTGACAGGGCTTGGGGGACCATTGTGGTGCTTTTTTTGGTTTGGGGGCCACACCCGGAAATGCTCAGGGGTGACTTCTGGCTCTGCACCAAGGAATCCCTCCTAGCAGTGATCAGGATTGAGCCTGTATTGGCCAAGTACGAGGCAAGTGCCCTATCTGCTGTTCTGTCCCTCTAGTCCCAACAGACATTTTTTCTTTTAAAACGTTAGCACTGTAGCACTGTCGTCCCGTTCTTTATCGATTTGCTCGAGCGGGCACCAGTAACATCTCCTTTGTGAGACTTGTTACTGTTTTTGGCATATCGAATACACCATGGGGAGCTTGCTGGGCTCTGCCGTGTGGGCTGGATACTCTCGGTAGCTTGCCGGGCTCTCTGAGAGGGATGAGGAATCGAACCCAGGTCGGCCGCATGCAAGGCAAAGGCCCTACACGCTGTGCTATCACTCCAGTCCTTAAAACATTAAAATCCATTAATTTTTTACATAAAACCAAAATTTTTTATCTATATGCTACTAATCACTCCTTTCTAAAAATGTTAAATGCTGTCATTGCTGAACATTTCACAATTAGAATTTTTGTCTGATACCAAATAATCTAAACAATATTTAGTAAGTGCTAAGTGTGTGTCAGTTCCCATTCCTCTCAGCTTAGTTTATTCACTTGTACACCTTCACCAGGTAGGTACAACTATCATCTCCATTCTACAGACAAGCAAACTGAGGCATAGAGTTTTATTGGCTCATGACCAAATTCTAGAGCATGTACATCTTTCCATGTTAGTTCAAATTGATGGATTCCTTACTTTTTAACGAGTCTATAATATTCCATCATGAGAGGCATTTTCTTTTTTATTAGGGGACATCACACCTGGCCTATGTAGAATGTTCTCCTGTCCAGAGACCTCCCATGGTAGTGCTCAGTGGACCAGCTTGGCAACATGCAAGGGCAAATACCCTACCTGTTGTACTATCTCTCTGACTCTGTGTTTTATTTGTTTTGGTGATGAGCCACACCTGGCTGTGCTCAGGACTTACTCTTGGCTCTGCATTCAAGGTTCAGTCAAGGCAGGGCTCAGGGGACCAAATCCATGGATCGAATTGGACTCATGGATCGAATTCAGGTTGGACATATGCCAGGCAAGCACCTTACCCACTGTACTATCTCTCTGGCCCCTCTATAATTAATTTTGATGTCCCTCTTACAGTGGAATATGTAGATACTTTCCAATAACCCATCTTCCAGGAAAGGGTATTTTTCATCTTTTCTTTTTCTTTTTGGATCACACCCAGCAATGCTCAGGGGTTACTCAGGAATTGCTTTGCACTCAGGAGTTGCTCCTGGCAGTGCTTGGGGGACCATATGGGAGGCCGGGGATTGAACCCGTGTTGGCCACGTGCAAGGCAAACGCCCTACCCGCTGTGCTATCGCTCCAGCCCCCTTTTTCATCTTTTCCTAAGACACTGTCATGACCAACGTCGTTATGCATAACGTGCAGACTTGAGTATTTCTAGAAGGCAAATTCCTTAAGGCATGATTGCAAAAATGACCAAAGGTAAGATTAGGAAAGGGGGAAATGTGCAATGCAGCAAAGCAGCCTCCAAAACGTGGGAGCAACTCTGGGGCCCATGGACATGGCTCCTTTACAGGTGCCAGGATGCTGGGCTGGATCCAGAGGGTGCTGCCTCAGCCCCCGGCGACCCCTCACGACACCAACATGGAGGAGGAGGAGGCCGAGGCAGATCCAGGACCTGAACCACAGCCCACAGGAGAGGAGACTGAAAGTCTGGTAAGAAGGAGGTCGCAGAAGGATGTGGCTTGCTGGTCAGAGAGCTCCAGAGAAAGGTGGAGACAGAAGGAAACTTGAATTAGCATTTCTTAGATTGCATAGCTCAGGCCAAGGGAGTCGATAGGGTTTGCCTAAAACTACGTATTTTTGTCTGTGACAGACCACCTAGTAAAGGTTTTTGTTCTTGTCGGGAACTCAACTCAAGTTAACTCAACTCTGCCAACTGTATTTTTATTTGTTTGTTTGTTTGGTTTTGGTCCACACCCAGCAATGCCCAGGGGTCATTCCTGGCTCTGCACCTAGAAATCACTCCTGGTGGTGCTCGGGGGACCGTATGAGATGCCAGAGAGTGAATCTGGGTGCAAGGCAAGCACCCTGCCTGCTGTACTATCCCTCTGGCCGCAACACACCTCTACCAATTGTAACAGGAAAACAGTCACAGTCAATACAAAAACAAATTAGCGTAGCTGTGTGCTAATAAAACTGCATTTGTGAAAATAAACAACAGCCTGGATTTGGCCCGTTTGGCCCAGGGGCCATTGTCCGCTGGTGTGTGGGGTCCAGACGTGAGCTTCTGGAAGGAGCCAGGGCTGATGGTGATGAGATAGAAGCTTGCGGACCGTAAGCCGACAGTCTCACTAAGCTTACTACTTTGGTTTGCTTTGTAGGAAGAAACTTTTCATTTATTTTTCTTTTCCTTCTTTTTGAATTTGGGCCACACTCAGCCATGTTCAGTGTTTAGTGCTAGCTCTGTGCTCAAGGGTCACTCCTGGTATGTTCCAGGGACAGTACGCTGGGGTCATATGAACCAAGGCAAGCCATGTGCCGGCAAGCACCTTACCTGCTGCTCTACTATCTCCCCAGCCGCTGTAGTAAGAAGTTCTCTGGGGCTGGAGCAATAGCACAGCAGGTAGGGCATTTGCCTTGCATGCGGCCGACCTGGGTTCGATTCCCAGCATCCCATAGGGTCCCCCGAGCACCGCCAGGAGTGATTCCTGAGTGCAGAGCCAGGAGTAACTCCTGTGCATCGCCGGGTGTGACCCCCCCCCAAAAAAAAGAAAGTTCTTGATGAAGAAAGTTGTGTAATTGATATGCATTGTGATGCAAACTGCTTATTCTTGTGGAATAACAGTTTGTATCCTGACACCGATCCATTGAGCAGCGTTACTAGAGACTTCCTTTGAGAGCATCAACACTTGCCAGGTCTGCACCCATCAGTTTGGGAGCCTGATGACGGAGGCTCAGCTGAACAGATTTGACTGAGCTTCGAACGGATGCCAGAACTGAGGCTCAGTTCCGAATGGAATGCTGAGCTAGCCATTGGGATTAGCAGACGAGCACGTGGCCAGGTCATTTTACCAATTTACGGGGTACTGCGCTGAGCTTCCACGGAGAGGGCCACACGAGTGTGTCAGACCGAGGACTCTGGCCACTCAGGAGGGAGAGAGCCATCTTCCCTCTGGAGACTGGAAACTGTACATAAGAACTTCCTGGCCTGAGTGGGAACTGGAGGGGCTGAGGAGGTGGGGCACCCCTGGCAGAGGTGAGGCCAGTACTGGGTAGTTCTGGGCACTTTCAGGAAACAGTGCTCCATCCTTATGGGGATTGTGTGCATATGTGTTTGTACACATATAGATATACATATAGATGAGTGACTTGTGCCCTTAGTAATGTTGGTGCCTATGTTTTTGTTCATTGTGTGTACACAACCACATTTATATGTGTGTGTATGTATGTGTATTTATGCTTATGTGAAACACATGCATTTGCCTAGGTGTTTATGCAGCATGCTAGTGTGTCTAAATATGTAGAGATACATGTTTCTGAGTGTGTTAATGTATGTGCTTGTATGCACATGCATCTTTGCAGGGGGGTGTATTTGCATGTATATGTATACATGCTTCATTTGGGTGCTCCTGCATGTGCTTAGATGCCCAGATTTGTACTCACACGTGTATACTTATAAGTGTTGTTGTATGCCTTGCAGAACACTCATCGCTCTTTGTGTGCTGATGCACATGTGAGCTGGTGCATGCCTGAGCTCATGTCTGTGTACTATGCAAATGTCTTGTGTGTGCACCTGTGACTATAATGTGCATTTACACATGAATGTGGATATGTTGATCCATACCTGTACCCTTAAAGGTATATACACATGTGCTTGCATGCATACATGTATCTATAACCTGGCAATTGCCACTGTGCCCGATCATGCTTGCACACACATGTGCATACATGTGTTTTGTGTGTCTATGTGCAACAATGCAGATGTATCTATGCATGCACATGTGTTTGTGTCACTGAGTACATGCCTATGTCTGTGTGCTTGTTCACATGAGTGAATGGGTGTATGTATGTGTGTGTGTATGTGTGTGTGTGCGCGCGCACAACAAAGGGAAGTGCAGCTGGGAGGCAGATGGCGAAGACTGAAGCTGGGGCCTATGTGGGGCTGGGGGCTGGGCCGGGGCCTGACTCTTGCCCTTGACCATTCCCCCTCTGGACAGGGGTGTGGCTGTGGGTGTGGAGGGCACGGCCTGGGTGAGAGGCCCTGGGGCTGTGAGGGGGTGTCCTTGGTGAATTTTACACACAGCGATGATTGGAGTTGTTGGATCATGGGGGCTGTGTGTGTGTGTGTGTGTGTGTGTGTATGTGTGTGTGTGTGTGTGGCGGGGGTGGGGGGAGTGGGGGAGCCAGGCTGGCTGGGGTTGGGGCTGCCCCGGCTGGAGCCAGGCTGATCTCACCGAGTCTCTGTGCTCCTGTTTGTAGCCCCCCGAGGACCCACCCGAGGGGGAGGACGTGGCAGCAGCTGAGCCAAGTCCCGAGGGTGAGTGGCGGGTGCCCGCACCTGTAGGTGCCCTTCGCGGGCGGGGCGCTGGTCCGGGGGGTTGACAGGCAGCTCTGCAGATGAGAAGGGAAACTCAGCTGTGAGGAAGCTGACCTTTGGGGGGCTCCTCATCTGAGCGGGGTGCCCTTCGGACCCCCTTGGGGAGGCTCCCCCTTCCCCTGCTCTGACTCTCCCCCCACAGAAACAGCCCTCGCCAAGGCTTCGCATCTAGTCTAGGGGGTTCTTTTCCAGGAACCCAGGCGCCCCCCACTCTGCCGACCACAGCCCCGCAGGCCCCGGTCGCAGTGGGCCCAGACATGAACAGGTACAGCAGCTCAGCGCCCTGGGCCCTCCTGCGGCGAGACCCCAACCCAACTGGGGCTCCTCCCGGACGGGGTGGGGGTGACACCGTGCTGGGCCTTAGTCACCCCCTGACAAAGGCCCAGGACCTGCGGGAAGGAGAGGGAGGGGGTGGGGGCTGGCGGCTCAGTCTGGTGAGAAGCAGGATGTGTATGTGTGTGTGGGGGGGGGGGGTCTCGGGCTTGCGGATCCAGGCGGGACGCGGAGTCTCCCCGTGCGCCAGAGATGGCCACAGTTCACAGCCGTCCAGGCCTCCCCACGCAACCCCCAGCCCTTCCGGAGCACGGGCGTGTGCCCTCTGCGAGATGGGCCCCAGGTCAGGCCAGGGGAGGCAGGGGAGAGAGTGAGGGGCTCCGAGGCTCCCCGCCAGCCGCGGGTGAAGCAGGCGGGGGTGGCCCACTGAGCCTGGCCAGGCCACGAGTCCATTTCCCAGGGAGGGACATGGCTCAGGAGGCGGCTTCTCTGAGGGCTCACGGGAGGTCCAAGCTCTTCAGGGTGTTGACCGAGGGTCCGGCAGGGAGGGTCGGCCAGTGTCTGTCTGTCCCTCGGCAGCCCCAGTGGCCGGGTACTGAGCTGGCTCGGAAGAAGCATGGAGAAGGTGGTCCCGCAGCCCCTGCGCCTGGGTGCGCCCGCCAGCAGCCCTGAGGCTGGCGCCGAGGGCCTGGCTCAGGTACTGCCGTGCTCTGCGGCCAGGAGACCCGTCCACGTCTCTGCCTGCCCTGGAGCTGCGTCTGTGTGTCTGCCCATGTCCGTGTCTGTCCATGTCTGTGTGTCTGTCCATATCTGTGTATCTGCCCATGTCTGTGTGTCTGTCCACATCTGTGTCTATCCATGCCTGTGTGTCTTTCTACATCTGTGTCTGTCCACATCTGTGTGTCTGTCCATGTCTGTGTGTCTGTCCATGTCTGTGTGTCTGTCCATATCTGTGTCTGTCCACGTCTGTGTATCTGCCCATGTCTGTGTGTCTGTCCACATCTGTGTCTATCCATGCCTGTGCCTCTGTCTACATCTGTGTCTGTCCATGTCTGTGCATCTGTCCACGTCTGTGCGTCTGTCCATGTCTGTGTGTCTGTTCACATGTGTGTCTGTCCATGTCTGTGCATCTGTCCATGTCTGTGTGTCTGTCTATGTCTCTGTCCACATCTGAGTCTGTCCACATGTGTGTCTCAGTCCACGTCTGCATCTCAGTCCACGTCTGTGTGTCTGTCCACATCTGTGTCTGTCCATGTCTGTGTGTCTGTCCATGTCCGTGTCTGTCCATGTCCGTGTGTCTGTCCATATCTGTGTCTGTCCATGCCTGTGTGTCTATCTACATCTGTGTCTGTTCATATTTGTATGTCTGTCCATGTCTGTGCATCTGTCTACATATGTCTGTCCACGTCTGTGTATCTGCCTATGTCTGTGTGTCTTCCACATCTGTGTCTGACCATGTCCGTGTGTCTGTCTACATCTGTGACTGTTCATGTCTGTGCTTCTGTCCACGTTTGTGTCTGTCTGTGTCTGTGTGTGTGTCCATGTCTGTGTCTCAGTCCATGTCTGTGTGTCTGTCTACATCTGTGTGTCTACTTACATCTGTGTCTGTCCACATCTGTGTATCTGCCCATGTCTGTGTGTCTGTCCACATCTGTGTCTATCCATGCCTGTGTGTCTTTCTACATCTGTGTCTGTCCACATGTGTGTCTCAGTCCACGTCTGTGTGTCTGTCCCCGCAGGCAGGAGCACAGGTCCAGGGACACTGCAGCTCTGGGTGCCCAGGTGAGGCTCCTGGGGGGACAGGGCGGGGCAGGAGCTGCTGTGGACTGGGGCTGTCCAGGGGGACCCCCTTGCCCAGAGCTGCTCATCCGAGGTCCTGCTTTGACCCTGGGTTGGAGTTGGGCTCCCGGGTGTCCTGGGCAGGTCCCGTGGCTGACACCCGTCTCTTTGCCCTGACCCTGCAGGACAGGCCGATGGACCCAGCGACACCCTCAGGGCCCAGGACACGGGGTGAGTTTCTGTCCCCGAGGACTGGGTTGGGAACCTCTGAACTGTAGTGTGTGGGGGGACAGTGTGGGCAGCGCTTAGGGTTCTGGGCTCAGGGCTCTGGTCTGGCTGGCAGAGGGGGCTCAGCACAGGGGGGCACCCAGGGCAGCGAGGGCGTCACACACTCTGCATCCACTTGCTGCTGACGCTTACCCCTGCTGTGTTTGCTCCGGGAGGCCGCCCGGGCCAGGGTCCCCAGCGCCCCCAGCTGACTGGTGAAAGCAAAATGAAGAGGATGACAAGCCCACAGGACATTCAGCTTTCCTTTGGCCAGATGTTGTGGGGGGAGACCCGAGCACGTGGGGACGGAGGGTGGATGGACCCGCACCCCAACATTTGCTCCAGAGCCAGTTACGTGATTCATGAGGCCCTGTGCAAAATGAAAGGCAGCGCTCGTGAAAAACAAGCCCTCGGAGCTGCTGCGACAAGCCTTAGAGCAAAGACGCTGTTCTGTGTGCTGCCCTGAGTGACGCTCAGGGGACAGGCAATCCCTGGGGCACAGAGACCCTCAGCCCCACAGCCTGCCCACGCGCCAAGCTGGACCTATTGTTCCAGAGTCTGGTGCAGGCTTGAGTCAGAATCTGAGCGTGGCTGAAACCCCACTACCCCCGGGGTCCTTTGAGGGGACCCACAGAGAGAGGAAGCCGAGGGCGGAAGGGGCTGGTGGGGCCTGGGACCCCTGCATGCCCTGAGGCCTCTCCGCTGACCCCCTGTGGCTGTGCAGGCCCTGGCTGCTTCGCTGGTTCGAGCAGAACCTGGAGAAGGTGCTGCCTCAGCCCCCACCTACCTGTGAGGTGAGCCGAGAAAGGGGAGCTGGTAACCCTGGCAGGGTTTGGGGAGCCCCCAAGAAGAGCCTCCCTTTCCCGCAGACTGTTCCTACTTTCGGATCCCCAGGCTCTGGAGGGGGCGTGATGGGAGGAGTGACAGCGGGGAAGGGGACTCCCCAGCAGGCTTTGCTCATATCCCTACTCTGCCCCCCAGAGCTACAGCGAGAAGACCTCAGGTGCCACCCCCAACGACCACGACGCAGGTACGGGAAAGTGCCATGGGCGGAGATACAGAGGAAACAGGCGGGGCCACAGCCATTTGGGGCGGGGCCACAGCTGCTTGGGGCGGGGCCACAGCTATTTGGGGCGGGGCTACAGATGTTCGGGGTGGGGCTACAGCGCTTCGGGGGCGGGACTACAGCGGTTTGGGGCGGAGCCACGGGTGTGGGCGGGGCTACAGCAGGATGGGGTGGGGCATCCTGGTGAGAACCATCACCTGTACCTTCCTAGGTTTGCAGGGAGAGTCAGGTGTGTGTGGGGGGGGGCACTGAAACCTCCTCAGGGTGAAGACTGGCCCGGAACATGCCTAGCTGGTCTTAGTCACGTGCCTTCCCCTCTCTGGGCCTCCATTTCTGGGTTTTGGGCGATAGGGTGGTCTCAGGTTGTCCCCTTGGTTGTGTTGGCACCCTGAATCTGGTCCCTGGTGCCCTTGGGGTCACAGAGTCTTGTTTGCTCTCCCCACTTCTTAGATCTCCCAGGAGCCCCTTTGGAAATGGACTCAGCTCTGCAGGTTCCAGAGAGTCCCCCTTTGTCCAGTCCCAGCCCCCCAGAACCAGAGGAGGAGCCCGTCCCAGAGGTGCTGCTAGAACCCCAGGCCACCTCCCTGCCACCCCCTGAGGACAGGGTCAGGTGAGTCCTCTGTGTGCACCTCCCGAGGGAGCAGGGCCAGTGCTCGGCCCTAGCAGGGGCAGGAAACCCATGCCTGGGGTTACGCAGGGCCATGACATCCTGGGGTCTGGCCTTGGTGCAGGATGGATCAGAAACATGTGCGACTCGCTGTGGCCGGCTGCCTGCACTGTACAGCTCACACATGATGTTACAAATATCCAAATGGCCCTTGGCAGAAAAAAGGGTCCGTCCCTCGCACCTATCCCACACTCAGGTCAGGCCTTGAAGGGCAAAAGTAACACGTGTTTGGGGAGAAAACACCAAAGGGGCTCCCGGAGGCTGAGCAGATGCAGATGCCGGGGGACACTTCTCCTCTCCCGCACTGCTCCTCATCCCCCTTCTGCACCCAGAACGGCTCTCTCTGAGGCGGTTCTGTCCACTGCTGTCTGCTTCCTTCCGTCTCACCCTGGTACCGGCTTGTGCCTTATAGACGAGCATTTAGCTTTCTTCCACATTTTTTGTTTTTGTTTTGTTTTGTTTGGGGGCTGCACCCCGTGGTGCTCAGGGGCCAGATCCCGGCTTGGTGCAGTGCTCAGGCATCCATGTGGGGCCAGGGACCAAACCTGGATTCCCACCCATGACCCAGCCCTTTAGCCACCTCCCAGGTCTATTTTTGCAGTGCTAGGGGTTGAGTCCCAGGTTTCATGCATCCAAGGCTTTGCCGGTACCTCCTTCCCCAACCCATCACTCCTCTCGCCCAGGCATCCTGAGCTCACCAGCGAGAGTCTGCAGGAGAGGTCAAAGGAGTTGGGGCCAAAGGGTGCATGCCTGTAAAAATGGGGTGAGGGGCTGTCACGCTCCATTCCGCAGTGTTGTGCGCATGCATGTGCATGGTGTGTATGTATATGTGTAGTGTGTAGGCATGCATGTAGGTGGCATGTGCACAGTGTGTATGTGTATATGTAGTGCGTTTGCATGCACAGACGGGTGACATGTGCATGTGGTTTGCATGTACTTGTGGCATATATACATGTCTGGGGTATAAACATGAATGTGATACTTCTGTGCATATATATGTGCATGTATGTGTGCATATATGTATGCATATGTGTGCACTAAAATGCATCTCCAGGTCCAGGGGTCTAAGCCACAGTCAGGGGCTTGCTGAGGGAGATTGGGAGGGACTAGTGGTCTTTGGGGCTGACCCCAGGGCTCTGGCCTGTCTTCTGGGCAGACTTGCTTAAAACCTGACGGGGGAGCTGCCTGGCCTCAGTTTCCCCATGAGCTTTCTCTCCCTCCCGCAGGCTGGTGGCGTGGCTCCTGCACAGGCTGGAGAAGGTCCTGCCACAGCCAGTGTTCCACGGGAAGGCTGAGGAGCAGGTCAGCACGGGTTCCGGGAGCTGGGTCAGGGTGGGGGTAGGAGGGCCCGGCAGCCGGCAAAGGGGGTAGGAGCAGGGGTGCCTGGAAGAAAGGAGGGAAGCTGCAATGGTGGGGGGCAGGGTGTCCGAGATGGGGCTCAGTCTGAGCGAAGGGCTGAGGGCGCCCAGAGGAGAAGGGAGGAGGGCCCAGGGCGAGGGAGCACTGGCCCGTGAGACTGGAGGCCGTACACGCTTCCCCTCCTCCTCCCCACACAGGAGCCCGAGGCCACCGTGACCTGTGAGGTGCAGAGCAGTAAGTGACGCGTCTGTGGGGTCTTGTATGTGCCTGGGTGGGGTGCTAGGGATGTCCCTGATCACCTGGGGGCACTGCCCCAAGCTGAGAGCCCCCGACCCCAGGACTCCTGGCCTGGTCGGCCCGGCCAGGCCCCTAGAGTCGAGCCTTGAGTTTGGAGGCCTCTCCTAGGTGTGGGGGTCTTCCCTGCCCCCAGCACAGACAGAGCAGGTCCCAGCGGGCCCCCTTCTTGCTGGGGTCACTCAGGGGAGCTGCCCACAGTTCCTAGCAACTGCCGCATGGGGGCTTGGCTGGTTGGGCTGAGGAGATTCCGGCCCCCTGGGTGGGGGGGGCACCGCTGGCCTGAGCCGGGTGAAGAGCTGCCTCTTTTCAGCCCTGCGACAGCCGGAGGCAGACTGGGGCCAGGAGGGGTCTCGGCACCAGAATCTGCTTCCCCTAAATATCACAGCCTCTGGAGACGGGCAGGCAGGGCGCTCATTCATTCATTCATTCATCTGCTCTCATTCTCTCACTCGCTCATTCATACGTTCCTTCACTCATTCCTTCATACATTCATTCATTCATTTGTGAATGAATATTTGTGTTTGTTCATTCATTTGCTCACTCACCCATTTGCTCATTCATTCATTCATTCATTTATTCATTCATGTGTTCACTTGCCCTCTCACTCATCCATTCCTTCCCTCCCTCTCTGCTGTTCTCCAGTTCATCGGGAGTGAGAGGGAGGGCTGTGATGTGCCAGGCCTCCTGCCCCCAAGTATGGGGCAGAGCAGAGAGCGGGCTGGGACAGCGTGTCACATGCTCCAATACGGGCCCTTGCACCATCAACCTGGGGGGCCTGCAGCAGTGGCTGCGACTTACCCAGTATCCCCAGGCTGCCGAGGGGCCTCCCGAGGGCCCTGAGCCTGGGGACAGCCACCTTGGCCCACTGAGGTGTGGGGACTGCCAGGACGTGAGAGGGTGGGGACATCAGGAGGGGCCTCCCAGCAGCCCTTGCCGGGCCAGTGGAGCTATGGCCAGCCTGGAGCCGGCAGGGCGGGCGCGCCTGAGCTGCGGGACCGGAGGGGGCAGCAAGGGCAACATGCCCAGAGCCAACTCGTACTGGCGGGGAGGGTGCTCAGCAGGTCTAAAGTGGCGTCCTGCTGGGGTGCTGAGAGCTGAGGCGCCCAGCACCCCGTCCGTCCTGCTCTCCCGCCTCTGGGAGGAGCTGCCCTCCCCGGCTGCAGGACACAGAGGGTGCTCCGTGGGCCCAGAGCACAGGTCACGGGTGGCATCAGCCAGGGGCCCGGCACTGGGGAGCACATTCCCTTGGGCCGCCTTGAGGGCCCCACGGAGAGTAGGAGCTGCCTTGCTCATAGCCCCGGGGCCACGGTCCAGGGGTCGAGGGCGTTCCTGCTGGCCATGGGTGAGTCCCAGTCTCAGAGCTGCGGGCGACCCCCACTGTCCTGGCTCCCTTGGTCCCAGCAGCACCCATCCTCACAACTGGGGCCCTGCAATCCAGGATATCTCTTTTGGAGATCCGGCTCGGACCACTCCCTGGGGAGGTCACGTTCACAAGCCGTCAGGGTCGGGCTTGGCCGGATGTTGTCCAGCGTCCCTGCCCTTCCCAATGCTCCCGGCTGCCACCAGGCCACTCTCACTCATTCCCTGCGCCGTCTACCCAGCCACCCCATCCTCCTGTCTTTTCCTCTGTTTCAGGAGTGGTGGCAGCGGGGGGCCAATGAAGTGAGGGAGGAAGGAGCCTGGGAGACACAGGCGGACAGACGGACCGACGGACAGATGGACAGACTGATGAAGGGGTGCCCTGGAGAGAAGAGCCGTAGCGGGGGGGAGGAGGCAGCAATTGGCCGCCTTGCCTCTCCGGTGAACTGTGTCCCTGCCCTCCCCTCCCCGCCCCACTCCCAGGACCCCGTCCTCTGAGGGCAGGCACCCCAGGAACCCCCCTCAGGCTGGGAGAGCCAAGCAGGAGCTCCCAGTGGGCACCCATGACCTCAGCATCTCACCCACAGTTTTCCCCGGAAGAAATTCTCCAGCGACTTGACCACATCCTGCTCTTTGGTGGCTGGGAAACGACTCGGGCACAGGCACACGTGCTTCCTCGGACATTAAAATGCTTCCCGAGCCCCTCCGACCTGTGGCTACATGCTGTTCTTGCTTCCCGCCAGGTGGCAATGGATAGGGAGGCCTGAAAGGAAGCTGGGGTGGGATGGGGGGGGGGGGAGGCAGCGTGGCCTAGGGTATTGGGGGAACAGGAGGGAGGACTTAGTCGGGGTCGGGAGCAGGAACCCCTGAGTCCCAGTCACCCCAGACGCCCGTGTTTGGGGTGAGGAGTGATGTTAAAAAATATATTGCCAGAGTGATCGTACAGCAGGGAAGGTATCTGCCTTGCATGTGGCTGACCTGGGTTCGATCCCCGGCATCCTACATGGTCCCCCAAGCACCGCCAGGTGGAATTCCTGAGTGCAGAGCCAGGAGTAACTCCCTGAGCATCACCAGGTGTGGCCCCAAACCAAACTTAGTGGAATCAGGGTTGGACCAGAGGGGTAGCACAGCGGGTAGGTGTTTGCCTTGTACACAGCTGACCCAGGTTGGATTCCCAGCACCACACTCGGTGCCCCCAGCCTAGACAGGAGTGATTCCTGAGTGCAGGCCAGGTTGGCCCAACACACACACACACACACACACACACACACACACACATGCACACACACACACGCACGCACACACGCATGCACGCACACACATGCACACACACGTACGCACACACACATGCGTGCACACACACACACGCACACACACACGCACACGCACACGCACACACACGGACCAGGGAGAAGACTCAAAGGGCCACATACAGCCCTGCCTTTGGAGGCCCAGCTTCTATCCCTGGCACCACATGCAGGGGTGCCCTGAAGACAGACCTGACCGTCGCCAGCACCGCCGGGTGTGTCCCCCGGAAGAGTCAGGTTAAGATGTGGTTCAGTGGTGGCGAACTTGCCTGATAGGTGTGAGGCCCTGGGTTCAACTTCTGGCACTGCACACACACACACACACACACACACACACACACACACACACAATTAGTTGTGACCATTAAACACCAGGCAGTTTCACGCAGAAAGTATCTGGCTCCCCTTGGCACCCCCACTGCGCTGTCACACACGCTATGTTACACCGGCCTGAACTGTGCACACCAGCTCCCGGGCTGGGGGAAGCGCCCCGAGGTCATCTCAAATGCTTGGGGAAGGAGGGCACCCCTGGGGGCATGCGCTGGGGAGCAGAGCCTGGGGGTCGGAGAGGGGGCGTGGCACGGGGTCAAGGTGGGCAGCCCTCTTGGGTTCTGATGCACCTGATCTAGAGAAGCCGGGACTTGGTTTTCGGGGACGAGGGTGCAGGCACCAGGAGCCCCTGAAGGGGGCTGTGACTCACCCAAAAGTTAAGCCACTGCGGAAGGCAGCAGGTGATGGGAGCAGGATTCTGTTTGGGGGCCACACCCGGCAGTGCTCAGGGCTTACTCCTAGCCCTGTGCTCAGCAATCACTCCTGGCAGCGCTCGAGGAACTCGATGTGGTACCAGGGATTGAACCAGGGCTGGTGCCATCTGTGTGCCAGGCAAGTGCCCTGCCCGCTGTGCTATCTCCAGCCCCCCAGCCGGGACTGCTGGGCACAGCATCCGCAGCCCTGGGGTTCTGGGCCCGCCAAAGAAGGTGGAGGTGGGGGTCAGGGCTGTGTATGGCCTGAGGTCCAGGCACAGCCTCAAGCCCAGGGCCTCTGGCTCCCGTCTGCTGGTGTGGGCAGCTGGAGCTCCTTCCCCAGGTGGGCACCCACCCGCCAGAGCCAGGCTGGGAGAGAGGATGTGGCCCAGGGGTGCTGTGTCACAGGCACTTGAGAACCCCAGCCCTTCAGCAGCGGTGACCTGCAGTGAGGGGGGTGGACACAGCCCCGATCTGCAATGGGGGGCTGGGACCATGGCTCCGGGCATCCCTGGGCAGGCAGCCCCGCCTGCCCTTCCCTGGGCTCCGCCCTCTCCTCAGGGCTGAGGAATCTGTGGCTCTGAAATGAAGACAGGAGGTGGGAGCGACGGTACAGCAAGAAGGGCACTTGCTTTGCACATGACTGACTGGGTTTTGTCCCCGGCATCCCTTAGGGTCCCCTGAGCACCGCCAGGAGTGACTCCTGAGTGCAGAGCCAGGAGGAACCCCTGAGCATCGCCGGGTGTGGCCCAAAAACTGAATTTTTTTTTTTTAAAAAAAGGAAGGCAAAGGAAGCGTGGGGCTGGAGCTACAGTATAGCGGGTTCAGTGTTTGATCCCCAACATCCCATATGGTCCCCCGGGCATCGCCAGAAGTCATTCCTAAAATCACTGGGTGTAACCCCCAAAACAGAAACAAAGACGAAGTAAATAAAATGCTAACAGGGCCCTGGACGTGGTCCAGGCCTGGCCTAAGAGGAAAGGAGGGAACAACTGTGTCCAGTCACAGCACCCGGGAAGGACAGTGACACAGGGACACTGAGGATAGAGGCAAGGACAGCACCCATGGCTCCAGATACCGAGCACTGGGCCCCCGGTTTATCCTCTGTGTGGGGAGCACTCACGGGCACCTTCACCGTCTAGTTTGGGAGTCAGGAAGCCTGGCCGGGCCTGCGGCACCCTGCGTGGGCCTGGACAAGTCCTCAGCCTCTCGGAGCCCCTCTGGTCTGTAACGGGGGCTGGGGGTAGGCTTGGTCCCACCCTGTGTTGCTGGGAAAGTCTCTGTGCACCCTGTCCCCTGCGGGCCCCCCATACTGGCGGGCCCTGGCTCGGGGAGATGCGGCCATAGCCGGACAGCAGCACGGATTGGCACCTGGGGTCTGTCCCACCTCCAGACTAGGGGCCCTCGTGCGGGAGCCGCGCTGCACACCCCAGCAGTGCTCGTTGGGCTCGGGGTGGGGGCTGGGGGCTGTACCAGGACGCATCTGGAGGGTCAGTCAGCACCCCTGCCCCCGTGAGTTGGGGTCGCCTGTCCTGGCAGCCCCCGGCAGCAGGGGGAGGGAGAGGCGCCTTGGGAAGCAGGGAACGTGTGCAGTGAAGCCGAAGGGGAAGATCAAACAGGAGTGAGCGCTATTCTGCACACTCAGGCTGGGGTGAGGCCCGCGCAGTTAGCCGGTATGTCCCTGGGCACGTGCGGGGCAGAGGGGCCGTGAGCGGGTGCTGTCACCTTCGACACCCCCAGGGGCACAGGTGGGGCCCAAGGCTGTGCCGCTGTTTGTGGTTCGTTCTTGGCCCGAGGCCACCAAGACACCCAGAGCTCTGGGGGAGCACCCGGTGTCGAGACAATCTCCCCTTGTCTGTTTCACCTTAGCTGCTTGGTGAGCCTCCCTGCCCCCACTCTGACAACCCGGCTCCCCACCAAGGTGTTGTCATTGTCAGGGACAAGCGACCACGGAGAAACAGTGAAAAGGACTGAGGCACTCCTGTCTGATGGTGGGAGCACTCCTGACTGATGGTGGGGACACTCCTGTCTTATGGTGGGGCCATGACTATCTGATGGTGGGGCCATGACTGTCTGATGGTGGGGCCATGACTGTCTGATGGTGGGGGCACTCCTGTCTTATGGTGAGGGCACTCCTGTCTTATGGTGGGGCCATGACTGTCTGATGGTGGGGCCATGACTGTCTGATGGTGGGGCCATGACTGTCTGATGGTGGGGTACTCCTATCTGATGGTGGGGCCATGACTATCTGATGGTGGGGGCACTCCTATCTGATGGTGGGGCCATGACTGTCTGATGGTGGGGCCATGACTGTCTGATGGTGGGGCCATGACTGTCTGATGGTGGGGCACTCCTATCTGATGGTGGGGCCATGACTGTCTGATGGTGGGGTACTCCTATCTGATGGTGGGGCCATGACTATCTGATGGTGGGGGCACTCCTATCTGATGGTGGGGCCATGACTGTCTGATGGTGGGGCCATGACTGTCTGATGGTGGGGCACTCCTATCTAATGGTGGGGGCACTCCTGTCTGATAGTGGGGCCATGACTGTCTGATTGTGGGGCCATGACTGTCTGATAGTGGGGGTACTCCTGTCTGATGGTGGGGACACTCCTGTCTGATGGTGGGGGCATTCCTGTCTGATGGTGGGAGCACTCCTGTCTGATGACTGCCTGATCCTGTCTGATGATGGGATCACTTCCACTAGCACACAGACTTTCCTCTGGGGATGGAAACTTTGGACCCAGAGAGAGAGAGAAACTCCAGGATGTAAGCTTGAGGAATACCGTCAGCAGGGGTTGGCGAGCCTTGCATCCCTGAACACACGGCAGCCAGCCTGCATTTGGGCGTGTCCAGGAGGGCTGGGCTTGGGATTTTGCCCTCCTGTCCTGAAGGTGGCCCAGAGGTCTGGGCCAGAAACAGGTCCCACTGTCACGGGGAAAGGGGTGCGGCCACGGGGTGCAGGACTCCGTGATGCCAGCTGCTCCCCCCACGCCCTGTGTCCCCACAGTCAGCATCCTCCCTGAAGGGCCTGGCCAGGCTGAGCCTCCCCCAGATGGGCCGGGGCCCCAGGACGGCAGCGGCAGCCTGCGGGGCTCAGAGGGGGCTCTGGCGTCTGAAGAGGAGGTCGAGGACGTGGAAGAGACGCCCAGGTAGGAGCCGGGAAGGCCTTGAGAAGAGGAGGTGCAGGACGCTGCTCCCCAGTGTATCACAGGGCATGGTGGGGACCCAGTCTGCACCACGCTCCCCAGACACCCACCCCTCCCCTGGGGGGCCACGGCTGCTGTCCCACATCTCCCAGGCGTGGGCAGGCATGGATTCCCCCTTCCTTTATTCCCTTATTATTTTTTTTTTTTTTTGCTTTTTGGGTCACACCCGGCAATGCACAGGGGTTACTCCTGGCTCCGCACTCAGGAATTACTCCTGGTGGTGCTCAGGGGATCATATGGGATGCTGGGATTCAAACCCGGGTCGGCCGCGTGCAAGGCAAACGCCCTCCCCGCTGTGCTGTTGCTCCAGCCCCACCTTTATTCCCTTTTGGGCCATACCTGGAGGTTCTCATCCCTGTCTCGGTGCTCAGGGGACCGTGTGGTGCCAGGGATCAAAGCTGGGGCTCCTGTGTGCAAAGCCATCTCCCTAGGCCTCTAAACCGCTTTTATTTTTCACACAGAAGAGAGCATATCACATACACTTGTCTATCTGCACCTTCCTATATAGAAATATTTTTTAAAGTTTTTTATTTTTTAAACACCTTTACATAAGATTTCCAGGGGAAACAACTCATCCTCATTATTTGAAAGTTCCTTTCTTTATTCGGGGGGGTGCAGGAGAACACACCCAGTGGTGCTGAGGGCGGCTGGCTCCGGGCTCTGTGCTCAGGGGACCATGTGGGGTACTGGGACCAAACCTAAGTTAGCCGCATGCAAGGCAAAGGCCCGACCCACTGCACTACCTCCATGGCCCAGGGTGGAGTTCTCTTGATCCACTCTTGGTTGAGGGGTTCAGATCTGGTCACGGGGGTCACAGACACTCTACTGAAAATAGGGCCAGGAGAAGACCTTGGGGTTCACTTCCTGCCTTTGACTTTTTGTTTTGTTTTGTTTTTGGGTCACACCCGGTGATGCACAGGGGTTACTCCTGGCTCTGCACTCAGGAATTACTCCTGGCCGTGCTCAGGGGACCATATGGGATGCTGGGAATCAAACCTGGGTCGGCCGCGTGCAAGGCAAGGCAAGGCAAATGCCCTACCCGCTGTGCTATCGCTCCAGCCCCTACCTTTGACTTTAACTCAGGGAGCTGCCCTGGATTCAAGAGGAGAAAGAAGAGGAGGAGGAAGATGGAGAGGAGGAAGAGGAGGAGGAGGAGGAAGAGGAGGAGCTTGAGTAAGGCGCTTAGTCCTCTGGCTAAGGCTGGTGCTGGGAGGGGTGTGGGGAGGGCGTCTGGGCTCATGGGATAGGGGTGCTTTTCTCCCCAGCGAGCTGTGTGCTGGGCCCCGATCAAAGAAGCAAGGGAAGCTGGGGCCCCTCTGTGCCCATCGAGACCCGGGGCACATAGTACCCAGCTCTCACTGCGCCCCACGTTCAAACAATAGGAACACCTCCCCTGTCCCATCCCTCGGGACTTGGTCAACATGGGTAGCCGGGAGAGGGTGTGCAAGTAAAACAGAGACAGACACAAGAAGAAAGAGACGGACACAGACAGACGCAAAAGAATGGGAGCCAGCTCCAATTTTATTTCTCCTAAGCTGGTCTTTTATAATCGATTATATGAGGAAGTGGGCAGAAGGGGAGAATAGCAAAGAATGCAAATGTTTAACGGAACTGGACGCGGGCCCTGATGGCAGTTACCCTGGGCATTGATGGCAGTTACCCTGGGCATTGTTCTGCAACCTTCAAAGAGTACTTTGATATTTTTCCCAAGAAGCGGTTGTTCCTTAGTTACAGGTCAGGTTGTACTGACATATTGGTTCCCAGGCACTGGCTCCTGGCGGTTCCCGGGCACTGGGTCCCAGCACTCCCCGAGGACACGGGGTTTCCTGCTAGGCAAACAGACGCTCACTTCCATATCCAGAGCCGGGAACCGAGGCACTAAGTGAGAGCTGGTTATGGGCTGGAGAGAGAGAGAGTCAGAGACAGAGACAGAGAGACAAAGCAAGGGAGAGAGACAAAGCGAGCACAGTGAGAACTGATTATGGGCTTGAGAGAGAGCAGTGAGACCTGGTTATGGGCTGGAGAGGGAGAGGTGGGGGGAGGGAGGGGGGAGGAAGGGGCCTGAGTTCAATCCCTGGCACCTCATGCCCCACACCCCCACCCCGGTACCTCTGGGTGTGGCCCTGGTGGCCACAGATAGCTCAGGGCAGGGGCAGCCTGCCCCACTGCTGGGTGCTCGTGTCCAGCTGTTCAGCTGGTCGCCTGCGGATGGCCAGGAGTGAGTCCAGGCCTGCAGTGTTGCCCAGGAGGCTCCTCCCCTCGGACAGGGAGATCAGGAACTGCTGACAGGGAGGTTTGCTCTGTGTGGCTGCAGGGAAAGAAGATGGACAGGGGCTCATGTGAGAAGGACAAGCAGGCAGGCGCGTGACTGTGTCAGTCAGGCTCAGAGAGGGGCGCACGGGGCATCTGGGCTCAGAGGGGGGGGGGCGCCTGGGCTCAGAGAGGGGCAACGGGTCATCTGGGGCCGGGTTCTGGGCTCGGAGATGGAAGCCAGGGGCTCGAGGCTGGAGGAGGTTCCCAGGGGACGTGCAGGTTCAGGGTGGGCCCCAAGGTCAGACAAGACCGCGGAGCCCCGAGGCCAAGCTGGAAGTGTCACAAATGTCAACACAGCAAGAGAACAGCTGGGGAGAGCCAGAGGCAGATGGCCACGTGCTGGAGGTCTCACAGCTGGTTTCCCGGGAGCGAGCACTGAAGGTCAGTGAGCGGTGCCCGGGCGTCACCCTGTGGCCCCTGCATTGGGCGAGGCTGAGGCAGGCAGGCAGAGGAGGCTGTGATCACAGAGCAGGTCCCCACCAATCCCACCTGTCCCCGGGCTCCGTCTGTCTCGTGGGTGCTCAGTTCCGGTCACTCTGCCCTCCGAGGTAGCCCATGCCTCATCACAGCCCTGGCGCTGTCCACCCGGGCCTCGTGAGGCTGTTGGGCTGGGCCCAGGCGTGCAGGGCTGGGAGCCTGCTCCAGCGCACCTGCTCTTAGGCCCTAGCCCGGCACACACGGAATCTTTCCACCCCGGCAGGAGCGTCGGGCGACCTGCTCACCCCCAGGCCTGGCGCTGGGCAGGGCTCAAAGCCGTCCATTTCCCCCCCACCACACACACACACACACACACACCACTCCAGCTCCTCAGAGAAGGGCCCCGCCCACACTGTTGGCTTCCTGTTGGCTTCTCTGGCCCAAGTCTAGGTCTGCCCCTTGCCAGCCGCAAAGCCAGCCGCTGTCCCTCCCAGGAATCGCCCCTCCCGTCAGCCAAGTCCTTAGATGCTGCCTCGCAGCTTGGTGCAGCTTGGTCTGCCCTTCTGCCCACACCCCTGCGTGTGGCGTACTCTGGGGACTGTCCTCCTGAAAACAAATAAATAAATAAAAACAAAAACTACGTGCAGTGGAGAGCCCTGAAAACCCTTTATCTGGCCTGGATCATTTTGCGGGGAGCACCCTTGGCAGTGCTCAGGGCTTAGTCCTGGCGCTGCACTCAGGATCACTCCCGGTGGTGCTCTGGGGACCATGCGGGGTGCCAAGAATCAAACCCGGGCTGGCGGCGAGAAAGGCACGCGCCCTACCTGCTGCACGACCTGTCCGGCCTCCAATATGCCCTGATTTTGAGGTGAACCAGCCCCAGAGCCAGGGACTCTCAACTCACCCACACGCATGTTCTCAGTGCATGCACACATGCCAATGCACACACATGGCAGGCGGGCAGTGCATCACCCCGCATACAGCCTGCAAAGCTGCCATACTGCCTGGCAGCACCTCATCCACACGCGGCCCCCTCAGCCCTGCTGCACAAGCTGCTCCGCTCCCTGCACATGTGTGTCTGCTCACACACACACACACACACACATACACATACATACAAACATGCACACATACATACGGATACACATATACACATACACCAACACATATATGCATACACACATATACACATACATATACACATACACAGATACACACATATACAACATACACATACCTACATACATGTACACATGCACACACATACACATGCATGCATGTACACACATGCACACATATACACATACAACATACATACACACATGCACACATACACCTACACACATACATACACACTATACAGATGTACACATATACACATACAACATACATACACATATGCACACATACACCTACACACATACATACACACTATACAGATGTACACATATACACACATACATGCACACATACACATATATGCAAATACATACACACATACACAATACACACATATACAGATACGTACATATACACATATACACATATACACACATACATACATATGCACACATGCACACATGCGTACACACATATACACATACACGCATATACATATAAACACACAACACACATATACACACATACACATACATGCACACAACACATATATACATAAATACACACATACATGCATACACATACATACACACATACATGCATACACATACACACATATATACATACACACATACACAAATATACACACATACACACATATACCCATATATACACACATATACATAAAAACACAACACATATACACATACATGCACATAACACATATATACATAACATTCACCCATGCATGCATACACACATATACACACATACAGACATACATACACACATACACACATACATACACACATGCACACATATATACACACACACACAGATATTCACTCGCAGTTTCAAACCCGGGACCTTCTGGGGGCTGGGCCTCAGGTAGCAGTGAGGTCAGAGTCGGTGGCGTGAGCCACGGGGGGCCCGGGGACAGGGGTGTCTGGTGTGGGGGCGGGCCGGGCTGTCACTGCAGAAGGCTGCTCTGGGCCGGCCGGCCGGCCAGCAGAGACTCAGGGGTGACTGATGACGTGCGGGCCCTGGTAACGGGCAGCTGGTCGCCTAGCGACCTGGTCTCCGTGCAGCCGCCCGGCTCTCCCTAGCAACGGGCCTCTGTCCCCACCTGGCTGTCCCCAGGGGCGTCTCTGCGGAGCTCCCTGCGCGTCCCCTCATCTGATTAGAAGCAGGAAGGCTGGCGCTGGCTCCGGGCTGCTGGCTGGGGCTTGGCTGGACCCCGGGGCTCCCAAGAACCCCCTTGCCCGTGCTGCGCCGGCCTGGGAGGGGTGTCCCCGTCCCCGACTGGACCCCGACACCATGAGTGCCTGTGTCCGCCAAGGCAACGAGACCCAAGTAGGTGCTGCTTGTCCCTCAGCCCTTCCTGCCTTCGGGACGGGGGAGAAGACTGTCAAAGGGACAGTGGGGGTCTTCACTCAGGTGTGGGGGAGCGGAGGGCTGGTGCCTCCCCCTGCTGCATCTTTAACTTAAAGGACTGGGGGGGGGTGTCCT
The DNA here is from genome assembly GCF_027595985.1 of Sorex araneus. Classification (NCBI taxonomy): domain Eukaryota; kingdom Metazoa; phylum Chordata; class Mammalia; order Eulipotyphla; family Soricidae; genus Sorex; species Sorex araneus. The sequence goes on from NC_073309.1 coordinate 22,400,410, forward strand.
CGGGTGCCCACCCACCTCGGCCCGTCTGTCCGTGCCTCTGCTCAGAGTTCTCCAGGATCTTGGAACTTCCCAGAAGTCACCTGCTGCCCTGGGTCAGGCATGCTGGTGGCCAAGGTCGTGTGGCTCTGGGGGCAAAGGCCCCTGAAACAGCCCTTGCTGTTCAAGGCAGGGACACCGCAGGCCTTGGGGGCGTGGGAGCCTGAGGTGTTTGTTGGAACGGTTGCACGTGGGCCGCGTCCCGGAGCTCGCCGCCTCCTCAGGGACTGACGGTGGTGACGAGGGAGCAATCCTCCTCATGGCCTTCGGCCTTTAAAATAATGACTTTTCATGCTATGTGGTTGACATACTCAGCACCCTCATTTCCATTTTTTTCTGGAAGTGGGGGCACACGAGTGGTCCTTGGGGCTTACTCCTGACTCTGCACGCAGGGGTCACGCCTGGCAGGCTTGGGGACCCTCTGGGGTGCTGGGAATTGAACGCAGCCAGTGCCCTACCTGTTGTACCGGCTCCCTGGCCCCCAGCCGCTGCCCTTGGGCTGGTACTTGTTCACCGCATGGAGTACTGTGCTCGGGCTCTCCTTGTTTCACGGGGAGACTGAGGCTGAGACGACACTGGCCTGTCAGCACATGCGGGACTGGGGTTTTGTCTGGATCGGGCTGGAAGCCAACTAAGCCCCAAGGTGGAGAGAGCAGCCGGGCTGTTTGCACACGGAAAAGATCTTTATATATATATATGTATATATATATATACATATATATATGTATATATTTAGGTGTTTGGACAGTGCTCAGGGCTTGCTCCTGGTTCAGTGCTCATTTCAGTGCTCAGGGATCACTCCTGGTGGGTTCGGGGGACCACATGGGGTGCCAGTCAGCTGAGTGCAAGGCGAGTGTCCTCCCTGCTGTCCTCTCTCCAGCCCAAATCTTTGATTTTCTATGAGACTCTCCCTGGTGGTCTGTCATTGCTCTGATAAGTCAGGTTGTACAGGCTGGACAAGCCCTGCCCATCTGACAGGTGGGCAAACTGAGGCATCCTGGGGCCCCTCAACCATTTCCTGGCCTGATTCTGGAAACGTCCCGATCAGGACAGCCTCCGGCTGGGACTACGGGATGTTCATGTTCTGAGTCTCGGGCTCTGAGCCCTGGGGCAGCCCTGTGGACCCCCACTCTTCTGTGTCAGGGTCTCACGTCTCCCTTACAGACTCTTCCCTGTAATACTTTCAGGGTCCACAGACCATTTTAATTTCTTTTGAAATCAACGCACCCGTTCAAGTGGAAATGGTTTCAGATATGACATGAACACCTGCATCTTCAATGCCTAGAGCTGAGGTCACAAAGTCCGACTGTTCATGTGTTAACTGGGGGGGAAGGAGGTCCTGGGGCGAGCACCAGGTATGGTGGTGCTCAGGGCTTACTCCTGCCTCTGTGCTCAGGGGTCACTCCTGGTGGGGCTTGGCGTACTCGGGAGGTGTGGTGCTGGGGGTCAAACCCAGGTCAGCTGCATGCAAGGCGAGTGCCTTACCCACTGTTCTATCTTTCTGGTTACGTGTGTGTGTGTGTGTGTGTGTGTGTGTGTGTGTGTATACTTATATATGTATAGCGTTTGTCTTGCACACAGCCGACCCGGGATCGATTCCTCCACCCCTCTCAGAGAGTGCGGCAAGCTACCGAGAGTATCCCGCCCACACGGCAGAGCCTGGCAAGCTCCCCGTGGCGTATTCAATGTGCAAAAAAAACAGTAACAACAAGTCTCACAATGGAGACGTTACTGGTGCCCGCTCGAGCAAATCGATGAGCAACGGGATGACAGTGCTACAGTGGTACATATGTATGTGTATGTATATGCACTGCACCCAGCAGTGATGGGGGCCCATGTGGGGCGGGAATAAAACTGGGAAATTGTGGGGTTTGATTTGGGGCCATGGCCAGGGATTGAGCCCGGGCTGGCTGCGTGCCAGGCAAACGCCTCCCCTCTGTCCTCCAGCTGGGGCCTAGGAATGGCATGCCACTCGCACCCTGACCTGCACCCCCTCCCCACAGCCTTGCTCACGTATCTGAGTGCAGGAAGGGCCTTTCAGGAGGGTTCGGCCTGGCTCTGGGTGGAGACTGCAGCCCTGGCCGCCGAGGGCCCCGTGCAGGAACGCCGAGGAGAGAGCGAAGGAAGTGGCGCGTGGGTCCTCGGGCCCCTCCCAGCCTCTCTCCCCCCGTGGCCTGGACGGTGCAGGCACCCAGGGCCGCAGCGACTGTGGGGTCAGAGACGGCCTGCTGCTCCAGACTCACTGCACGGGCCGCCCGGCCTCTCTGAGCACTGACATCTGAGCAGGGACGGGACCCGGCCCTGTGCTCTCGAGGCTACTGGAGAGAGGGTGGGGCCGCAGCATGGCACCCATTGACAGCGTGCACACTGAGTCTGGGTCTCTCTGTGGCTGCAGCCCCGCCCGGGCCCCCTTGCCCTCGTGGACGTCCTGACGCCAGCCCCCGGGACACAGACAAGCGCCGTCAGGAAGCCCTTGGTGCCGGGTCTGCGGGTCAGGAGGGCCTTGGGGGGCAGGGCCCGGTGCTGTCCCCTCACACGTGGCCCCTGGGGCCAAGTCCTTTTATCTTTTGTTAGTGTGGGCCACCTTCGGCGGTGCCCAGGGCTTATTCTCGACTCTGTGCGCGGGGATCACGCCTGGTGGGGCTCGGGGAGCCACACGAGGTGCCCGGGTTGGCCGCGGGCGAGGCAAGCGCCCTCCCCGTTGTGCCATCTCTCCAGCCCGGTGCGACCTGCATTCGGTTTGGTTTGGCTTGGGAGCCACACTCGGTGGTACTCAGAGGCAAGGTCAGGAGACCGTGCAGGGCCAGGGCTCGGACCCAAGTGCTCTGCCTGCCGTGCTCTCCCCCAGCCCGACCTCCCCCCATGACTCTCAGTATGTGCATCCCATCAGTCCCAGCACCTGCCTCTCGTCAGCCCCCGGAAGGGCGCCCACTCCTCGCACAGTGGGCGACTCCTGTCTGCGTGATCCTCCTCCCCGTGGCACCCCCGGCCCGGCCAGGGCTCCCCGAGACCCTCCTCCGTGTCAGGGGATCTCTGATCTCAGGACACAGGCAGGCCCCGGGGCCAGCTGCCCAGGCGCCGGGAGCCGAGATGGGTGAGAGCCTGCTCCTGGCCGTCTCTGGGCGCCTCTGGGCTCCTGGCCCCGACGGAGCCCCGGTTGGAGCTTGTGCTGCAGGGGACGGGCTGCAGGGAGCCCTGGGTGGGTGCTTCCCCTCTCCCCCTCCCTGCTGGCCCAACTCACAGGGCGGCCTGGAGGCGCTGGGGGAAACCTGGTGTCCGCCTACAGCTCTGTTCTGTGTCCCCTGTTGGACGGACCGAGAGGTGCATGTCCCCATTCCTCACTGCCCACTCATTATCCGGCTCTCAGGCTGCCTCCTCCGAGAAGCCCTCCTCCCCAGCTTGAATTGTGCGCCTGTCCTTCCTCGCCCTTTGTCCTGCCACTGGCTCGGGTGGGACCTGGGGCCAGCGGCCTGGGCACTGGGAGCTTAGGTGGGCGAGAACCCAGGTTTCTCTGTGCTCCTGGCCCAGGGCCGGGCCCTCGGGGGGCTCCACGCAGCCCCACACTCTCACCGCAGACCTTTTCTCCCACCCTCGGCGTCACAGTGTCCTGCTGGATAGTTTCCTGGTGGCGAAGGCCCTCGAGGACCCCGGCGGAGTAGACGGGCCCCAGCCCGGGAGGACCTCACGCCAGGTACGGGCAGCAGGGCGGGGTGGGGGGGGAGGGCAGGATGGAGGGCGGGGCATGTACCCTGCAGAGGGGACAGATGCTGGGATGTCCTGCTCAGAACACTGCCTGGAGGGGTCTCCAAGGCCCTGAAGGCCAGGGTCAGGTAGGGGCCCGAGGACTCGGACCCCAGCCCCAGCGCTGTGTGATCCTGGCTCATCACTGCCCCTCCCCGCCCCGTCACCTTTGCAAACTGGGGTGAAACCTCTCCCCCCACCCTGCTGTCATGCCCAGTTGTTCAGGTACCACACCTGGAGACGTTCCCGCCAATATACCTGGGCAGCAGGGGGTGGACCCAGGCTCCGTGCCCCCGACCCAGCATACCCCAGGGAGGGGCTTGCAGGACAGTGAAGAGACCTGGGGCTTCTGAGCAACCCAGAAGGCTGGGCTGGGGGCTGAGGGTCGGAGAGGGCGGGCGGCCGCAGCTCAGCCCTGAGTGCTTCCCTTGCAGGTGTCGTGGGAGGAGGTCGCGGCCACCAGCACAGGAGGTAAGTGTGTGTGTGTGTGTGTGTGTGTGTGTGTGCATGTGTGTGTGTATGTGTGTGCGTGTGTGTATGTGTGCGTATGTATATGTGTATGTGTGTGTGTCTGCATGTGTGTGTGTCTGTGTGTATGTGTGTGTATGTGTGCGTATGTATATGTGTATGTGTGTGTGTCTGCATGTGTGTGTGTGTGTCTGTGTGTATGTGTGTGTGTGCACGCATGTGTGTGTGTCTGTGTGTGTGTATGTGTGTGCGTGTGTGTATGTGTGCGTATGTATATGTGTATGTGTGTGTCTGCATGTGTGTGTGCATGTGCATGTGTTTGAGGAGGGGTGGGTCCTGCACAGGAATATCCGGGGGCCGTCACCATTCCCACCTTCCCCACAACCTCTCAACGGCCCACCCCCTGGCCAGGCCCCTCCGCTGTGTGTTGGGCCACGTGATGGGGTTCCACAAAGGCTCCCCTTCCCGGATAGAGGCCACGTCTCCTTTATCCGTTCACTCTGGCACTTGTGCTCCTGGAAGCAGTCAGAGGCGGCCAAAGATCGCATCTCTCTGCATAACCGGGTGTTACGCCTTTGGTGGTGCTCAGGGCTTACTGCTGGCTCTGTGCTCAGGGGTCACTCCTGGCAGTGCATGGGGACCATAGGGGGGTGCTGGGGATGGAACCCCGGGGGTCCATCCAGCTCTGAACCCACAAGCTCCCCAGATCCTTAGGACACTGATGTTCCACCCACCCGGGGGGCAGAGGGACAGCCGCACGGATGAGAGCATGAAGGGTTCGTGGTGGGGGGATTTGACTCGAGGGCCCAGGCCTGCGTTTCCCCTCTGGCTCCCCTCAGCTCCTTGCTATGCAGCCCGGAGTCAGGGCTGTGGCTTCCCCCCGAGAAAAAGAGGGTGACCGCAGTAGTTCCCAGGGTGTTGGCCGGAGGCACGGTGAGTATGTCAGACATACTAGACTGGCCCCAAGGCCCGCAGACCCCAAAATGGGGCCCGGGTGGTCCCGGCCAGCCTGCGGCAGAGATGGGGCTGGACCCGGGGGCCCTGCCCTTTGGGGTGGTCCTGGCTTGTTCTCCACCCCGCTCATCCCTACTTGGACGCTTCCTCAGTCTGCAGCCCCGGCGGGGAGACAGGGCCAGGCGGGGGCCTGTGAGCTGGCACTAGGAACAGGTCACTGCGGAAGCCCCTCAAAAATGTGCCCCAGAAAAGGCAGCTGAGACAGAGAAGGGACCACCAAGTAAAGGCTGCTTGGAGGGCTCGCTCAGGACGGGAGATGCGGGCTGAAGGTAGACTATGGACCGGACAGGATGGCCACTTCGTGCCCGTAGTATGAACCATAACACCCAAAAGGAGAGAGGGAGTGAAAGTGAATGTGCCTACCACAAGGGGGTGGTGACGAGGGGGTTGGGGGGTGCAGGAGGGATCCTGGGACCATCGGTGGTGGAGAATGGGCACTGGTGGAGGGATGGGCACTCGAGCATTGTGTGACTGAAACTTAATACGAAAGTTTGTAAATCTGTAACTAGATCTCATGGTGATTCATTAAAAAAAATTTTTTTAAATGCCCCCAGACCCCATAGCTCGGGTGTCCCCTGCAGGCTGTACCACCTGTGCCCTCTGGGGGCAAGCCTGACATCTTGCTGCCAGGCTCCACCCCTCAGACCCCGCCCGGGGTGGGGGGTGCTGGGACCTGTCTCCTGACATTCACCAGGACTGCCAGGTGGCGTGACCCCCCGGGCAGGGGGTGGTGGTGGGGAGCCAGGCCTGGGGGCTGTTACAGGGCTGGGGAGTGACTGTGCCCCCGGTCATTCTCCCTACCCGGGGAAGAATGGATCTCAGCGTCTGGGAGCCCAGGTTCTTAGGTGGCACCTGGTCTGCGTCTGTGCTGGGAGACTCGCTTAGCCGAGAGCAGAAGGCCACAGCTCGGGGCTGTCCCTCCACCAGTCACGTGGCTTGGTGACGCTCTCGATATTGAACTCCGGGGACAAGAGTGATGCCTCAGACCCGGGGTGCCGTGATTCCTGCCAGTGCTGGCTGGTGCCAGCCGGTCTATGCTGGCACTGGGGCAGGGGCTCTCCCGGCTGCCGCCCACCCCCAACTCCGGACTCCTGCTTTGCAGCCCCCGGGCGCTGCCTGTGACCCTCCGGCCCCGTCATCATGGCCAAGCCGGGCCGGGAGGTGGAGCTGAGCCGCCTGGTCCAGGACCGGCTGCCTGGCCCGGTGGCCCAGGGGAACAGGCCCCTCAACCTGGCCGACCACCTCCCCAATGTGCCCAGCTACCGGCCCCCCCTCACCCGCATTCCCGTCCTCGTCTCCCGGAGAACGGCCTTGTCCAGCTCCAGCTTCGCCAAGGAAACCAGGAGCTCCGTCCGTCTCCTAGGTAGCGTGGCCCCGGCCGGCCGGCGGCAGCATGTGCATGCCCGCGGCCCGCGCTTCTGCATGGCTCAGCTGTGTCCCGAAGGCCGCTGGCCGCCCCCCCACCCCACCCCGTGCTTCCATCTTGCTTTGCAGTGCCCCGAGGAGCGTTAGTTCCTCTTTCCCGGTGTTCCCAAACCCCACAATTAATGGGTCATGTCTTTGGGGCTCAACATAGTTTTCTGCAATTGTCTGCAGGGCGGGGGGGTGGGGAGGGCCACACCCAGTGCTCTGGAGTTGCTCTCAGCTCTGTGCTCAGATGACCTTGTGGTCCCCGGGATCAAACCTAAGTCGGGAAGCAGGCAAGCTTGACGCTTGGACTAGCTCTCCCTCTGCCACCACCTTTCCATGCCAGGACTCATTCTCCTCCTCCTTGAAGCTGCTGAATCTCCAGGCAGAGAGACTCGGGAAGGAGCTGGGGGCCGGGGGGGGGGGGCAGCGGGAACAGGTGGGGCGCGGGGAGTTCGTTGCAGACAGAATCTAACGTCCTGGCGTTTGCTGGGAGTGGGGCTTTCTCAGGAACGTTATGATCAGCCCCGCAAATTCCTCCCGGCAGGGCGGGCGGGTCCCGGGGGGCTCCCGGCAGATGAGGCGCTGCGTCCCATGGGGCCCCCCAGCTGGGCCCCCCCGAGGAGAGGTGGCCTGTCTGGGTCTGTCCTTGGGCGCCCGCCGCCTGATGACAAAGTGTTGATGTCACCGAGGCAGACGTGGCCGCTTCCCTGGTTTATTTCTCCAGCCGGGAGGCTGCGGATCAGACCCAACCCCAAACCTTTCTTTTGTTTTTCTTTTTGGGTCACACCTGGCGATGCACAGGGGTTACTCCTGGCTCTGCGCTCAGGAATTACTCCTGGCAGTGCTCAGGGGAGCATATAGGATGCTGGGGATCGAACCTGGGTTGGCCGCGTGCAAGGCAAACGCCCTACCCGCTATGCTATTGCTCCAGCCCCCCCCAAAACCTTTTGTTGTTGTTGCTGTTTTGGCACTCCCCGAAGTCCTGCATGTGAGGTACCCTGGGCCACACCCCCACCCTCACCCCCACTTGTCCTCCTGACTCATGTGGTTTGGGTTGGCCCGGGGTGCAATGGAGCAGGCCCTCCCCTCCTGACCCACTGGCCTACTGGCACCTCTCCTCTTCCTGGCCCGGGGTGCACCCAGAGTTGGGGTGAAGGACCCGCGGACCCCCCGGCCCTCCAGGTTCAGAGCCTGGAGCACACCCTTACTCTGCTCCCTTCCCGTGAGCCGGTGTGCTGGGGTGCCCGGTGTGATCTTCATGGCTGTGACTCTCCTTTGGTCTCTCCACTCGGTGCCTTGTGGGTTTCAGCTGTTGGGTGACGGAAACACCCAGCGGGAAACTCTAGGTTTGTGCCCGGGTGGGACACCAGCCTGGCTGGCCACCAGCAGAAAGCACAGCAAGAGCTCTGACGAGAAAGGGGCGTCCACCTGCAGTTTCTAGGGAAACACAGACCCGGGATGGGGTCCCCTGCCCCCACCCGCCAGGAAGAGGAGTGAGGAGGTCAGGACACCCCCGCGCCCCCCCCACCCGGGAGCCCTGGCTCACCTCCCACTCAGGATCCGGAGAGCACTGACGAAGGACACACGCACTTACTTGTCCGTGATCTATTGTCCCATCTGCCTCATCTCAAAATCACCCTGTCCACATCCCCGGCCTCCGGGAGCACCCCCACTCGAGAACTACCTCCAGCGACACGGAGACAGGGGCGGGCGTTGCAGTGCTGCAGAGGAAGGGGGGGTGCATGAGGGGGGGGGCACGTCATTCCCATTTCACCCCCTGCTGTGGTGCCCCCCATGACGTTCCTTTGGAACCGAGGCTGCGGTACGCGCAGGTCTGACCTGGGGCGGGGGTAAGGGCTGGAGCCAGGGAGGCCTGAGAGCGAGCCTGGCTCTGTGGCCGAGTCTCTGCGCCTGGGTCTGCTCAGCACCGCAGGGCACTCAGCAAAGCAGATGCACCCGGCACGCAGGAAGCGCTGCGCGGGAAATAGCATCTTCCCCCACCAACGGGCTCAGGCAGGCCATAGTATTCTTCCTAGGGGGGTGACGTTGCCCCGAGGCTAGAGACCAGCGTGCTCTCAGCCAGGGTCGCTGCTATTTAGAGTACCCCAACTACACCAAGCTGATGGGAAACGAAGCTCCAGGTTTGGGGCTGTTCCCTTCTCCCCAGGGTCTAGTGACATTGCGAGATCTGGCGCCCCACAAAGCAGAAGGCGGAGTGCATCTCCCGGGCTTCCTGAGAAAGCCACCCCTGGTTTGGTTTTTTGTTTTTTTTTTTTTTTTTTTGCTTTTTGGGTCACACCCAGCGATGCTCAGAGGTCACTCCTGGCTCAGCACTCAGGAATTACCCCTGGCGGTGCTCAGGGGACCATATGGGATGCTGGGACTCGAACCCGGGTCGGCCGCGTGCAAGGCAAATGCCCTACCCACTGTGCTATCGCTCCAGCTCCAGTTTTGTTTTGATTTTGTTTTTGAGCTACCCCCCCACAGTGCTCAGGGGCTCTTCCTGGCTTTGTTTGTGCTCAGGAGAGATTCCTGGCATGAGAGAAGGATTGTGTGTGGTGCAGGGGACCAAGCCGAGGTGGTTGGCCTGCAAGACACCTGCCTTCGCCCTGTGCCAGCTCTCGGGACCAAGGACAGCCAGTAGAGGGGAAGGGAGCACTTCTGCTGCCGGGGGGAGCACATCCCGCTGGGCGGAGGACCTGGACCCTGAACATTTGTGACAGGGTCGGGAGGGGAGGGGAGGGAGGGGATCCTGGTCCTGCGCCTCCCTCCCCCCCCAGCTCACCTCTCGGGTCTGGGGGGAAGTGGGGGAAGGAGCCCTGTGTCTTATACTCTCTCCCGCACCCACGGCCCGGGACATCTCTAGTCAGGCTGACACGACCCTCCCCTGCTTTCCCGCCCCAGTCTGTCTTGGCCGCTACTGGGTGGGGGGTGGGGGCCCCGCCCCAGGCCCTCAGCTTCTGCTGAGCTCTGCTGTGGGCCAGACCCCCGGACCCCCCGCCCGCTGTGCCTGGTGCCCCGCCCCCACGGGCTAGACCCATGCTGATTCTCCAAGTGTGGGAGCCGGCTGAGTTAGGACGACAAGTGTTGGGGGGACCTCGTACAGGCAAAAGATAAGATACTATCAGAACAGGTAACCTCAATGTGTGTGTGGGGGGGGGTTGTAAATGTGTACCCCTCCCCGAAAGGGAGCTGTCTCCTGATTGGAGAAAGGGTCTGAATGTCCCACGTGACCAAGCCTGGTGCCCTCCCGCCCATCCTGCCACAGTCCCAGAAAAGAGGGGTCACCCCCATCCTGAGGCGCGGAGAGAGGAAGCCGACTGTGCTAGCTCAGGCTCTCGGGGCCCCTTCAGCCCAAACCCGGGGGCTGAAGCTTCACCAGACTCAAGGAAGCCAGACTGTGTTCCGGTGCCCCCCTGACTGCGGGGGTCCCAGCAATTCTTCTGTGGGTCCTGGGCAGTGGCCGGAGTGGCCACGCCTTTGGGGGCCTGCCTCTGCATGCTGCCCACCCCCAGCCCTGCACAGAGCTCTCCTGCTCCCCCAGGCCTTGCTTTCGTCACCCCAGACCCCCGCCCTGCCTCTTCGCCCTGACTGTGCACCCCTTCTTCCTCCCAAGTGCCCGCCACAAAGCAGCACCCAGAGGTGCAGGTGGAGGACGCAGACGCTGACCGCCAGCCGCTCATCGTGGAGGAGAAGCCGGCCTCACCGGAGCGGCCGCCACCGTCGCCCGCCAAATCGGACACCCTCGCCGTGCCGGGATCAGCCGCCGGGACCCACAGGTCAACTTGGATGGCCCTCTTGGCCTTTTCTCACTGGTCCTGGGTCACAGAAGGCGCAAGGGGGCCGGGGATCAGGGGCACCCAGGCCACTCAGCAAGGTGGGGTCAGGAGGGGGACTTGGAGCCTCCCCTGGGGCCCGGGGCGTTCTCTGCAGAAGCCCCAACACCCACCGCTGTCCTTTAGCAGGGCGAAACGGTTCATCTTGTTAAATAACGCGTGAGAGAAGTGGGCAGCCAAAATCCCACCCCACTAGGGGCCCTTTCAGCTTTCCTGCCTCCTCTTAGGGACCCAAAGCGCTGGTGTGATTTTCCCTGGAGGCGGGATTCGCACGGGACCTCGTTGAGAGCTCGTCCCGCGTCACTGGGTGTCAGCCCAGCACTCACTTGTGACTCTGGGAGCCTCTGCCTTGCCTCCAAATGGAGAGAACAGACCCCCTCTCCGAGGGACTGTGCACAGGGTTCTGGTAACACTGCCTCTGCCTTTCTGCTCTCTGCCCTTGGGGTCCTTCAAGCCCGGGATTCCTGGCCAAATGGACACAGATTTGCACACCTCTTGAGTTGAAACTGTGCTGCGTGTGGTTGCAGCTGGTTTAGAGCCGGCCGAGAGGCGCCCTGCACTTAGCCGCGTGTACACTGTGATGTGCTGGCTAGTCCCTTGGGAATGATTATGCGGAAGGCAGGTCGCCAGTGCTGTCCTGCGTTGGCCGACTTCAGAGATGGATCCTTTTGTCTTTTTTCCCCCGCTCATGTGTGCTCTTTCTCAAGGGCCCTTGAGTGATTTCTCAGCTGAGGTGAGGAACGGGCTAGAATGGAGGCGGAGAGAGAGGGTAAGCTGAGGGCTCTGAGATTTTCATGTGGAGAAAAGAGTCAATCTTTATTATACTCAGCCTTGAAAGATCGCTCATAGATTTATGAATCTCTGAGTTTAACTCATTGAATTATACAAAGGAGACAGATGGCAGGAGAGATGGTGACGCCACTGCTGTGGGCATCTGGTCTACCTCTCTCTGTCCCTTATATGTGAATGGGGGAAACTGTGAAGGTTGGTTTTGAAGGAATTGGGGGAAGGAAAGGAAAAGGACCACATGGGGCTAGAGTCCGTGCCTCCTGCCTTCTGCTTTTGGCTTGGAGCTGTGGGGCTCCTGCTAAGCCATTTGTTCATTAATTTATTTGCAAGCATCTATTCAACAGTCTTATTCTGGGCTCAGCCCCAGGTGCTGTGGAAAGGTTAAAAGGGCCTGCCCTTGGGGCTGGAGCGATAGCACAGCGGGTAGGGCGTTTGCCTTGCATGCGGCCTGCCAGCTTCGATTCCTAGCATACCATAGGGTCCCCCGAGCACTGTCAGGAGTAATTCCTGAGTGCAGAGCCAGGAGTAACCCCTGAGCATCGCCAGGTGCGACCCAAAATGCATTCTGGTGGGACCAAGATATACAAGGAATAAGTCCTCAGACATAAGGGGCTGAGTTAAATGTGACCGTGAGAATCTGCCAGTGCCTGAGCCTCATTTCCAGAGGGGCTCATTCTGATACCTGGCGCTAGGGTTGTCTGTGGGGCCGTCTGCAGTCAGGGGAAGAAGGAGCACTGAGGGTGACTGGGGGGGGAACCAGAGAGCCGAAGAAGCCACAGGGCTGAGGGGCACCTGCAGGCCAAGCCCTGCTCACGGCTTAAGGCCGAGGGCTGGAGTGAACCCCAGCTTCCCAGTGACCAGCGGGCGAGTCACTGAGCTGCCTCGGTGTCCCTGTGCACTGTGAGGGGAGGAGAAGCACCGCCTGCCGGGGGGCTGGTGGGAATCCTGAGGGCGTCTGTGAGGAGGCACAGGGCTCGGCAAAGGGGCAGGAGCCGGGATACGGCGTCAGCTGCGTTCTCTGGGTCCTCCGGGCAGCTCTCCGGGGGAGAGACACCGGGTGCAGGACTGAGTTTAGGTCCCGGTGGGGGGACCTTTGCCCCCTGTCCTCTCCCCACCGGCTGTCTGATTTCAAAGTGTAAAAGGGGGTGGACCCGTGACTTTTGTCATCCTGCATGAGTCAAAAGAGACAGAGGGTCGTTTCCAGACCTTCCTCGGCAATCGCCGGACTCGCTCCTTCCAAGAGCACTTGGCAGAGCACTCCTGGGCCCCGGGGGTCGAGGGCGGGAGCTTTCCAGGTGGAGTCAAGCCCAAATGCCGTTGACCAGGACCCCCCTGGCTCTAAACGCAGCACCGGGTGCAGATAGGGGCTGCTGATGGGGGACCCCAACGTTGCTCCGTCTCATCCTTACACAGGGAGCCTGGGGCTTCGAGAGTGGGTGGGGTTTTCATGAGCCAATAATGGGCTCCTTGGCCAAGGGAATTCTCTAGAAGTTGGGAAGGTGGCAGAGAGTAGGAGAGGTGGGGGGGGAGGGGGAGGAGGCAGGGAAGGACTTTAGACTTAGGGGTGGGGTGGGGAAGAAAGATGTGGGAGCTGAGACCCAACTGGGTGATGTTTCTTAGTTGAGGAGTCCCATTTTACAGATGGGAAACTGAGGTGGTGCTGAGTAACACTACCCGGCCAAGGCCACTCACTGACCAGTGGCAGGACTGCCTACGTCAGAGCTGCCTGCAACTGTGACCAGTGTGGCCAACAGATAGAGGCGGAGACTGAGGCCCGTGGAGAGCTGTGCTTCCCCCCACCCTTTCACTGGGTCCCTGCAGAGAAATGAGGACCCTCTGGCGACCTGCAGGCTCAGAGTTGGCTCCCCCCCCAGGGAGGCCCTGCCCGCTCTGAGGCCGCCGTCCTCGCTGTGTCCCTTGCAGGAAGCGGCTGCCCTCCCACGATGACGAGGCTGAGGAACTTAGGGCGCTGTCTCCGGCCGAGTCCCCGGTGGTCGCCTGGTCGGACCCCACCACGCCGCAGGGCACTGAGTGAGTGAGGGTCACCTCTCGGGGCGCAGAGCGGGAGAGGGCGGGATGGGGCTGGGCGGGGCAGGGGAGGGGAGTCGGAGAGAAAGAGATGCTTCTAGAACCTTCCGTGGCCAGGCTGACTCTGCCAGTGGTCTCTGGGCAGGAAGACGGGGTCAGCTGTCCAGGCTGCTTCTGGCAGCCCCAGGAGCTGTGGAAAACCCTGCAGCAGGGGCTTGAACGCTGAACTCGGCTGTGTCCAGAACCCAGACCCCACCCCAGGGCCAGACCCCTGGGAAATGTTTTCCTCGGGGATTTGAACCCTAGGCCTCGGCCTGGGCTACCCATCATTCTCCCCAGAAACAGAGGCTGAGTAGCTGCAGGGCACCCAGGGCTTCTCTTACTGCTGTCATTTTTATTTATTTATTTATTTATTTATTTATTTATTTATTTATTTATTTGGGCTGGAGCGATAGCACAGCGGTTGGGCATTCGCCTTTCACGCAGCCGGCCCGTGTTCGATTCCTCCGCCCCTCTCGGAGAGCCCGGCAAGCTACCGAGAGTATCGAGCCCGCGCGGCAGAGCCTGGCAAGCTACCCATGCGTATTGGATATGCCAAAAACAGTAACAATAAGTCTCTCAATGAGAGACGTTACTGGTGCCCGCTCGAACAAATCGATGAGTAATGGGATGACAGTGAGAGTGACAGTGATTTATTTATTTATTTATTTTATTGAATCACCATGAGATACGGTTACAAAGTTTCTATGTTTGGGTTTCCGTCATACAATGCTCAAACACCCAACCCTCCACCAGTGCACATTCTCCACCACCAACGTCCCCAGTACTCCCATCCCCATCCCAACCCTCCCCCTGCCTCCGTGGCAGACAATTTCCCCCACACTCTCTCTCTGCTTCGGGGCATTATGGTTCGCAGTACAGATATACTGAGAGGCTTTCACGTTTGGCCTGTTTCCTTCTTTGTTGTAGTTGTTCTTTTGTTTTTTGCGTTTGGGGGGTGTGGACCTCTGAAGAGGTGCTCAGGGGACCCAGGGCCACTCCTCTCAGTGCTCGGCCAACTGTGCTGGCAGCTCAGTTCGAGGCACAGGGTGACCCGTGCTGCTGAGGGTTCTCTGGGCCGCCCCGGCAGTGCCCAGGCTCCCGCAGGAGGCGCCCAGCGGTGCTCAGGGAACCCTTCGGTGCTGGGAATCAAACCCAGGCTACACGCGTACGGGCACATGTACCGAAGCCCGGTGCTGTCTCCCTGGTCCCTGCGGGGCAAACGTTGAACTGAGTTGCAGGAAGTTCCTAAAGCCTAGAATAGCGGGGCCGGAGCAATAGCACAGCGGGGAGTGCGTTTCCTTGCACGAGGCCGACCCGGGTTCAATCCTCAGCATCCCATAGGGTCCCCTGAGCACGGGCAGGAAAGTGATTCCTGAGTACAGAGCCAGGAGTAACCCCTGAGCATCACTGGGTGTGGCCCCCACTGCACAAACTTAAGGTTAGAGTAGAAGAAAAAAACACCCAAACCTTTTCCTGAGTCCAGTTTTTGTAGGGGACCTGGGGTGCAGCCACACCTCACACAGCAGTGGGGACATGGAGTCAGGGTTTCCTGTGAGAAAGCAAGGCAGGGGCCAGAGCCAGAGCCCTCGGACAGAGGATAAAGCCGTGGATAATGCCTGAGCATCACCCGGTGAGGCCCAAAAACAAAGAAAGATGGAAGGAAGGAAGGAAGGAAGGAAGGAAGGAAGGAAGGAAGGAAGGAAGGAAGGAAGGAAGGAAGGAAGGAAGGGAGGGAGGGAGGGAGGGAGGGAGGGAGGGAGGGAGGGAGGGAGGGAGGGAGGGAGGAAGGGAGGAAGGGAGGGAGGGAGGGAGGGAGGGAGGGAAGGAGGGAGGAGAGAAGGAGGGAGGAAGGGAAAGAGGGAGGGAGGGAGGAAGGAAGGAAATAAATAAAATAAAATAAAACAAGAGGGACCAGAGCGATAGTACAGTGGATAGGGCATTTGCCTTGCATGCGGTCGACCCAGATTCCATCCCTGGCATCCCACATGGTCCTCTAAGCACAGCCGAGACTAATTCCTGAGTGCAGAACCAGGAGGAGCCCCTGAGCATTGCTGGGTGTGACCCAAAAAGCAAAAAAAAAAAAAAAAGAAAGAAAGAAAGAAAGAAAAAAAGAGAGAGAACAAGACAAAAATCAGGCGCAATGATGCCAACTCCTCTTGAGGCACCACAGAGGTGCCCGTGCTCGGAGGCTAAGCCACGGCACACAGGCCCCAAGATTCAGTGACACCTGCGTGGTGTGAGCCAGGGGCACGAGCCAGGTGGCGGAGACTTGCTTCCTGCCACCGCCTAGGGCCCATCTGCAGTGATTCTGCCACCTGTATGTCTCCCGGGACCCTCTGATGCTAACCAGGAAGCACAGCTCGGGCCAGTGAGCCCCCACACCTGGGACCGGGGCCCCTGCCTGGAGGGAGCCCTGTGGGGACCCGTCCCTGCTCGCCACCCTGCGGGCCAGGGTCCCACCATGCCCTGAGCCTGAGGGAACCCCTGGCCGCAGCTCCGGGGCCTCGGAAGCCAGATCTGCAAAGCCCAGTTTGACTCTGAGACACGATTGGAAGGAACCTATTGGGGCCCCGGGGCCCTCACCCCACGCTGCCTGGGGCCGCAGGCAGCTTCGACCCCCTTGACCGCACAGGGGTGATTCCTGAAGATAGAGCGTGGATCCGGCAGGGTGGAGCCGGCAGGGTGGGGCGGGAGCCCCTGAGCTTTCCTCCTGGCTATTTCCTTTAATTTGTTTTCTAATTTAGGCACTGAGATTTACAAAGGCGTTTATTATAATAGAGTTTAGGCAGACACCAGTCCCTGCTACTGGTGTCAGCTTCCCTCCACCGTGTCCCCAGGCCCCCTGCCACACTCGTCTGCCCCCGGGATGGGCCAACTTGGCAGTTGGATAGTTTGGGTGCACGGCGGGGTTGTCATCTCTGTGGTCCAGATATATGGATCTATGGCATCATGCCCCTGTCACCCCCCACCCCTGGATCTCTCTCCTTCGGGGCACTTCTCATGTCCATAAGCCTGAGATATAAGCCCCCAGCTAGCCCACCTCACCCTGGCTTCTCTCCTGAACTCAGCAGCTCATGGGAACCTCCAGTTGGATCAAACAATGCCGAGTTTCCTCCCTAAATTTCAAGGGACATTGAAACCTTTCCAGAACCATTGGCACTGATGTGGCCTGTTTTCTCTTTTTTTTTCTGTCTTTTTGGGTCACACCTGGTGATGCTCAAGGGTTACTCCTGGCTCTGCACTCGGGAATTACTCCTGGTGGTGCTCAGGGGACCCTATGGGATGCTGGGAATCTAACCCGGTTCGGCCGCGTGCAAAGCAAATGCCCTACCTGCTGTGCTATCGCTCCAGAGCCCTGTGGCCTGCTTCCTGAAGGCAGGGTCAGCCCTAACTCTCAACAGCCCCCTGGAGAAGTTAAAGAGAGTCTGAGGGGCTGGAGCGATAGTATAAGCTGGGAGGGTGTTTGCCCTGCACTCAGCCAACCCGGGTTCGACCCCTGGCATCCCACATGGTCCCCTGAGCACCGCCGGGATTAATTCCTGAGTGCAGAGCCAGGAGTAACCTCTGAGCATTGCCAGGTGTGACCTAAAAGTAGCAAAAATAAATAAAGTAACAGGACTGCCTTAATAAAATAAAAAAAGAAATAAAGAGGGTCTGGAGCTGGAGCGATAGCACAGCGGGTAGGGCGTTTGCCTTGCACGCGGCCGACCGGGGTTTGATTCCCAGCATCCCATATGGTCCCCCGAGCACTGCCAGGAGTGATTCCTGAGTGCAGAGCCAGGAGTCAGCCCTGAGCATCGCCAGGTGTGACCAAAAAAGCCAAAAAAAAAAAAAAAGAAAGAGAGAGAGAGAAAGAAAGAAAGAAAGAAAGAGAGAGAAAGAAAGAAAGAAAGAAAGAAAGAAAGAGAGAGAGAGAGAAAGAAAGAAAGAAAGAAAGAAAGAAAGAAAGAAAGAAAGAAAGAAAGAAAGAAAGAAAGAAGGAAGGAAGGAAGGAAAGAGAGAAAGAAAGAAAGAAAGAAAGAAAGAAAGAAAGAAAGAAAGAAAGAAAGAAAGAAAGAAAGAGAGAGAGAGAGAAAGAAAGAAAGAAAGAAAGAAAGAGAGAGAGAGAGAGAAAGAAAGAAAGAAAGAAAGAAAGAAAGAAAGAAAGAAAGAAAGAAAGAAAGAAAGAAAGAAAGAAAGAAAGAAAGAAAGAAAGAAAGAAGGAAGGAAGGAAGGAAAGAAAGAAAGAAAGAAGGTCTGAGGCTTCTGATGTCAGAAGGGAGGTCGGCTGGGCCTCCTCCCTCGGGCCTGGTGGAGAGGCCCACTCGCTTCCCCGGGCACCCAGGGGCCCCTCGCACCCGACTTGCTCAACAGGCGTGTTGTCCCCGCAGTGGCCAGGACCGCGCGGCCTCCACGGCCAGCCAGAACAGCGCCGTCATCAACGACCGGCTACAGGAGCTGGTGAAGCTCTTCAAGGAGCGGACGGAGAAGGTCAAGGAGAAGCTCATCGACCCGGATGTCACCTCCGACGAGGAGACCCCCAAGCCCTGTGAGTCCAGAGCCGGGCCGGCCCGGCCAGCCGCTGTCACTTCTTGTGACCCTGGTCCCAAGGAACTGGTTGGGGTGCACAAGAGAAGCCCAGACCCACACCCTGTGGGTGCGGGGTCCTGTGGGTGCGGGCTTTGCTATGCACCCGGGGGAAGGTCAGGGGTCTGGCCGACGGCAGCTGTGCTCTGCAGCCCCTTCCCGGGGCCAGAGCCTCGTGGGCCCTCCAGCTCTTTCCCTCCAGCAGGCACGGGGTGCGCCCTGGGGACGTGTCCCTGGGCCGACACTCAGGTCCTGTTCTTAAGTCACCCTGGGACCAGAATCTTATTTTTTCCTGGAGGACTCAGTTACGATACTCGTACCGAACGCTCTCTGCTTCCCTCCCGTCGGGAGGAAGTGGAAAGGCCCCTCTGTGATTGAGAAGGTGTCCAGAGGGCCACTGTGTCTCCTGGTGCCGAGGAAAGACCTAGCAGAGCCCAGGGGCACGGCCCTGAAGCTGGACGGGGAGCCCGCGGGAACTGCCGAGCACCCAGGAAGGCTGGACTCGGCGGCCCCTCTTCTGAGCGGAGGTCGTGAGGTTTCTGCTCCAAGAACCCTAGAGCTCCCGCGACCCCTCAGCTGGGCGGCAGGAATCCTGGGTGAAAATGGCTCCAGCCCAGAGCAGGATGGTACAGTGGGGAGGGCGCTTGCCCTGCATGTGGCCAACCAGGATTCGATTCCCAACATCCTGTATGGTCCCCCGAGCACTGCTAGGAGTGCTTCCTGAGTGCAGAGCCAGGAGTCACCCCTGAGCATTGCCAGGTGTGGCCTGAAAACAAACAAACAAACAACAAAAAAAAAGGAAAGGGAAAAGAAAATGTTCCAGGGGCTGGAGCAATAGCACATCAGACAGGGCGTTTGCCTTGCACTCGGCCAACCCGGGTTCAAATCCCAGCATCCCATATGGTTCCCTGAGCACCGCCAAGGGTATATCCTGAGTGCAAAGCCAGGAGTAACCCCTGTGCATCGCCAGGTGGACCCAAAAAGAAAAAAAAAAAAAGAAAATGTTCCGGCCCCCTAGAGGGAGCCAAGGAGACCACGCACGCCGACCCCGTGCCAGACGCCAGGGAGTCCAGAAACACCTCCTTTAGGGGAGCCCCTGACCTTGGAAGCCGGGAGAGTTTCCGGGTGCTCAGGGTTGTGGGGTCGGGTCCGGGGCTGGGCGGCTGGCATCGGAGCCCACGGGCGTGAGCGTCTCTGCATCCTCCACCTGCTGCCCAAGCCTCAGGGCGGGGCTGGAGGCTGTCCCGTGTTCCCCGCAGCCCCGGCCAAGAAGCCCTCGGAGCCGGCCCCGGAGGAGAAGCCGGCAGAGGCGGAGCAGCCGGAGGAGGAGCACTACTGCAACATGCTGTGCTGCAAGTTCAAGCGCCGGCCCTGGAAGAAGTACCAGTTTCCCCAGAGCATCGACCCCCTGACCAGTAAGTCCGAGGGCATTGCGCTTGGCAATGAGAGGCCGGGAGAGTGGGCGTGGGGGGGCCGGGGATGGAGGGAAAGAACGCAAGAGGCGAGGGAGGCCAAGGACGTCCCAGGGGAGTTTCACAGAAGTAAATTCAGGAGCTGGAGAGAAAGAGAGACAGAGAGAGACAGAGACAGAGACAGACAGAGACACAGAGACACAGACAGAGAGACAGACAGAGACACAGAGACACAGAGAGACAGAGAGAGCTCAAGGCAGAGACAAGTAGGCAGCCTGGATTTAATCCCTGACACTCATGGTCCCTGAGCACTGCCAGAAGCCCTAAGCCCTAAGCCAAGAGCAGTCTCTGAGCAAGGCCAGGTGTGACTCCAAAGCCAAAGCTAAACAAAACATATTTTAATATCCCTGGAATGGGGAACATAATTCACCCATCCATCCTTCAATTCATCCTTCTACCCTTCCATCCATCCTTCCATCTACCCATCCATCCTTCCATCCATCCTTCCATCCACCCAACCATCCTTCCATTCACTCATTCACACATCCATCCATCCTTCCATCCACCCATCCTTTTATCCATCCTTCCATCCACCCATCCTTCTGTCCATCCTTCCATCCACCCATCCTTCTATCCATCCTTCCATCCACCCATCCTTCTATCCATCCTTCCATCCACCCATCCTTCTATCCATCCTTCCATCCACCCATCCTTCTGTCCATCCTTCCATCCACCCATATTTCCATCCATTCATCCATTGATTCCTCCCTTCCATTCATCTCTCTGTGCACCCATTAACCAGTCCATCTATCCAATCAGCTTTCTATCACCTCCCACCCTTCTACCTCTCCATCTTCTACACACTGTTGACTTGGGTGAGAAAGACATTTTCAAAAACTCCGCAAGAACGAAAGCCAAAGCACGTCTGGTTCCTTGTCTGCGGTTTCCCTTCCCCTCCTCCGAGAACCCTGGTTCATCAGGGTAGAAACACATCGGTGTGTTTCTGAGTCAAAGCAGGGAGGACCCCTGCCCCCATGACAGCTGTGGGGAGGGGGGGGGAGGAGCGAGCCCGCCCCCAGCCCCCATCCCCTGGTGGGGAGTCCCTCCCCGTGGGGGGTGCTCTGGCCAGCGTCCGTGTCCCCCCGCAGACCTGATGTACATCCTGTGGCTGTTCTTCGTGGTGCTGGCCTGGAACTGGAACCTCTGGCTGATCCCCGTGCGCTGGGCCTTCCCCTTCCAGAGGCCGGACAACATCCACCTGTGGATGATGATGGATTACCTGTGCGACCTCATCTACCTCCTGGACATCACCGTCTTCCAGCTGCGCCTGCAGTTTGTCAGGGGGGGGGACATCATTGTGAGTCCTGGCGGGCGTGGGGCGGGGCCTGGGCCAGGGCAGCTGGGGCCAGGCCTGCAGCCCGAGTCTCCAGGGGCGCGTCCCCCGGGCTGCAGTGGACGAGAGAAGAGAAGTGGGAGTCGCAGGCACGCCGGCCGTGTCTGACTGACCGCTGCCTCCTCTCCTGGGGGCGGAGGGCTCCCGGCCCCCCACTCCAGACCACTCCCCGGCTCAGGTCCTGGTGGCCAGAGAGAGGGGACAGTGGCCAGGAGCTTCCTTGCAGGCCTGCGTGAGATCCTCTGGGGCAGACCTGAGAGCAGGCCAGTGAGCCTGAGGACCCCCTCTGAGTTGGGGGGCTCAGAACCCAAAGCCAAACAACTCCCCTCCAGGATTTCTGTCCCACTGTGTAGCGGGGTCAGGGCAAGGGAACTTAATCACAAAGGGAAACCAGGCTGGCGAGTGGCTCCGTGGCAGAGCACTGACCCTGCGAGCGCGAAGCCGAACTCCGGCACCACAAAAAATGTCTGTGTCACTCACGGAGTGAAACGGGTCCCGGGCCCTGATGGAATTAGAGGTGGGGAAGGACCTTCAATGGTGCCAGTGGACCTGGTTCAGATCTCAGCAGCTCTGCATCCCGCTTTTCCGCCCCTTTGAGCCTCAGTTTCCTCATCTGTGAAATGGGGCGAGTGATTGTTCCCGTGGTGGCACCTTGCTGAGCGGGTAGATCACTCTGCCCAGGACTTGGCCCGGGAGCTGCCGACAGCTGAGCATTCCTGGGGGTCTGCAGGGAACGAGCCGCTTGGCCCAGCTCCAGAGCCTGTGCTCTGGTGTGGATCCCCTTATTTTGGGGGTGGACGGGTGGGGCCACACCCAGCAGTGCTCAGGGCTTACTCCTGGCTCTGCACCCAGGAGTCCCCCCTGGCAGTGCTCTGCGGACCACATGGGATGGGGGTGCTGGGGACCCAACCAGGTCTCCCACCGGCAGGGCAAGCGCCCTCCCCGCTATGCTATCGCTGGAGCCCCGGGTGTGGATCTCTGGGGGCGAGGGGGGTAAAGGGGGCAGGAGCGGGGAGCCCATCTGGCTGGGTGAGTCACACCCCAAACCCCAGTCCCCACTCCCTTCGTGCAGAGAATCCGGGTGCCCCCTCCAAGACGGCGCTGAGGAAAACGAGCCTCTCGGGCAGCCTCTTTCCCGGCTGTGCGGGGGCTGCAGGGGCCGAGAGGGGCAGAGGGCCCTGGCGAGAGTGTCCACCCCTGCAGGGGGGCGCCGTGGGCATCTAGCTGGGCCCGGCCCGCTCCCCACACAGGGGTCCCACCTCCCCACCTGCAGTCTTCAGGCTCTCTGGGGGCCGTGGGGGGTGGGGCAGTGGCCTCTCTGTGTAGCGCTGGTGCTCCATATCAAGTGCTCATCCGGCCACTCGGCTTCTCTTCCAGACGGACAAGAAGGAAATGCGGAACAACTACCTGAAGTCGCGGCGCTTTAAGGTGGGGGCTGGGGGCTCTGTGGGAGGGCGGGGTGGGGGGCCTGATGTGGCTCCTGCTCTCACTGGGGGCATCCCAAGGTCCCATGCATTAAGGTGGAGACCCCCAGCCCCCGTGGGCTGTCTGCGTTACCTGCCCCCGGGGGTCTCTGGCTTTCAGATGGACGTGCTCTGCCTTCTGCCTTTGGACTTTTTCTACCTGAAGGTGGGGGTGAACCCCCTCCTCCGCCTGCCCCGCTGCCTGAAGGTGAGTTTCCAGGGTCCCGGCCCTTCTGCGGGCCCTAAAAGCTGCTTATTCCTCAGTCCCGGGAGGTGAGAGGTGTGGCCCCATTTTACAGAGGGGCAGGCAGAGGCACAGAGAGGCTCAGGGACTTGCCCGAGGTCACCCTGGAAGGAAAGTCGCGCCTGGGTTTAAAACCTGTGATGTGAACGCTTCAGAGAGGCACCTGACTCCTGCTGTGTGACAGGGGCCTTGTCAAGGATGGGGACACTGAGGCTGGGAAGGCGTGTGGCTGCCCTGAGGTCCCAGGGGTCAGGGAGTGTCATTGCTGGGCCAGCTGGTGTCTGGTGAGGGACCCCAGTGACAAAGGCCCCTGACAGTAGTAGCCTCTGGTGTGGTCCCATCACTAGGGGCCCCCCAGATGGCCCGGGGGCCAGCCCAGCACGCAGCTCTCTCTCCCTGAGGGCGTTGGCGCCCCTTCCCCAGGAAGACAAAGAGGGGAGCTTAGGAGGGCGGCCAGGCGCAGACTCAGTAAGCAGGAAAGGGGCAAGAAGTCGGGGAGAGCGAGGAGGCCCCAGGAGGAGGACCCGGGCACGGAGGGGCCTCTGAGCGTCCCTGAGCCTTCCAGGAAGGCGGAGAGGGGACGGGGGTCTGGAG
Organism: Sorex araneus; assembly: GCF_027595985.1. Classification (NCBI taxonomy): domain Eukaryota; kingdom Metazoa; phylum Chordata; class Mammalia; order Eulipotyphla; family Soricidae; genus Sorex; species Sorex araneus. The sequence continues at coordinate 22,423,446 of NC_073309.1, forward strand.
GCCCAGGCGCAGGCCTGGGGGGCGGGGGTTGCTCTGGAGCCCCTGCAGGGGTCTGGGCTCCCCAGGCCTATCTGACCTGGCGGGGGCCAGAGGCACCAGCCCTGTCTTGGCTGACACGGGGACGTGAGCTTGTGGGTGCTGTGGCTTAGCACGGCTGGGGCGCTGGGGGAGGGGTGTGGGCCGGGTTCACAGTCGCTCTGCTTCCCTGCGGGTGAAATCAACCAATTAGAAGAAGCGCGAGGCCAGAGCGATGGTCCAGCGGGGAGGGAGCTTGCCCCTCACTCGGCCAGTCCAGGTTCCATCCCTGGCACCCCAGATGGTCCCCCCAGCCCTCTAGCCGTGATCCCTGAGCACAGAGTCGGGAGTCAGCCCTAGTACCACCAGCTGTGGCCCAAGGACAAAAATAAACAAAAGAAATGCAAGGAGAGGCTGGAGCGATAGCACAGTGGGTAGGGCGTTTGCTTTGCACACGGCCGACCCGGGTTTGATTCCCAGCATCCCATATGGTCCCCTGAGCACCGCCAGGAGTAATTCCTGAGTGTAGAGCCAGGAGTAACCCCTGAGCATCGCCAGGTGTGACCCCCCCCCAAAAAAAAAAGAAATAAGAGGAGTTGGAACAATAGCACAGCAGGTAGGGTGTTTGTTTGCCTTGCACGTGGCCAACCCAGGTTCGATTCCCACAATCCCATATGGTCCCCTGAGCACTGCCAGGGGTCATTCCTGAGTGCAAAGCCAGGAGCAAGCCCTGTGCGTTGCTGGGTGTGACCCAAGAAGAAAAAAAAGAGAGAGAGGAATGAGAACACGTGTCTGCATGGCTGCTTGCGTGTCCCTTCGGGAGCGTCCATGATGGCTCCCACATCAGGTACCACGCTCAGGGCGTAGCAGCTGCGTGGGTAAGGGACGGGCTCACAGGTGGAGCCCACGCTGGGCTGAATCCCAGCCATGTCACTGACCCCCTGCAGGCAGGTGACTCCCCTGAGTGCCAGTTCCGCTCTGTCGAAGGGGACAGCTGCCTCCCTCTTGCAGAGCCAAATAGGCCGCGTGGATGGTGCATCGCCAGAGGCGTCCGTGAGGGACGTGGTCATGACATGCGTTTATCTAGTAAAGAAGCCCCCGGAGGCTAGGAGCGCATGGGAGGAAGGATGTTGCTTCTTGTTTTGCTTTGGGTTTGTTTATTTTTGGAGCCACACCTGGAAGTGCTCAGGGCTCTGTGCTCAGGGATCCCTCCGGACAGGCCTGGGGGACCATCTGGGGTGGTGGGGATCAAACCTGGGCCAGCCACACGCAAGGCCTACACCCTCCTCACTGTGCCCTTGCTCTGCCCTCGGGATGACGTTTCTCTGTGAAGTTAATTTCTCTAGAAGTCAGCTGTAGGGACTGGAGCAATGGTGCAGCGAGTAATACAACTTTCCTGTGTGCAGCCAGCCTAGGTCTGATCCCTGTACCCCACAGGGTCCCCCAAGACCCCCTAGGAGTGATCCCTAAGCACAGAGCCAGGAGCAAGCCCGGAGCACTGCTGAGTGTGCTCCTGCCCCAACAAAGCTGGAAATGATCGAGACCAGAATGCATCTCCCCCACCCGTTCCCTGCTGGCTTCCAAGGCCGCTGTGAGAGCACGGTGCTGTGGGCACCTTCCCTAGCTCGGTGGGCCTGGGTCTCGCCAGGTGTCCGGGAGTTTCTGGCCCCTTCCTCCAAGGACTCGGGCCCTCGGTCTGTGGTCACTCTCCAGCCCGCTCCCACCACGGGCGGGAAATGGGTTCAGTTCTCAAGCAGTGCAGGCGGGTGTCACTGAGGAGGCACTTTTCCTGACCTTGCTCTTCCTCCCAGTACTTGGCCTTCTTCGAGTTTAACAACCGCCTGGAAGCCATCCTCAGCAAAGCCTACGTCTACAGGTGAGGCCCTGTGCATGCCCACATGCACGCACACACATGCACACATGGACACACACGATGACACACATGCACGCACATGTATACACACATGCACGTACACATGTGTACATACACATGTGCACACCATGCACACATGTGCACACATGTACGTATATGCACACATGCATGCACGCACACATGTACATACACACATGCATACCCATGCATGCACACACATGCACACATGGTGCACATGCACAGACGTACACACATGTACATATTTGCACACATACGCACTCACCCAGGCATGCTTGCAAGGTGTATGCGGCTGCATGCACACATGCAGACTCACACAGGCACATGTGTATATACATGCAATTGCATGGTCATATAGGTACACCCGTGCATATATGCAGCATACCCATGTGGCCACACATGAACACATACACATGCGTATATGCACAATGAACACAAACCATCACACACCTATGCGAAGACATGCATATTCACAGGGTCCATGTATGTACACATGCAGCACACACCCACATGTGTGCAAACACATGCACACCCACGCACACCCACGCCTGCTCCTGAGGACACGCACACCCACATGTGCAGGAATGGGGAAGGGGGTTGTTCTCTGTCCCACTTGACTTCCCCTCCCCGCCCCGGCCTGCAGGCCTTGAGCACGGGAAGCGTCTCCCCCGCCTCTTCCTGGCGTCCCTCCAGGGGATGTTGTGTTTCTGGAGAGCCGGGAGCGGCCGCCTTCCCCCCCATCCTGAGCAGGTCCCCAGAGCTGGACGCTTCCTGCTCACTGCACTGCAGGAAACTGGCCTCCTTTTGTCTCTGTGCAGGAAACTGACCCCAGTGCCTGGCCCAAAACTGGGGGGGAGTCTGGGGACAGGCCGCAGCTGTCTCCAGAACACCCGAGGGGGGGCCCGAGAAGGCCGGGCCACACCTGGGGGCCTGTTCCTCTGCCCCTTGCCCCGGGCCCACGGCCCCTGCTGCCTCCCTGGGAGCCCACACACGTATCTCGGGCCACGCGGCCACTCCTGGCCACGTCCCCCAGAGCGCCCGGGGGCCCGGGGTCCAGCCGAGCGGGGCGGCGGGGAGGTGGGCCCGGTGACCGTGCTGTCCTCCCCCACAGGGTCATCAGGACCACGACCTACCTGCTCTTCAGTCTCCACGTCAACTCCTGCCTCTACTACTGGGCCTCCGACTACCAGGGCATTGGCTCCACCACCTGGGTTTACGACGGTGTGGGGAACAGGTGAGCCGGGCCTCGCGCCGCCAGGCTGCGGGCACCACGGCATGCCCAGTCCAGGGGCTTCCTGAGTGCCTGCCACGTGCCCAGAGGAGGGGACGCTGATGGGAGCACGCCTGCGGGAAGGACCCCCTGACAGCCCCGAGACAGTCACTGCAGCCTCCCGCACTGCCCCTCCTTGCGTGACTGCGGCCGAGTGGCCGGCACGAGGCCTGAGCTGGGGTCGCACGGCCCCTCGTGCCCGCACTGTGCGTTCTCTTGGGGCTTCTGGGCTCAGATGTGCCCGTGTTGGTTGCTGGAACCTCGGATGCACACAGAGAGAGACAGACCCGCTCACAGCCGTGCACCCACGGCCAGCTAAGCCCTGCCCCGGGCAGGCTCAGGGGCCCTGAACCCAGCTCCTGGGCACCACGAGGCTCAGCCCAGCGGGGCCAGCAGGCCCGCCCAGAGGGCAGCCACACCCTCTCAGACACACGGACAGCCGGACCCTCTCAGACACATGGACAGTCGTGGGTTTTTGTTTGGGGGCCACACCTGGCAGTGCTCAGGGCTTACTCCTGGCTTTACACTCAGGGATCCCTCCTGGCTGGCATGAGACCTGGGTTGGATCCCTGGCATCACACACACACACACACACACACACACACACACACACACACACACACACTGCTTAATAGACTACTGGGGGGAGGGCGGCAGTCAGGAAAGAGCACTGTTGGCGAGCAGCCGGCAGCTGGGAGAGGGGCTCGCTTCATCACAGCAACGACCCCGTCTACAGGGTCACAAGGGAGGTTTTATGGGGCGCAGGCAGGGAAGGGGGGTGTGGTGGGCACCAGAGCAAACAGTAAACTCTCTGCCTGGTCCCCGGGGCCCAGACACCTCATCCTAGACACAGGAAGGGCTGAGCCCTGGGGGCAGGGGAAGCTGGAAGGACCCTCCTTGCCCCTCGGCTCTGGGGCGCAGAGAGGCGCCCTGCGTGCAGGCCTGTTTCTGGACACTCAGTTCTAGGCTCTCGGTAAACTTAGTCCCAAAGAGGGGGGCATCCCTCCCCCCACCCACCCGCCCAGTTTTAGGGTTCGGGAGGCTGTGGGAAGCTGTCGCTCAGGTTCAGGGGCACAGGAAGCGAGTCCCCCAGGTGGGAGGGCACAGGAAAGAGCAGTGCCAGGGAGGGGACCGTCTGACTGGTAGAAAGCAAAGGACAAGGGACAGGATGGGGCTGGAAGGCTGAGTGGGCGCCCCCTGCTGGCAGCAGGCGGACCCGCGCTTCTCCTTCCTGGCCTTGGTTGCCTGATCTGTAGAACACGCACCCTGGGGCGGGCAACGGAGAGGGTCCGCTGGCCCGTGTCCCCGGCCCGCCCAGTCTTCCACGGGCTCTCTGGCCAGTCCCCCCAGGTCCTGGCAAGGCTCCCCGTCCATCCACCAACACTTTCATGTCCCTCAAGCACTTGCTTGCCGTTGGCACCAGGGTTGTGCCAACCCCCCCCACCCCCACCCTGAGGGGGCTCTTGCCTTGCATGCAGCTGACCCGGGTGTGATCCCGGGCACCCCGTAGGATGCCCTGAGCCCACCAGGAGTGACCCCTGAGTGCAGAGCCCTGAGCGCCGCTGGGTGTGGCCCCCCAACAAAACAACAAATCAAACACCTGCTGCGTTCTCAGGAAGGACTCCCGCCTGGGGGTGCCCCTGGGACGGCCGGGCCGGTGTGCCCTCCCAGGAGTGCCTGGTTAAAGGCATCCTGGCGGGAGGGGCTCCAGACAGGCTCTGAAAGGTGGAGGGTTTAGGGCATGGGGTCAGGCCCAGCACCCTTACACGGCTGGTGATTCCAGTCCTGAGCCCTTTCATTCATTCATCTGCTCGTTCATGCGCCACCGGGCACAGAGACCCTCTATGCAGGGGCAGAGCACAAGCTCGTCTTTTGCGCTTGCTCCCGGGAAAGGACTCAGTGTTCTGGACTTCACGTTCCCTAGAAAACTGGCCCGGACCGCGCTCTGGCTTCCTGTGTGGAACAGGAAACTCCAGTGTGGGCTACGTCTGGCCCCCCAGTCAGGGCCCCCGGGTCCCGCCGCCCCCCAGCGTCCTCGGCCATGGTGGTGGCGAGTCCAGTGGGCCAGGAAAGGGACTCCCAACCCGGAGTCCAGAGACCAGAGGGGGTCACTCCAGCCCCCCAGACCTGAGTGGGATTGTGAGGCCAGGCTGCCTTTCCCGAGAGGGCTGGGTTGGAACAGAGGGGACAGGGGAAGCAGAAAGACTGACCCTCCCCCAGAGAAGCTCCTGAGCCCCGGACACACCTGGTGAGTGGGCTGGGGGGAGTCCAAGATGCCCGTTGCAGAGCCCGGGTCCCCAAATCGCTCCCTTTTGTGGAGGGCCTGGGTGTGGCCTGGGAGTGGCCTGGGAGTTCTTCCGTAGCTGGAGCCTTCATTCTGGCGGGGGGGTCGTGTGGGTGACGCCCCAAGACGGGCCCGCCACAGGGCCCTGGCTCTGGTCGTTCCATGGGTGGCTTTGCTGCGACCCCTCCCAGCTCCGGACAGCGCCCAGCCCCGAGCTGCGGCAGGCGGCGGCGCGCGCCCTCTGGTGGTGGTGGCTGATATAGCAGGGCCTCCCGCCCGCAGGTAGGGGTGGGGTGCGGGGTGGGGGAAGAGGGCTGGCAGGAGGGCGCATCAGCCCTGCCCAGGCAGACCCGCTACTCCAGCTCCCCCCGCTCCCGGCGCCCGCTAGAGTGACGTGCCTGTACCCACCGGCCGATGGGTGACCCACGCCAGGACGTGAGGGTTCTGGCCGCTGATGTTTCCTGAGAGGCCACCGCACGTCAGGGGCACGGCCAGCCCCTCACTTGGTGCTCACAGCCACTCCTTAAGGGGTCACCACTGCCAGGCGCGGAGACGGGAGGGGACAGAAGGCGGAGCTTGCCACTTAGTGTCCTGAGAGGGGCAGAGCTGGGGGCCTCCAGCACAACTGCAGAGAGAGCTGGGGTGGCACCCCACCCCTTTGGAGGCCTCAGTTTCACCATCTGGGTCTGGGGAGGGTCCTAGTCAGCGGCCTTCCGTGTGATCTTCACATGTGGGGGGCCGGGGAGACAGGACAGCAGCTGAGGTGCTTGCCTTGCACACGGGTTCAGTGCCCGGCATCCCAGCTGGTCCCCGGAGCTGGCCAGGAGTGATACCTGAGCACAGAGCCAGGAGTCAGCCCTGAGCATCACCTGGTGTGGCCCCAGAACCAAAACCAAAGCAAAAAGCAGGAAAAAAAAAGACAACTCAAATCTACGGGTGCTTTTGCCCTGACTATTCAAGAATCCGGACATCAGGACAGAGAAGGGGAGATGGACAGGGTTGGACATGAGAGGGAGTGGACAGGGGTGGACATGGAGGGAGTGGACAGAGGTGGACATGGAGGGAGTGGACAGGGGTGGACATGGGAGAGAATAGACAGGGGTGGACATGGGAGGGAGTGGACAGTGGTGGACATGGGAGGGAATGGACAGGGGTGGACATGGGAGGGAGTGGACAGGGGTGGACGTGGTAGGGAGTGGACAGGGGTGGATGTGGGAGGGAATGGACAGGGGTGTATGTGGGAGGGAGTGGACAGGGGTGGACATGGAGGGAGTGAACAGGGGTGGACGGGGGAGGGAGTGGACAAGGGTGGACATGGGAGGGAGTGGACAAGGGTGGACATGGGAGGGAGTGGACAGGGGTGCTTCAGCATCTGTGGGGCCCTTGGCTGCAGCAAGCGATCTCCCTATGTGCCCACCCTGGAAATGGGGCTGACAGCGGCGGGGACAGGGCCACCCCTGACCCAGATCCAGCCTGCACCTCCCCGGTAACCCTCTGCGTGGTGGGGTGGGGGGGTCTCGCCTCCCAGCAGGAGAGGGGGAGCTTCCTGCCCCGTGCCCGCCTCTCAGAGCCAGCCCGGGACAGGGGCTTCCCTGACCGTCCCTTCCCTCCGCTCCCAGCTATGTCCGCTGCTTCTACTGGGCCGTGAAGACCCTCATCACCATCGGCGGCCTGCCTGACCCGCAGACGCTCTTCGAGATCGTCTTCCAGCTCCTGAACTACTTCACGGGCGTCTTCGCTTTCTCCGTGATGATTGGACAGGTAGCCGCCCGCCCGGGCTGCCTCCCCACCCGCTCCCACCTGCAGGGACCCCCCCATGCCCGGTCCCGTGGGGCTGAGCCCAGGAGAGAGCACTGGGCTGAGAGTCAGGCGCCTGGGGTCTTGGGCCCCCCTGAAGGTGAAGGTAAAGGCGGCGGCCCTGGAGGCGGCTCCCAGAAGCGTCAGTCGGTCCCTTCGGCGTAGCGCGGGGGGCTGGGCTGAACGGCTTTCTGCCCTGTTTGGGTTTGTTTCTTGGGGGGCCACACCCGGCAGTGCTCAGGGCCAGCTCCCTCCTGGCTCTGCATTCAGGAGTCACTCCTGGCGGTGCTCACGGGGTGCCGGGTGGAACCAGAGTTGGCAGCGTGCAAGGCAAGTGCCGGACCAGCTCCAGCCCCTGAGTGGTTTCCGGAAAGGTTGAGCACTGAGTTCACATGAGAAAGCCTGGGGGGATACACCCCACATTCCAGCCACTCCCCGGGCTCACCCAGGATGGCTCGGGGTACGTCCACCACGGCCTCTGGTCCAAGGTGGGGCCCAAGGTCTCAGCGTCACCCTCAGGACTTGCCCTCCTGGGTGGCCCCAGTGTCACCTTCCTGTCCCCGCACTGGGGTGGAACATGGCTGTCAGCCTTGTGCGTTGGGAGGCGCCTCAAGGGCTCAGGGCTCACGCCCAGCTCACTCGAGACCCTGAACTCCCTCCCAGCACCACGGGCCACCACCCAGGGCTCCCCGAGTACAGGTGTGGGGAGTCGACTTTACAAAAAAAGAAAAAGGAAAAAGACTCAGGCCAGAATGATAGCACAGCGGGTAGGGCGTTTGCCTTGCACGCGGCAGACCGGGGTTCGATCCCTGGCATCCCATATGGTCCCCTGAGCACCGCCAGGAGTAATTCCTGAGTGCAGAGCCAGGAGGAACCCCTGAGCATCGCTGGGTGTGACCCAAAAAGCAAAAAAAAAAAAAAAAAAAAAAAAACCAAAACCGGGCTGGAGTGATAGAACAGCAGGGAGGACACTTGCCTTGCACACCGCTGACCCGGGTTCGATCCCTGGCATCCCATAGGGTCCTCCGAGCACCGCCAGGAGTTAATTCCTGAGTGCAGAACCAGGAGGAACCCCTGAGTGTCGCCGGGTGTGGTCCCCTTCCACCACCACTCCCCGGAAAGTTCCTCTGTGTGTGTACGTGTCCCCACCACACCCCCCACTCAACAGCGCCCCCCGCCCAGTCTGTGCAAAGGTGCATTTATGGACATGGCTCTGGCTCAGGGGAGGGGTGAAGGGGCATGAACCAGCGTGCGTGTCCAGCGCCGCTGGTCAGCACTGAGCTGTCGGGGCTGAGTCTCCCTGGAGAGGCGGGGGATGCATCCTCTGAGCACTGCTAGGAAACCCCCACCCCCCTCCTCCAGCGAAGACCCTGAGCTGATCCAACCACTCCCTTGCCCCCAGATGAGGGACGTGGTGGGGGCGGCCACCGCCGGCCAGACCTATTACCGCAGCTGCATGGACAGCACCGTCAAGTACATGAACTTCTACAAGATCCCCCGGACCGTGCAGAACCGGGTCAAGACCTGGTACGAGTACACCTGGCACTCACAAGGCATGCTGGGTAAGACGGCGCGGGGCAGCCGCGGCTCCCCACCGGGGCTCCCAGGGGCCAGACAGTCAAGCCAGGGGCCGCGGGACCCGCCCTGCGCTCACCTCCACCGCACTGGACACGGGTGGGAGCGTTGACAGACCCCAACTCAGCGCCGCCCCGGAATAGGGGGCGGCCCGCAGCGCGGAGTCTGGCCGCTGGGGGCGCTGCTGAGCGCGCTCACTGCCCGTCGCGGGCGCCCAGGTCCTGTCCAGGCGCGACCGTCCTGGCAGCAGCAGCCCCAGCCTCACAGAGGCCAGGGCCACCCCGGAGGCCGCGGGAAGGGGGCGCCCTGTCAGGGCAGCGGGCCTGGGGCCAGGAGTGCTTCTCCGGCCTGCTGTTGCCCACCAGCATCGTGCCAGGCCCGCTGCTGGGCACTGCGGGCCTGATGGGGAACAGGACACGGGAACAGGCAGGGGCACCCCTAGGGGCCGGGACTCACCCCGCCGGGGCGCATGAGCACAGGTCGGGCCAGACCCCCACCCAGGCTGGTGCGTAAAGCAGGGATTGTAGTGATGGACGCCTTTGGGGTTCTAAAATAGGCGTGAAACAGTGCTCCAAGAGCTCTAGCTCTTGCTGGTGTTCTTGGGGGGGGGGGGGGGAAGAGGTTCACCAAGAACCACTGCAGCCAAGGGGTGATTCTGTAGGAAGGCGCTGGAACTGCTCACCTAGAGTTGGGTCTGGGGACTTTCAAGGCTGGCTTCCTGGAGGAGGTGGCATGGGTGTTGGGTTCTGATGAATGAGTAGGAGTTAGAGGAGGAAGAACTCAGAGTGTTCCTGGCAGAGGGAAGGGCGTTTTGACACAGGGGAACAGACTCTCCCATCTGCAGGGACAAAGGGGAGGAGTCCCGAGGCCCCCCAGCACAGTGCAGACTTACCCGTGTGTGTGTGTGTGTGTGTGTGTGTCTTTGTATGCATATGCATGTGAGTGTAGGTGTGGTTCTATGTGTGTTAGCTCACGTCGTGAGTGTGTTTGTATGTAGCTGTGTGAAAGTATTTGAGTATCTGTATATGTGTGTGATTATGTGTGTTTGTGTGTGAGTATGCATGTTTGCCTGTATTTATATGTGTGAATCTGTGTGCTTGTATGTAGAAGTCTGTATGTTTGTATGTGAGGATATATGTTTTCACGTATATGGATGGGTGAATCTGTGTGCTTGTATGTGGGAGTCTGTATGTTTGTGTGTGAGGATATATGTATATCTTTGAGCATGTGTGTTTGTGTGTATGAGTGTTCCAGTGTGAACATGCATGCTAGAATATGTTTGTGCATGTTTGTATGCGTGCATGTGTTTGTATGTTGTATGTGTTTGCATGTGCATCTGTTTGTATGTGTGCAGGTATTTGTATGTGCGTGTGTGTTCATATGTGTGTGTTTGGATCTGTGTGTGGGGTGCTGGCTGCCCTCTGACCCTCTCCAGGGCCTCATTTGCAGACGAGTCGGAGCTGATGGTGCAGCTTCCCGACAAGATGCGGCTGGACCTCGCCATCGACGTGAACTACGACATCGTCAGCAAAGTGGCGCTCTTCCAGGTACTGCTGCCGCCCGGGTCCCGGGACCCTGAGACCTGCGCCCGACGCCCTCCTCCCCTCCCCTCCCCCCAACCCCCAGACCTGCGCCCTGATGCCCCGCCCCCCCCACCTGCGCCCTGACGCCCTCCTCCCCTCCCCCGCCCCCCCAGACCTGTGCCCTGATGCTCCGCCCCCCCAGACCGGCGCCAGACGCCCTCCTCCTCTCCCCTCCCTCGACCCCCAGACCTGCACCCCAACGCCCTCCTCCCCGGCCCCCCAGACCTGCGCCCCGACGCCCTCCTCCCCTCCCCCGCCCCCCAGACCTGCGCCCCAACGCCCTCCTCCCTGGCCCCCCAGACCTGTGCCCTGACGCCCTCCTCCCGCAGGGCTGTGACCGGCAGATGATCTTCGACATGCTGAAGCGGCTGCGCTCCGTCGTCTACCTGCCCAACGACTACGTGTGCAAGAAGGCGAGTGGGGGGTCTGCGGCCCGGGGGGCACCACCACGCGTGGGGTGGCACAGGGAGCCCGGAGCCTCGCCCCAGGGACATGGGCCCCAGGCAGTGACCGTGGGTGTGCCACATGCTTTCCAGAACATTCCTCGGGCTCCCTCTATACCACCCTCGTGTCTGGGATGTGGAGCTCCACTGAGAAGGAGCGTGAGAGCAGGAGAGCTACTGGAGCGGGGACGGCCTCACTTACATGGGCCTGGTGTCACTGATGGCCCCCGAGCACCCTGACCCAGAGCCCGGAGTGAGCCCTGAGCACAGAGCCAGGAGTGAGCCCTGAGCACAGAGCCAGGAGTGAGCCCTGAGCACTGAGCCAGGAGTGAGCCCTGAGCACTGAGCCAGGAGTGAGCCCTGAGCACAGAGCCAGGAGTGAGCCCTGAGCACTGAGCCAGGAGTGAGCCCTGAGCACAGAGCCCGGAGTGAGCCCTGAGCACTGAGCCAGGAGTGAGCCCTGAGCACTGAGCCAGGAGTGAGCTGAGTGAGCTCAGATTCAGGAGTGAGCCCTGAGCCAGGAGGTGCCTGCGGTGTCTAGAAGCTGGAGGGTGTCCAGGCCCTTCCCTCTCTGCTTTTGGCATTCCAGGTGACTCCAGGGTCACTCACGGCCGGGAGAGGTGCCAGATTCGAGTCACCAGCTTCCCCAGTGGGGACACTGGGTGGTTGGTGTGTGCTGGGGGGAGAGTCACCCACAGCCCTGAGAGTCCTGGGAACGTCCCGCCCAAGGAGACCCTTGTCTCCAGCCTTGGGCGCTCTATTGCAGGGAAGGTTCTGGAAGGAGAGAGCTGGAGAAGAGGGGCTGCAGATGGCGGGGAATTTAAAGCTGTAGCCCAAGCGGGGATGGTGGTTAGCGTGCAGTCAGCCCGGGTTTAATCCCAGCACCCCACATGCTACTCCGAGCCTCACCAGGAGGGACCCTGAGTCAGGGGCAGAAGTAGGCCCTGACTGCAGACAGGTATCGCCCCCAAACAACAACAGCCCAAAAGGCATTGGGAGCAGGAAAGGGACGTGGTTGACATTGGATCTGCCTTTTCTGTGCAGCCTTGAGCAAGTGTCTTGCCTTCTCTGACTCCGCCCGCTGGGTCAAGGAGGGTATCGTCAACATCTGAGTGTGGGGGCTGCCAGAGCTTAAAGAGAACTTCAAAACTATTTGGAGCCGGACACTGCGCCCACACAGCGGGCAGCAGGCTCTCCTAAGAGGAGGGAGGAAGGGCTGGAGCAAGAGCACAGCAGGGAGGGCATTTGCCTTGCACGTGGCCGACCCAGGTTCGATTCCCAGCATCCCATATGGTCCCCTGAGCACTGCCAGGAGTAATTCCTGAGTGCATGAGCCAGGAGTAACCTGTGCATTGCTGGGTGTGACCCAAAAAGCAAAAAAAAAGAGAGGAGGGAGGAAGCTGAGAACAGTGCCTCAGCCCAGGGGCTGCCCTGGTGGGTCACTGGGGTGAAGGTGACCCCACAGGTGACCCCCACAGGAGGCCACAGACGTGGGGGGTCAGTGCCCCTGCCTGTTGGCAGAGGGGTTGCGCGTGGCCTCGCCACCCCGGAAGCATCTCTTTGGCGGCCCTGGAGGTGATCAACGTCCCCACGCCCGCCCTCCATCACCGGGGGACGTGGGGGAATGGCCCAGGGAGGCGGAACAGGGGAAGAACCCGCCGGGCTCTTGTGTCACGGGTCTATGGTGGCAACGCAGCACCCACCAGCCTCAGCTTCAGAACCAGTTCCGCCGAGGTGCTACTTCGGGCTGAGAGGGGACGGCGTCCCCGAGCTCCTCACCCTGCCCGGCAGGAGCCGTCTTCTCCGGGCTCCCCTCCGCGCCCCGCGAGTCTCGGCTAGAGGGTGGGCGTGCGGGGGCCGAGGGGCCCCACCAGTGCGCCCTGGCCTCATCTCAAGGCGACCCATGAATCCGCCGGGGTCTGTTTGTTGCCGAGTGCAGCGGCCTCCCACGTGCCGAGCCGGTGGGACCCTCACCGACGCGTGTGCAGGGACCCAGTTCAACCCAGAACGCCCAGGGCCACAGAACCAGGCCGCCTGAGCTGGCATCCGGCCCCCTGCCCTCAGCAGAGAGCCCCCGGAAGGATAGAGTAGCTGCCATCCCCGAGAGCCGTTATAAAGGAGAGGCCCGTTTGGGCGGCTGGGAAGGTTCCGTGCTCAGCGGGGCACCACGCCCCGGGCCTCCCATGCAGGCCACCAAGGGGTGCCGGCAGCGGCTCCTCACCCCCCCACACCTCCCGTCCTCCCCATCACACCTCTTGCTCCCATCACTTCGCGGGAGGTGGCCGAGCGAAGTCCCTCCCAGTCCACACGGAGGGGAGCGCTGGGCTCCCCGAGGGCCAGGGCCCAGGCTGGACATCAGCCCGGGTTCCTGCTTCCCAACCCCCGAGCCACGCTCTGCCGCGGCAGTGGTGGAGGGACTCGCCCTTCCGTTGCAGGGGGAGATCGGCCGCGAGATGTACATCATCCAGGCCGGCCAGGTGCAGGTCCTGGGCGGCCCCGACGGGAAGTCCATACTGGTCACGCTGAAGGCCGGATCTGTGTTTGGAGAGATAAGGTCAGGGGGGCGCTGGGAAGGGGCTGGCGTGGGCGGGGGACGGGCTTGGTTCTCCGGGGGCCCCCATGGGCAAGGAGCCCTCGAAGGCAGCAGCGAGCACCCCGCGGACCCCCGCCGGGCACCCCGGCTTCCTGTGGAGTGTGGTCCTGCCCCCCCCTCGTGGGCACCATGATGAGGGAGGAGGTAGAGGTGAGGCCGAGTGTCCTGAGGGCCTCGCCTCCTGCTTCTCTGCCCCAGCTTGCTGGCCGTGGGGGGCGGGAACCGGCGCACGGCCAACGTGGTGGCCCACGGCTTCACCAACCTCTTCATCCTGGACAAGAGGGACCTGAATGAAATCCTGGTGCACTACCCCGAGTCCCAGAAGCTGCTCCGGAAGAAGGCCAGGTATGTTGTGTGCTTTCATTTAAGGAACAGAACAAGGCAGGCCCGGGGAAAGAGTCCCGAGGGCTGGCCCGCAGCTTTGCAGAGGTCCGGGTTTGACCCCCAGCACGGCGGGGAGTGCCTCCAGCTCGTGAAGCCGGGAGTCGCCCTTGGTCACGGGTACGGCCCAACCCCGGCCCTGGAGAAGTCCGTCTCTCCCTCAGCCTGCGTTTCCGGTACCCCGGCAAACGCTTACACCTCGTCCAGGTCAGGAGGCTGGGCTGGGGAGAGTGCAGAGGTTAAAGCACGTGGCTTGCGTGTGGCTGTGGCCGTGTTCAGGGTCTGAATCCTGGTACCACATGGGGTCTCCCAGGTGTGGCCACTGAGTCATGGGTCACACACAACATTTAAAAATCTGAGTAATGGGGCTAGAGTGATAGCACAGCGGGGAGGGTGTTTGCCTTGCACACGGCCGACCCGGGTTCAATTCCCAGCATGCCATAGGGTCCTCTGAGCACCGCCAGGAGTAATTGCTGAGTGCAGAGCCAGGAGTAACCCCTGAGCATCGCTGGTGTGACCCAAAAAGAAAAAAAATCAGAGTAAATTATGGATGGATTAAATGTTTTAATGAACATGTATACGGAGATGGGGCCGGAGCAATAGTACAGCGGGGAGGATGCGTGCCTCGCACGGGGCAGACCCAGGTCCAACCCTGGGCCACCTCATATGGTCCTCTGAGCCCCGCCAGGAGTGGTCCCAGCTGGGTGTGACCCCAAAACCGAAAATTAAAACACAGGGTCAGAGCCATAGTCCATAGCAGGGAGGGCGTTTGCCTTGCATGCGGCCAACCTAGGTTCAATCCCCGGCATCCCGTATGGTCCCCCAAGTACCGCCAGGAGTAACTCCTGAGTGCAGCGCCAAGAGGAAGCCCTGGACATTGCTGGGTGTGACCCCAAGGGCACAATAAACAAATACATAAATAGATAGATAGATAGATAGATAGATAGATAGATAGATAGATAGATAGATAGATAAACAACAAGCACGTAACCGTGCGACCATGTGCTGACCTCACCCCTCCTCCTATCACACGCCGCCCCCTGTCCCCCAGCCGTGTCCCTGTCCCTCCCAGGGCCCAGTTAGGCTCATGCCCGCTGCATGGAGCCACCTCGTGCCCTGTTGTCTCCCTTGTTCTGGGCACACACTGGCCCAGGCGCGTGCCCCTGGCGGCTGGCTCTTGGATGTGGCCGAGTTAACACACGTGGCAGCTTGTCGCCGTGTTCGCGCCCCTGACTCTGAGCAGGGCGGGCTGCCCCTCGGAGCAGGCCCGGTGCCTCTCAGGATCCTCTGGACT
Organism: Sorex araneus; assembly: GCF_027595985.1. Taxonomy (NCBI): domain Eukaryota; kingdom Metazoa; phylum Chordata; class Mammalia; order Eulipotyphla; family Soricidae; genus Sorex; species Sorex araneus. The sequence goes on from NC_073309.1 coordinate 22,438,572, forward strand.
TTCCCGACCACGCCTGCCCGCCGGCCGCCCGCCGCCACCTGTTAGGGCTTCGCCGTTGCGATTCGCTCACTCCCTAGAATCGACCTGTTGCCCCTGCACACACTGGGTTGATACTCGCTGTGACACAAGCAGAGGCTAGAAACTGTCCCCAGAGGCTCGCCAGGCCGAGGTTGGACGCAGTGATGCCGCTTGCGTCTCGGCTCACACCCGGAACCAGCACCTTCTCGGGCTCCCAGGCACCCTGGCTCTCAATTTCACTGAGAGAAAGGGCCCCCCTGGACCCCGTGTTTCCGGGGCAGCATCTGGGAGGAGCCTCCATGCAGACAGGAGTGAAAGCAGCTGATGGTTTTGGGGGGACACACCCAGCTGTGCTCAGGGTCACGCCCAGCAGTGCAGGGACCCTTTGGTAAGGGGGCATCCACCCCGGGCTCCTGAGTGTGGGATAGGCACTGCAGCCCACTGAGCTCCCCCGGGGCGGGCCCCTGGCATTCAGTGTCCATGAGTCAGCGTGGGGCATTGGAGCAGGTGGGTGCAGGGGCTGGGGACTTAGCTCACAGTCCTGGGGCACGTGGTGTGTATAGAGCAGCCCAGGGTTCGAGCCCAGCCCCACAAGGTCCCCAGAGCATGTTAGAAATGCCTCTTAGCCCCACCAGCACCGCTGAGTGTGGAAAAGAAACGTCCCTAAACATGCACACATGCACACATGCACACACACGGTGGGTACCAAGCTGTTGGTAAAAATAGGAGCGAAGGCTTCCAGAAACAAAGTCCCTGCTTTCTCCAGGAGCTCTGTTTACACCAGTGTGGGGTTCTCCAGCATGTGAGTGTATGTGTGTGTGTGTGTGTGTGTGTGTGTGTGTGTGTGTGTGTGTGTGTGTGAGCGATGCTCAGGGGTTGCTCCTGGCTCTGCACTCAGGAATTACTCTGGCAGTGCTCAGGGGGCCATATGGGACGCCAGGGATCGAACCCGGATTGGCCACGTGCAAAGCAAACACCCTCCCTGCTGGACGATTGCTCCGGCTTATCAGACACTTTTGAATCTCGAGGAAGAGCCGCTGGGGGCAGGAGCCGGGGAAGCCACGCTCGAGCTGTCATCCATCCATTGCTCTGGCTCTGTTCGGTGAGGGTTTGGCAAAGCCAGCAAGAGGCCTGGCAGTGTGCCGTGCCCAGGACGAGGCCGGCATGCCTGGCCACACAGAGGCCTGGCAGGGGCAGCCCGGTACGGCGTGGACAGAAGCTCGAAGAGAGAAGCAAGTCTCGTGCCAGCTTCGTGCGCAGAGACCAGAGACAGAGGGGACAGCAGGAGGGGGCGCCCAGCCGCTGAGACCGCCCGTGAGGTTCTGTCCCAGGTCCCCGCTACCCGGCGGGCACCCTCAGGCCCACCCGCTCCCCCACGCCAAGGGCTCGGCTCTCGGGCTTAGCTTCTGCCAGAAGGGGGCTCAGCTTCCTGCTGCTTTCCCTCGGTCACTGCTGCGTCCAGGTCCTGGGAAAACACATTCTGGGGGGCACACGTGTGGGAGGCGGAGAAATCCCCGAATCTAGAGTGGCCCCAAGACCAGCTCAGTGTCTCAGAAGAGAGGCAATCGCCGGCCATCAGCACGGCGGCCGCATAGAGGGTCCCAGGGGCCACCAAGGACTGTCTGCAGGGCACTGAGAGCAAATCACACTTTCCCCGAGTTTTTTCCTGTCACTTGGATCCACCCTGGGTGTCTCCACAGTCACGCGGTGAGCTACGAGCCCGTGACAGATGCATGTGGTGTGGAGGCGGCTGACGGAGGGCCGTGTTGACAATGCCAGTCTGGGGCGATGAATAGCGACAGGCAGCATTTCGGCCCGTTGCTCTGATTAGATAAGCAGCCAGGAATGCCCCATTCTTCCACAAACAAGCGTTGCTGGAAGCCCGATGAATGGGGTTGCCGATTAGCGGCCTGGCCTTGCTCGGTGCTAGACTCATCACATATTTGCAGCGTGAAAAACGCCCCGTAGAAAGCCGGGGCTTTGTGTGAGGGGAAATGCTGCCCGTGCTGGGCGAAGCTGGGCACGCCTGGCACTCAGGTCTGAGTTGGAATTCCACCTCTGCCATTTGCAAGGCACCCTGGACCCGTTACTGCTCTCTCCCGGCCTCAGTTTCCCTAGCTCTCCTAGGGAAAGTCATCCCGGCCACGCCCATGGCAGGAGGATTGTCAGTATCCAAGAAGAAAGTAACGTGGATGTGGCTTTGGATTCGCTTCGCTCTCAGACACTGGGGTTTAAAGAGTGGGTTTGAATTCCAGCTCTGCTGTGTGACCACAGGGAAGTGAACTGCCACTTCTGGGCTTTCCTCTCCTCATTTGAAGTGAAGGGGGATTCCCGGCCTTCTGTGTGAGCACTGGTGCAGTGACACGTGGTCCTGCAGGGGGCACATAGGACCACAGACGTAATAGCTTGAAGCCACCCCTAGTGTTGTCTCAGAGCCCCGGGGGCCGGAAGACTGGGGTAGCCCCTCGGATCTGCTCGAAGGCTGGGGTCATGGCATGCCACAGCGGGGCTCACCCCCACCTCCAAGACCACAGGACATTGGTTCCTGGCAGGTGGAGGACTGTGGTTCTGACTGTCCCCAGGTTCCTGCCCTCTGGTCCCCCCATGAGGCCCCCTGGTTCGCCAGAATAGGAAGGGACAGAGTCGGTGCAGTACAGAGATGACAGCCCACCGGAACATAGGCGCCAAAGTGACCACCCCACGCTCTGCTGTGTTCCATAGAGTGAAAGCAGGTCACGTGTCCTGCCCACCCACAAGGGGAAGAAACTGCACAGAGGGTCCCAGGGGCCACCAAGGATTGTCTGCAGGGGACTGAGAGCAAATCACACTTTCCCTGGGTATTTCCTGTGTGATCTTGGAAAACTCACTCAACCCCTCTGAGCCTCATCAACCGGGGACCCATGGCTGTAGCTGTTGCACTCTCTGATGAGCTCTCTGCGGGACTCCTAGAAGGTTCTCCCCCTTTAAAGCAGCTCCCCTTTAAAGGGTTCTGCACACACATGCATGTGCATGACATACGGACACACTTGTGTACACACGAGAATCTCCTCAGGTTCTGCACACACATGCACACAGGCACACGTGTGTATACATGATCCTCCCCTCGGGTTCGTACACATACACACATACATGCACACAGGGACATGTGTATACACACAAATCTCTTTTCAGGTTCTTCACACATGCGTGTATGCAGGCACATGTGCACACATGAGCCTCTCCTTGGGTTCTGCACACACATGCACCCAGGCACACGTGTGTACATATGAGTCTCTCCTCGAGTTCTGCACATGCATGTACATGCATGCACACAGGCACATGTGCATACACACAAGTCTCTATTCAGGTTCTTCACACACATACATGCATGCATGCAGGCATACATGTGCACACACGAGCCTCTCCTCGGGTCCTGCACACACACATGCACGCGTGTGTATGCACGAGCCTGTCCTCCCCGTGTGCGTGCGATGCGAGTGGCGCTCCTCTCTGCAGGCGCATGCTGAGACAGAACAAGTCCAAGGAGGAGAAGAAGAGCGTGCTCATCCTCCCCCCGCGCGCGGGCACCCCCAAGCTCTTCAATGCCGCCCTGGCAGCAGCAGGGAAGATGGGTGGCAAAGGCGGCGGCAAGCTGGCACACCTGCGGGCGCGACTCAAAGAGCTGGCAGCACAGGAGGCAGCGGCCAGGCAGCAGCAGCTGCAGGAGCAACAGGTAAAGTGGCGGCACCCGGGCACCCGCACCCCGTCACCCGGGCACCCGGGCACCCAGGTACCTCGTCACAGCGCTGTGGGCCCAGGAAGCGGTTCCCCCATCCCATCCCCCCTGCTTTATATCTGCCAGGACTAGCAGGTAGCAAGTGACAGAGCCGGCTCCAACTATCCAGAGAAAACAGGGAATGTTCTGGCTCAAGTCCCGGCAACGTCAAGGCAGGGGTCTGTAGAGAGGGTCCCGGGGCAAGCGAAACTGGCTGTACTCACACTCTACTCTCCCAGTGACGCCCCCACTCCCATACCACCCTCAGTATCTGCAGGGTCTCTCTCCTGGCTTCCTAACTCCATCAGAAAAGGCCCTTTCGGACTGAGCTTCTGCTTACAATGGGGTTCCATCCTGAGAAACCCGCTGTGAGTCGAAAACACTCTGATTCAGAAGTGCATTTAGGGCGCTGGAGCGATAGCACAGCAGGTGGGGCATTGCCTTGCATGTGCCCAACCCGGGTTCGATTCCCAGCATCCCTCCCCTGAGCACTGCCAGGAGTAATTCCTGATTGCAGAGCCAGGCGTAACCCCTGAGCATCGCTGGGTATGACCCCTCCAAAAAAAAAAGCCAAAAAAAAAAGTGCATTTAATCTGTCTAACCTGCTGGACCTCAGAGTGTCTCCGTCTTGCTTTTGCACCACCGTGCAGGACCCCATGGCAAGACAGGGACCATGGGGACCTTTCTCCCTGAGGTTGCAGCAAAAGTCCCAGGGCTCACAGTCATTGGACAGAATTGGGTTCCATGACAAGTCCTGAGCCAATCAGTGTGACCCTGGTGCTAGTGGATGGGGGGAGAACGGTCCCCGAAGGGAAGTCCTGCTTCTGACGCCAAGGCAGGCGCAGTGGCTGCGGGCAGAGAATGGCTCTCCCCAGCTGTCAGCCACGCGCTCATATTTAATATTGTGTCTGTGACAATTTACAAGATTTGAAAGGGAAAATCCTGCCAACAGACACAGTGCTGACTGCCCCCGCCCCCATAAATCTGAGGGGAATTTTAAAATTAGTTCCAGGGCTTTTTGTCTCTGACGAATGCCAAGAATGCCAATTAGAATGATTGCACTAATTATGGTGTTTCGTGACAGTCCTCTGGGGAGGCTGCGGGAAGGGGGAGATGGGATGAGGAGCCGGGCGGCAGGCCCTCGTGAGCAGGGGAGCCGTCTAGAGGACTGAAGCCAGAGCAAAGCGGCTCAGCCAACCCGTCTCCAGCCCGGCTGGCGGCTGAGCCCGGACCCGCCCGGAGCTTTCATGGCGGGAGGCTGGTGGTTAACGTCCAGACCACTTGGGGTTCCTCTTGACATTCTCCAGAGGCTCCTGTGGGGGCCCCAGGTTGCAGACAGACATGGTCTCTGACTTACAGACTGTGGGGGCCAGGCTCAGCCATCAAGAGGGGTCTTGAGTGGGGCCGACAGACACGGGCCCCGAGAGTGTCCGTGCCAGGAGTCTGACCACCCCGAGCAGGCCGGAGATGTGATCAAAAGTGCCCGGCATGCCAACAACAAAAGGCACTTCCCTTCCCCTGCCATTTAGATCCTCCAGGGCTGGCAGCAAGAAGCTCTTACACAGTGGCCCAAAGACCCAGGTTTGAATCCTGGCTCCCTCGTGGCCACTGCTTCCGGGCCAGCTCCCAAGTGTCGCAGAGCCCCGGACTCAGACTGCTCGTGGGTGCCCCATGGGGTTGTGGGGTGACAGGGTACCCCGAGACTGCTCACACTCCCATGAATGAATTTTGAGCTCGCCTCCCTTCCTGAGGTGTCTCCGCCAGGGGTGCTCGGGACTCCCCCATCCTGGGCACTGTCTGGGCATCCTGCCCCGATACATGTTGGCAGAGTCTAGGGTGGATGGGGGGAGGGCAGAGAGGCGCCCCCAGGACCCAGAGAAACACCACGACGGAGGGAGGGCTGGGTCCCCAGAGCTGCCCGGGCTCCCCCAGCCCTTCCCTTCCTTCGCCGCCCTCAGACTTGGGTCAGCTTCGAGAAGGTTCTGTCTCTCACCTTGAGCTCAGGCACCCCGAGTGGGCTGCTAAATGTGGGGCGCACTCAGGCCTCCTCCTGTGGGGTCTGCTCCTACACCCCCATTCCCTCCCATCAGAGATGGGGTCAGACAGAGCAGCGGGGGGCATGGGGAACCCACCATGGCCGAGGTTCTCACCACACCTGGACTGTGGCTGGGTCTCCTGGGCCCGCAGGCCGGTGGCTGGAGACACTCATTGGTCTTAGTCGGACCCCACAGCGTCCCCAGACCCCCAAGGCCCGCAGGGTTCCATCGTGCTGGCTCCCAGCTGTAAGAGCACCCACCCTTTCTGCTCTGTCTGGGGCCCCGTGCCCATGACCCCACTGCAGGGTGCACTGAACAGGCTGCACCCACAGCCCCACCCCGCCCCATCTCTCTCCACACCCCAGTGACAAACAGCGGGGGTGGGGGGGCACACAGCCCGTTGGTCCCCTGAAAGTGGCCAGGCCATGGGGCTCCTGGCCTTCCGGGGTTTGCCTAGAGTGTTCCTCGCGGGCCCTGGTCAGGGCCGGTCTGTGTGCTGGACCTCAGCCACGCCCCCCACGCCCCTCACGGGAGTTTGGATCCTTCCGCCTCCCCAGAGTATATTCTGTTTCTACCGCGTACCAGCCCCAGGCCCCATCCCACCTTTCGTCCCTTCCGAGTTCTCTGCCTTCTCGGAGGGTGGGAGCAGACCCGGACGGGGAGGGGTCCAAGTCCCCGAGCCCCAAACACTTTTGTGTCAACTCCGCCTCACCAGTCACCCCTTTCCCAATTCCAGGCCAAGGGCGCAGAAGGAGAAGCAGGAGGGGCCGCAGCGGACCAGCCCACAGCCCCAGCGGGGGCCGCCCCGGACCAGGCCGCCCCACCAGCACCTGCCCCACCGGCACCTGCCCCACCGGCACCTGCCCCAGGGGCATCTGCGCCGGCGCCCCCAGAGGCTCCGGCCGCTCCGGCCGCTCCGGCCGCTCCGCCCGCAGAGGCAGGCGGGGAAGGCGCGGCCGGGCCCTCGGAGCCCGCGGTGCGGATCCGCATGAGCCCGGGCCCGGACTCCGGGGAGCAGACGCTGTCGGTGGAGGTCCCCGAGAAGAAGAAGGACGGGGAGTGAGGCGCGGGTCCGGCAGGTGCTCTGAGGTTCCCGACCGCTAAGCTCCCCAGCCCCTGAGCGCGCCCCGGCTCCTGAGCGCCCCAACCCCAGCGTGCGCCCGTCTCTGAGCGCCCCAGTCCTTGAGCGCGCCCCAACCCCAGCGTGCGCCCGTCTCTGAGCACCCCAGTCCTTGTGCGCGCCCCAGACCCCGTGCGCCCCAACCCCAGCGTGCGCCCGTCTCTGAGCGCCCCAGCCCTCGCGCGCGCCCCAGGCCCTGTGCGCCCTCCCGTCGCCTCTGCGCACCCCGTGCCCCGCCGCCGTGCACCCAAACGGAGACACCCCACTATCAAAGGGGCAGCGACTCTGGTTCCCTGCCATTGCTTCCTGCAGGCAGATCCCCAAGTTCAATTTCCTAACACTCATCCCGAAGCACCCCCCGCCCCCCCCCCCCGCTGCTCCTCTTTTTAAGGAACAAAATCGGTGTTTTCGGTTCCAAGTTGCCTGGTGGTGTGTGTGTGGGAGTGGGGGGGGAGGGGGGGCGGGGAGGGACGGTGGGTGGAGAGCGACTCCCCCACCAGGAGAAGCAAAGGGTTTTGCACGTTTGGGGTCTCCGCTCCCAAATGGCTCTCTCGTGTAAAGGCTAGAAAGCGTTTCTGCAGGAAGGAGGGAGACTGTGGGGATGAGGGGCCAGGATTGACCCCAAGTTTCTTTGCTCGGTGCCACGTGGTGTGGGGAGCGCTCTCTCTCCCCCACACCCCCCCCCCCGCCCCTTCCCGGTTTCAGTTGGAGCGAAGAGAGCAGGCGTGGTTTCTGTTCCGTGCCCCTTGCCCTCTTCTCCTCAGCCAGGACTAATCTGTCACTTGCATTGACACCCTTGCTGTAGATGACGGGAGCAATTCATTAATTTTTTAATTGACGCCAGAAGACGAAATCTCTCAGCTGACAGCACTTAGCTTGCTGGATTTCTCCAGATCCTATCTTTTTTACGTTTCCCAAAAAAAAGGAAAAAAGAGAAAAGAAAAGGGGAAAAAAGCCAGTTATTTAGCCAGTGACTATTTGAGGTAGTTTTAGCTGCATATCGATTGGTCCTTGGGGGGGATTAAAACCAAAACCTAGACTTGGAGGGAGAAGGGCTTTGTTTTCTAGAGCATCCTGAGCGGGAAGGCGAGGGATTCCAGCAGGCTCTGCCCCTGGGAACCACAGTCGCTGGGACACCAGGAGCTGCAGGGCTGGGGGCTCTGGGGGCTGCTCTGTGCATCTGATGCAAGCAGGGGAGCTCCTCGGGGCTGGCCTAGGCCTACCCAAATTCCAGATAACGCCAGAATTTCCAGCCCACGGCCCACCCTGTGACCCAAACCCTCACACTGGAAACGAATGATGAGGGTCCGCGTGGTTATTTTGCCCTTTTATTAATTTGTCGGGAGGGGCACACCCGTTAGTGTTCAGGGGTAACTCCTGGTTCCGCACTCAGGAACTACTCCTGGTGGTATTCGGGGACCATGTAGGATGCCGGGGATTGAACCTGGGTCGGCCATGTGCAAGGCATATGCCCTCCCCGCTGTGCTATTGCTTTGGCCCTTATTTTACCCTTTTAAAAAGCTGTTATTAATTTGTTTTCATAGGACCAACACATCTAGATGGGTGCAAAGGGATGCCTATTAAAGTCCTCCCCGAGGCCTGGCCTCCCACGTCCCCCCTTTCTCTGAGACGGACATGATTTCCCTGGCAAACACTGCTTTAGAATAGGGAAGCCTGGAGGGTCTGGTACGGTTTTCCTCCCCCACCCCTTTGATCGCCTGTATCAGCGCATCCTACACATTCTCAGATCCGTGCACGAGGCTGCATCCATCTTTAGCAAGTATTTCGATGTATCAATCAAGTAAACGTACTGGCCTTTGGTAGTTGGCAGGACACTCCCAGGGCACCTTCACTGTGAGATCCTATTTTATAAGGAAACCTTTTTTTTTTTAATATATGAATGTACTTATACTTGTAGAAACCAACTCTTGAATATATGCTGCTTATTACACAAAGAGAAATTTGATGTTCCCCAAAAAATTGTCTTCTAAGGAAAGCTGATTTTGTCTTATTATTTTGGTTTTGGGGTCACACCCAGCGATGTTCAGGGGTTACTCCTGACTCTGCACTCGGGAATCCCTCCTTATGAGACTCAAGGCATTGTGTGAGATTACGGGGGATGAAACTCAGGTTTGCCACATACAAGGCAAATGCCCTCCCCGCTGTCCTGTCGCTCCCGCCCCAGAATGCTGGTTTTGAAAGGAGAGTTGAAGTGAATTAACTCCAGGGAGTTATCTTGCTGAACTTGACACTTTCACTGAACGTAGACATTAGAACGATTGCACTTGAACTGGCCGAGTAGAACGGGACCGATGGTGGGGTGGACACGGGATGGAGTGTGTGGGTAAGAACTGCGATTCTGTGTTTCTGCTGGAAGTAGAATCTTCGTATGATAAGCTGAGCAGGACCTTTATACATGTCGAATCTCTATTACTTTAAAATGTCCCCACCTTTCCTGCATTTGTGTATACAAAGAATAATAGCAGCTTGTTTTTTAAGAACACTTCCATGTTTTAAATACAATTAAAACCAAGGAGCTATTTAAAATTTCAGTATGGAAATGTCTTCAGCTACCTGGACGATTTCCATCCCTGTCTTGACAAACACAGATACTGCATTTACAGCCTGGCTCTCATCATCTTCGAACGCGTTTTAATTAAAGCATTTAGACAAGTGCTGCTGCCTCATGGGTTTATTTTAGAAACTGACGGTGACCGGCTCACTTGTGAGAACCGTTTCTCGTCTGCCTCTGAAAAGCTGATCTCGTTGCCTTCGCCCTGAATTCCTGTGGCTGCAGGCACTGTGGCTGGCAGGGGCCCTTATCAGACCCCCAAATCCCCCCGGGATTTTTCAGCCCTTCAAAAATAGCCCTTTCATGTCTGATCTCACCTGGTCTCGCCAAGCCAGTTTCCCAACCTCCTGGAGCTTGCTCAACGACGCTGACCTGTGGGGACTCTGGATCCTGGCCGTCCAGCTACCAGTTCCCGCGTGACCACACGCCCTGGGAGCCGGGAGTTCATGGGACAGATGGACACAGCACTTCACACCACACGGGGTCGCTGTGATGACCCAGAACTCTGCCCTTGCCCCTGACTCACCTTTCCCGTCACAGGGGGAGTCTCCGAATGTTCTCTTCTCTGCTTCTGCCTGGGCTCTCACACACAGAAGGGGTCTGGGCGCCTCTTAAACTAACGGACTCAGGGCTTCTTAAACGTTTCCCCCTCAAGATTGCTTTTCACCCGAGAAATGCTCCCTGGGTGAGGACTAACCGGAGCCCCTCAGATTCACGATGCCGTTGATTGTGAATTAACTTTTGGAGGTTGTGCATTCAGAAACCTTTCACGGTTGCCAGATTTTTCATGAGACCCCACTTCTGACCGCCCCCAAACATTCAGTTTTACAACCCCACACGGGGGGTTTCGGACCCACAGTTGAAGAAGCTGGGCTCTAACCGTCTGTACAAAGACCTGGTCATATGATACTGACAATAATATAGATCTCAGCGTTTTCCACCATCCGGGATACGCTGAATCTAGATCTCACAGAGGCAGATGGAAAACACGCAGTCTTCCTCCCCCGGGCCTGTGGCTCTGTTCTGCACCCGGCTGCTACAGGGGATGCCCTCTGTGGTCACCCACGGGAAGGGGTGTGAGTTAATGTTCTGCCATCAGCATCCTAAAATTCCATTGGGTGGGGTTGGTTGTACGGGGGACATCTCGGTGTTTTGGGGGTTCTTGGGGCCACACCCCAAAACACTAGGTTTAGAAGACCCATGTGATGCCAGGAGTCAAACCCGGGTCCTTACACGTGCAGGACATTCTACTTGAGCCACATCTCTGGCCCACCATTGTGAAATAGTTCTCTTCCTCCTCCTCTTCCTCCTCCTCCTCCTCCTCCTCTTCCTCCTCCTCCTCCTCCTCCTCCTCTTCCTCCTCCTCTTCCTCCTCCTCCTCCTCCTCCTCTTCCTCCTCCTCTTCCTCCTCCTCTTCCTCCTCCTCCTCCTCCTCCTCTTCCTCCTCCTCCTCCTCCTCTTCCTCCTCCTCCTCCTCTTCCTCCTCCTCTTCCTCCTCCTCCTCCTCCTCTTCCTCCTCCTCCTCCTCTTCCTCCTCCTCCTCTTCCTCCTCCTCCTCCTCCTCTTCCTCCTCCTCCTCTTCCTCTTCCTCCTCTTCCTCCTCCTCCTCCTCCTCCTCCTCCTCCTCCTCTTCCTCCTCTTCCTCCTCCTCCTCCTCTTCCTCCTCTTCCTCCTCCTCCTCCTCTTCCTCCTCTTCCTCCTCCTCCTCTTCCTCCTCCTCCTCCTCCTCCTCCTCTTCCTCCTCCTCCTCCTCCTCTTCCTCCTCCTCCTCCTCTTCCTCCTCCTTCTCCTCCTCCTCCTCTTCCTCCTCCTCCTCCTCTTCATCCTCCTCCTCTTCATCCTCCTCCTCCTCCTCTTCCTCCTCCTTCTCCTCCTCCTCCTCTTCCTCCTCCTCCTCTTACTCCTCCTCCTCCTCCTCCTCTTCCTCCTCTTCCTCCTCTTCCTCCTCCTCTTCCTCTTCCTCCTCCTCTTCCTCCTCCTCTTCCTCCTCCTCCTCTTCCTCCTCCTCCTCCTCCTCCTCTTCCTCCTCCTCCTCCTCTTCCTCCTCCTCTTCCTCCTCCTCTTCCTCCTCCTCCTCCTCCTCCTCTTCCTCCTCCTCTTTCTCCTCCTCTTCCTTTCTTTCAGTTTTTTTTATTGTGCCATCCCTGTCATCTCAGGGGCTACTCCTGGCTTGGTGCTCAGGGCACTCTGCATTGCTGGGATGGAGCCCAAGCTTCCTGCTTGCAGAGCATGTGTCCCCACCCTCTGAGCCACAACCCCTTTTTAAGATTCTCTTTCTCATTAACTGAAAGGTTTGTTTAGTGCCAGAGAGAAGATACAGGGAGTAAAAACACTTGCCTTACACATGGTCCACTTGGGTTAGATCCCGGGCACCCCATATGGTCCCACTAACAGTGATCCCTGAGCACAGAGCCAGGAGCAAACCCTGAACACCACTGGGTGTGGCCCCCAAACAAACAAAACATATTTTCCCCTTTTCCTTTGTGCGGTGGCCTCCCACGCGGAGTTGAGGTGCTCCTAAGTTGGCCGCAGTGCTCGTGCTGGGCTCGCACTGGGCTGGGGTGCTCTGGAGACTGAACACCTTGCGGGGCCACTGGGGACGCCAGATGCCAGCGCTGCTGGGATGCCCACAGCCTGCGTGGTGACATGGGACCCATGTCACCACGCAGGCTGTGGGCATCCCAGCTCACTGCCTCCCCGTCTCTCTGTGACTAACTCCGTGTCGGGGCTGGGGCGATAGCACAGCAGGTAAGGCGTTTGCCTTGCACGCAGCCAACCCAGGTTCAATCCCCGGCGCCCCATATGGGCCCCCAAGCACGGCCAGGAGTAAATTCCTGAGTGCAGAGCCAGGAGGAACCCCTGAACATCGCCAGGTGTGACCCAAAAAAGCAAAAAAAAAAAAACCAAAAAAACTAACTAACTCCTTATCCAGCTCTCTGCCACCACACCGATCCCTGGGCCCGCCTTGAAATGCAAAATAATGTGTTTCTTTTCTTTGTTTTGTTTGGGGGCCCTACTGGGCGGTGCTCAGGGGAGATTCTAGCTCTGTGTTCAGGGGTCACTTCTGAAGACTTGGTGCAAGGGTGGACCTTGGACACTGCGTGCAAAGCACGTGCTCAGCCCTTGGAGTCCACTTTCCATCTCCAGTATAAATTTTGAACAAGGAGTTCCGCACTTGATTCAAAGTGGGCCCCACAGGTTATACCTTGTCCAGGCCACATGGGGAGGGCGGGGGTGGGGAAGTGTCCTTTGGACTCTCAGCCTCCACTTCTGTTCTCCCGGCATCAGGCCCCCGCACCCCTGTGGATGTGTCCTGAGGGATGTTTCCCCATTTGAGGGGTGGGTGGGTTGGCCACACCTGGTGGTACTCAGGGCTCAACAACTGGTTCTGTGCACAGGGGTCACTCTGTCGAGAGTTGGGGGGACCATATGGGGCACCAGACAAGCATCGTCCCCACTGCACCTTCTCTGTCCCTACCTTAGCCGCTGGCCTTTACCAGCAGGTCGGAGGACACCGGGTGTGTGGAGGCTGGTCTCACAGAGCTCATCGGCTCTGTTGGTCCTGTCCGTTATGCTGCTGTGATCTGATCAGATGCAAATTAGAGAAGAGGAGACCCAAGCCTGGGCTGGCAGGGTGTGTGTGTGTGGGGGGGGAGGGTTATCACCAGGAAATCAGTATCCTGGAGAGAGACAGAACAGCCAAGGAAAGTTGCCCTGAGGCCTCCCTGCCCCCACAGACCACTGACACCTACCACCACCACTGACCACCCACAGACCTGCAGGGACCCCTGTGGGGTAACTTTCATTCACTCCATTTGTTTGTATTGAAAAGTTCTTCCTTTGCCCAGAGAGGTACTACCAGGAGAACACAGTTACCCTGAGGGAGCCCAGGTGTGATCCCTGGCACCCCACATGGCCCCTTAAGCACCACCAGGAGTGATTCCTGAGCACAGACCCCCAAGCAAGCCCTGAGCACCGCCCAGTAGAGCCCCCAGACAAGCAACGAAATGCTTCCTTTCCCTTCCTGTGGGCCACTCTGGTCTAACCCCCAGCGCACCACAGAGAGTGCGGAGCTTGGCGGGGGGGGTGGGGGGGGGCGGGTAAGCCCTGATCATCAGTGGGTGTGGCCCCCAAACTAAAATTCTAGCATGATGAAGACTTTTCCTGGGTGCCCGATGGGTAGAAAACACCATCTGGCTCAGGCAGAGAGACAGAGTCAAGTATAAGGGAAGGAATAGAAGATTATCAAGGGGGCTGGAGTCATAGCACAGCGGGTAGGGCATTTGCCTTGCACGCAGCCAACCCGGATTTGATTCCCAGCATCCCATATGGTCCCCTGAGCACCGCCAGGAGTAATTCCTGAGTGCAGAGCCAGGAGAAACCCCTGTGCATCGCCAGGTGTGACCCAAAAAGAAAAAAAAAAAAGAAGTTCACTGCGGTGTGCGTTCCTGGGCGGGCCCTCCACGGCCCCCTGGAGAGGCTGGCTAGAATTGAACCCTGGGAAAGACAGGGTGGGCCTGAAAAGACCCGTGGGACCAGCACCTTAGGTCTGGCCTCCTGTTCTCAGTAGGGGGTCGATGTGAGGCAGTGAGGAATGCAGCCCAGTAGCTTCCTGGAGCCAGGTGGGCCCTGAGTCCCATCCTCCTGGCAGCTGGGGGCAGGGTGACCTTTGATCCATCAGCCAGCTGCCAGTTAGTCTCACGCAAACCTTACATGCCAGTGGTTTGTGTTATATAAAAGGGGACGACAAGATCTCTCTAGCACCTTCTGGTGGGAATGGGGTTGTGGTTTTTAGGGGGATGATTAACTTTGGGGGGAGGGGTCAGTGGGTAACCAGGAGTATGGGTAGAGGAGCAGTCAATTGAAGGTGGTCCTACCCGCACCTGGATGAATTTCAGGTGGCAGGGTGCTAACATGAAAAAACAGACAGATTGCAAGTGAAAAGCACCCTTAAAATTAGCAGCCCTACCACAAGCCGGAGAATGCTCCGGACCCCAGACCGGGCCAACAACACCGGGGTGCCAGACGGAGAAAGTGCAGCCACCCCGCCTTCTCCGGATGGAGTCCTGGCGACACTGAGCTTCTACTAACACAGCTTCAGTATGTAGGACTGGGACATTTTTTCCAAACTGCGTGGCCGCGTGAACTTTCCTGATATACAAAAAGCCACTTGGGAACGCCTCCCCCACCCATGAGCACCCATTATCCCAGAGGCACAGAAACCAACTTCGGAACACAGTGGCTGATGGCAGATAAACTCCTTGACTGTGAACTAAGCTACGGCCCCGTGCAGCCCTGGGAGCGAAGGGATTTTCTCGGCCTTTTCCCCTTGTGGCAACATGGCGACCGCCACCTTTCAGAGCCAATTGGACAGAGAGGTAGGAACTTGCAGTGATGGGATGCACAGGGAATCTCGAGATTGGGTGGGGGGCAGAACCCTGCCCAAATGAGACCCCAAGCGGTCACCCATGAACATCTCCTCCGCACCTGAACGGCCATGATCCCAGAGGCACACAAACGAATCAAGGAACACAGTAGCTGCTGGCAGAAATACCTCTGGACTTAATTACTAAAATACCAAAATCCCAAAACTGGGTGGCCGCTTTCTCGAACATGCAACATCATATACTCTTTATTATCAGCAATAGAAAACATGATCCAATGATGCCATTTCGACAAGTCTGATTGTTGGGGGGAGAACTCCAAGTAATGATAGTGAGTTTTCTGTCAAAAATTGAAATGTTATTGGGGCTGGAGAGATAGCACAGCAGGTAGGGTGTTTGCCTTGCACGTAGCCGACCCGGGTTTGATTCCCAGCATCCCATATGGTCCCCTGAGCACCGCCAGGAGTAATTCCTGAGTGCAAAGCCAGGAGTAACCCCTGAGCATCGCCGGGTGTGACCCAAAAAGAAAAACAAAAACAACAACAAAAATTGAATGTTATCAAAGCAATGAGAGAGTTAATTGAAAATCATCTGCCACACAGGCCGAGGGGGAGAGGGATGGAGGGTCTCTGGGGTTCTTGGTGGTGGAACATGTGCACTGGTGAAGGGATGGGTGTTTGATCATTGTATGACTGAGACTTGATCCTGAAAGCCCTGTAACTGTTCTCACTGTGATTCATTTAAAAATAAATAAATTAGGCTCTCCGCCGAGATGTGATCCCGGGGGCCACACGTGTGCAGCCTCTCCGCAGCTGCACGAGCATGATTCCAGAGGCCAGCTAAACTACTTTTGGTACCAGCAACTCCTTGCAGAATGTCTCCAGACTGAGAACTAAGCCTCGGCCCCAGGCCTGCCCAGGAGGGGAAAGGTTTCTCTCTCTCTCTCTCTCTCTCTTTCTCTCTCTCTCTCTCTCTCTCTTTCTCTCTCTCTCTTTCTCTCTCTCTCTCTCTGTCTCCCCTTTTCCTTGCCGGGGGGGTGGGGGAGGGAAGGGCGTGGTGACCGCCATATTATGAGGACCACAGATGAGAGTTACAAGCTTGCAATGATCCAATACCTGGAAGAAATTTCCCTGGACTTAGTTGCTAAAATACAGAAATCCAAATTTTTTTTTTTTGGTGGTGGAATATGGGCACTGGTGAAGGGATGGTTGTTTCAGCATTTTATAACTGAGATTTAAGCCTAAAAGCATTGTAATTTTCCACATGGTGATTCAATAAAATAAAATTTAAAAAAAATAAATAAAAAGTAAAAATAAAAATAAATAAATTAGAAAAAAATTAGCGACCCTGATGATGGGGTGCAAACCAGACTGTTAGGGTTCTTAAACCCTGTTAAAATCAAGCCCATTCGAACACATTTGTTAAATCACTCTGTAGACCAGAATCTGATTTCTACAGAGGGAAAGTTACAAAAACATAATTTTCTCTGCACCTTCACTTTAAATCTGTCAGATGTCTTTAAAAAAAACAAACCTGACAGGGTTGGAGCAATAGAACAGTGGGTAGAGCGCTTGCCTTGCACCCTAAGTTCTGTCCCTGCACCCTAAATTCCAGAAATCTCAAGCTTGAGTTGACCCAGGTTCGATTCCCAGCATCCCATATGGTCCCCCAAGCACCGCCGGGAGTAATTCCTGAGTGTATGAGTCAGGAGTAACACCTGTGCACCAAGTGTGACCAAAAAAGCAAATAAATAAATAAATTAATTAAAAACCCAAACCTGACATATTCTTTTGCATTAACATAGAACAATTGGAGAACTCTCCATTTGGGATACCCCGCTATCTCCCGAGAGGTCCTAGGAGTTGTTGGCTGACGACAGAGCAGGAAATGTACCACTAACGTCATTAATATCTACCTGTCACCTGAGGGTTACCTAGGCTTAGCCATTGTGAAGATATGAAGACCAGGTCCCACCTGCACGGCGAGATCAAGTGGCCTTGGGCCTCTTGCCTTTCGTAGGAGCGTCCCGGCAGAAAGGAGTCCATCCCGTCCCTTCTTCAGGCCTGGAGAGACCCAGGGTTCCAGGTTTTTCCCGATGCTGAGAGCAGGTCCAGGCTGTGGTCAGTCATTGAAGACCTGCAGGTTCCCCACTGTCCTTCCGCTTCCAGCCTGCCTCTAGGGTGCCCCTGGGTTTGTCGGGTACGTGTAGCAGCACCTGGATTACTAGTGGGCCTGCTCCTATTATTTAACCAATCCCTTTGACCCTCTCCCTGAAGAGGGCTTTGGGGATCCCTTAGTTGGCTTTTGGAATTCACTGTATGGGGGTGAGCCCTGACAGAGAGCAAAGACTTCCTCTCTGGATTTATGCAAAGCAGCAGAGTGCCATGACGCATCAAAAACATGCTACTGAAGTCTCAAGGAGGGAGAAGCAAATGTTTCACTTTACTCACAATGAGATGCAACATACCAGATCACTGGGGGTCCTAGTCAAGGAAAGCGTTAGATCTGCAGAGACAGAGCATACAATGTAACTTCCTGTCTAAAAACTGTAGCTCTATCTCCACACATCCCAGGGCTTTTCTCTTCCCTGCAGGGCGCTGATCTCAGCGCACACACAGTAAGCTCCCTGGGGGCAGGGTGATCTTTGATCCACCTGCCAGCTGCCACTTGGTCCCCATCACACCTTACATCCCAGTGGTTTGGGTTATGTGAAAGGAGAGCCGAGACACCAGCAGGGAGAGCGGGCAGTGGGGGGGAGCAGGAGGCAGGGGAGGAGGGGGAGGGCAGTAGGAGAATCACCGGTAAAGGAGAGCTTGGAGAAGAGATGGGCTCGAGGAGAGGGGAAGGAGAGAGAAAGACGGGGGAGAGAGAAGGGGGGCTGGATGTTAGGACGTTTCTCCCCACTGCACTGGTAATGATTTCGGAGGACCATTAAGGTCAAATATTTCAAGGTCCCCATTTTCAGGCCACTTAAGACCATCATCCAGGGAATATTAAAGCCAAACAACATCAGGGAAACGCATCAGATGGGGTGGATCAAGTGCTTTCAGCGAACTCGAAAGGCTTCCCAGAGGAGTGTCAGGCTTAGGGTTCAATTTTAAGCTTCCCCTCTGACTCTATCGGCGGCCAAGTCACAGGAAGGTACAGTAAAGAAAGGGGGACGTTCGAGCGAGTACTTGGTGTCTCAAGCCCCTCTCGATACTCCTGGCAAACGGCTGGCAGTGATTAGAGAGGAGAGAACGTCTCCTATCCCATCTCCCCCGGAGGAAAACCGAAGGGAGGGTAGAGAGGGCTGAGCCGCCGTCCCCCGTCTCTCCAGTCTCCTGGATGGAGGCTAATCAGACTCAAGCTCGAGATTTCCAGAATTTAGGGTGCAGGGACAGAACTTAGGGTGCAGAGAAGCCGGGTGAAAAGGTCCTGGGACAAAAATAAACAGAGGGGCTGTATTTAGACTTACTGAGGCCAGTCCAGAATCCAGGACGTGGTGGTAATCGCACGTGGACATTTGTTTGCTTTGTTTTGGGGACCACACGTGGCTGTGCGCAGGGCTTACTCCTGGCTCTGCACTCAGGGCTTGCTCCTGGCGGGGCCCTGGGAACCATTGGTTTCTTTGTCTAGGTTCCAGCTGGGAGTACGGTCTTACAAGAACAAGACTTTAGGGGTGAGAGAAGAAAAGAATGTCTGCAACTAGAGTAAGGGCTGGGTTAGGGCACCATCATGATAGGTCGGAGACCTCACTCGGCATAGACAGGGACAAAAATTGAAAAAAATAGAAGTTTATTGGACTTCCAGGCGGGGCCCTATGAACCTCTGACAAGGCTGGGGCAGAGCTGCGGCAGGGAAAGACTAAACAGAATTTCAAGTTGTCTTGGCGGGAAAAGGGAACGGAGACCAGGGGGACCGGTGCGTTTGGGGTGGACGTATGGAAGCGTGGAACGCAGCCTGGGGGCTTCCTGGCGCCAGGGGCCGTAAGTCCTGCAGCTGACGTTTGATTAAGTTTCTCCTGCAAACCTTGCAGTGCCAAGCACTGATCTGGCTGCTCTCTGCGCAGTCTAGCCTGGGAGAGATCGTGGAATCCAGTTGGCTTTGTTTGCTGGGTCACTGGGATAAAGAACAAAGGGGTGGGGAGGATCCCTGAGCTACAGAGCAGCCTAAGGTCCTGGAGGCTGCAGGGTCCAGATCAGAGGTGCCCTTTCTGGCCAGATGTTCTTCCTGGCACACAGCTGCTACCTCCTGTGGCCCTTCTCTGCTCTCCATCGCAATTTTCCAGAAGTCATCCAAGATACATGCTCCCTGGAATCCAGGGCAACCTGACTTTAAAACCGTTTACTAACTATACCTGGAAGCTTTCAAAAGTATCTGGATTAGGGGCCAGAGCGACAGCACAGCAGGTAGGGCGTTTGCCTTGCACATGCCGACCCGGGTTCAATCCCCCGCATCCCATATGGTCCTCCAAGCACTTCCAGGAGTAATTCCTGAGTGCAAAGCCAGGAGTAACCCCTGAGCATCGCTGGGTGTGACCCAAAAAGAAAAAAAAAGTCTAGATTATTCTCTCTCTCTCTCTCTCTCTCTCTCTCTCTCTCTCTCTCTCTCTCTCTCTCTCTCTCTCCTCTCCTCTCCTCTCCCTCTCTTTCTTTCTCTCTGTCTGTCTCTCTGTCTCTCTCTGCCTCTCTGTCTCTCTGTCTCTGTCTGTCTGTCTGTCTCTCTCTCTCTCTCTCTCTCTCTCATTTGTTTTGTTTGGGGGACCACATTTAGTTGTGCTCAGGGCTTACTCCTGGCTCTGCACTCAAGGATTGCTCCTTGCGGGCTCTGGGAACCATTGATTTCTTTGTCTAGGTTCCAGTTGGAAGTACGGTCTTGCAAGAACAGAGCCTCCCGTGTGGGGATGGGGGAGGGAAGAGGAGGGGGGAATTAAGATCTTAGAGGAAAACATTGGTTTTTAGTAAGTCAGAGAGAAAATCAAGTCAAGGTAAAGCTTTCGGGGTTAGAGAGATTGTACAGTGTGTAAGGCACTTGCCTTGCGTGCTGCTGATTCTGGTTCTACCCCTGCATCGGACATGGTCCTCTGAGCTCCTTGGAGGAGTCAGCCCGGAGTACTGCTGGGAGTGGCAAAAAGAAAGGTTGTATCCTTCCAGGGTCAGATTCCAGGTGGCTGCCCTCCCCCCAAAGAGATGTCGTCCCATGTCAACGAAAGAAGCAGAATGCTGGACCTGCCAAGTTTCCAGACAGACAACAGTCTTGAGAATTTAGTGCAGGGTTGAATGAATTTCAGGAGGATTATAAAGATTTACTACCCCACATTCAGCAGAGAAGAATCCGGGCGTTCCAGTAAGCAACGCGGCCAGAGACTGCTCCGGACCCCCAGACCGGGCCAGCAAAACCGGGGAGCCAGATGGAGGAGGTACAGCCGGTACACCTTCTCCAGATGGAGCCCCGGAGACAATGAGGAGCAACTAACATGGCTCCGGGATGCGGGAATGGGACAGCTCTGAACCGTGCGGCTGCTAACGCGGCCGCGCGACCTTTTCTGAAAAATGAAAACATACAATCTATTGATGCCATCCAACATGTCTGACTGTTGGAAGAAAACCTTCAAATACTGATAGTGAGATCCCTGTTGAAAATTGAATGTAATCAAAGTAAGGAAAGAGTAAAGTGAAAAATGTCTGCCACGCAGGCAGAGGGGGAGTGGGAGGGGATGGTGGTGGATCAAATATGAAAACTTTGTAACTGTATCTCACAGTGATACAATAAAAAATAAAATTGGGAAAAAAAAAAGATTTACTACCCCAAAGTTATAAAAACAAAATACGAGCTAAAAAAAAAAGAGTGCCTCCCACAATATAGAGGTTCCAAATGCCATTCTGTGTGTGACCCAAGTTAAAAAAAGAAAATTTGGGGCTGGAGCGATAGCACAGCGGGTAGGGCGTTTGCCTTGCACGTGGCCGACCCGGGTTTGATTCCCAGCATCCCATATGGTCCCCTGAGCACTGCCAGGAGTAATTTCTGAGTGCATGAGCCAGGAGTAACCCCTGAGCATTGCCAGGTGTGATCCAAAAAAAGAAAAGAAAAGAAAAGAAAAGAAAAGAAAATTTAAGCAAACAACACCCCCCCCCAAAAAAAACTACCTCTAGGGGGGTGAGATGGGCCACACCAACTGTGCTCAGGCCTTACTCCTGGCTCTGTGCTCGGGGGTCACTCCTGGCAGGGCTCAGAGGCTCATATGTGGTGCGGGGGGTTGACCTGGGGTCGCCAGTAGCCTTATCTGCTGTGCTCTCTGGGCCAGGAAGAACTTCTTCCCTACGCCTGGAGTGAGTGGCAGTGACCCTGCAGGGGGCGCTCTGCAGGTCTGCGGCAAAGGCAGGCAGGGGGCCTCTGGGTCCTCTCCTCCTGAATATTGAAGGTGAGGTTTGCTTGGGACTGCATGGCGGCCAGCGGATGCAATGGTGACAGTCCCAGAATCAAAGACCTGTGCGGGAGTCAGGACTTGGGGCCCTCCTGGTGACAGGAGCCAGCAGGTACATTCCAGGCTTCCTCACACCAGCCGCCTACAGATAACAGGCCAGACAGCGCGCACGGCTTCCGCTGGCCTTTGTTCCCTTCTCCCCCTTCCCTCCCAAGGCAGCTTCACAGCCCCCTGTCTCGCCCAGGGCGCGGCTCTGCCCCAGCCTCACCCGAGGCTCACCGAGTTCCGCCTCCCAATGAACTTCTCTTTCCTCCGCTTTCACTCGTCTCTGTCTCTCTGTGTCGGCGGACCCTGGCCCCAGCCCCCGGAGTACCCCTCTGGCCTAGCAAACCCAGTTCTACCATGCTGGCCTCGCTTCCATGGCCACAAACGCCCAAACTGCATAGGACAGTGAGAAGGGAGAGAAAGCCCCGCGCACGGCTGGCTAGACAAGCCCGGGGCGGGGTCTGTGGGGGGACGCGCGGGGCCACCTTCCCTCCCAGGACTGGCAGTGGTGGCATGAGCCGGGCCGAGCAGAGGCCGCGCTGCTAAGGGGAGGTAGGGACAGCCCAGGAGCACCAAAGTTGGCAGCATCGCGACTGAAAGCCAACATCCCAATAAAGAACCCATGACCGCACGGGGGTCACCGCAGGTCTCCTTCACGGATGTGGAGGACCGTGGTCCTGGGAGAAGTGTAAGGATAAGACCATCTGTCTCGGGGCCAGAGCGATAGTACAGCGGAGAGGGCGTTTGCCTTACAGGCGGCTGACCCAGGTTTAATCCCCGGCATCCCATATGGCCCCCCGAGCACCGCCAGGAGTAATTTCTTTCTTTTTTTTTTTTTTTTGCACTCACAGAGTGAACTTTTATTTACAATACACAGTTTATAACCTATTATATTTGATTAGTTCAAGTGAAGAACATTATACTTTTTGCTTTAATAACAGTGGGACACAAAACAATTTCTCAGGTAGTCAATATGTGAAATGTGTCCCAGTATTTATATTTTCTATTAAAGGCAGTACTGTATGCCAATTGACAATACATTCTTTTAACTAGATCAAAGGGAAAAAAGCAGCAAATGAAAAATGTTTCAAATGTTCACACATATTTTTGGCATCGCCAGGAGTAATTTCTGAGTGCAGAGGCAGGAGTAACCCCTGAGCATCACTGAGTAAGACCCAAAAAGCCAAAATAGAGGAAGAAAAGGAGGAGAAGGAGGAGGAGGAGGAGGAGGAAGAAGGAGGAAAGAGGAGAAGGAGGAGAAGGAGAAGGAGGAGAAGGAGGAGGAGGAGGAGGAGGAAGAGGAGGAAGGAGGAAGGAGGGAGAAGGAGAGGAGAAAAAGGAGGAGGAGGAAAAGGAGGAAGGAGGGGAAGGAGGAAGGAGGAGAAGGAGGAGGAGAAAGAGGAGAAGGTGGAGGAGGAGGAGGAGGAGGAGGAGGAGAAGGAGAAGGAGGAGGAGGAGGAATATAGGATCTTGGGGGTTGCTCTTTCATGCCTGGTGATGTGCAGGGCTTACTCCTGGCTCTGCACTTAGGAATTATTCCTGGCAATGCTCTGAGAACCATATGGGGTGCTGGGGATTGAACCCAGGTAGGCCGTGTGCAAGGCAAGCCCCCTACCCGCTGTCCTATCTCCCCAGACCCAGAATGTAAGATTTAAAGCGAGGTTTCAGCAGAAGCCAACCAGGAGGAGACAGACCATTAAGGAAGGCCCCCGACCGCCAGAGGGGCCATGTCTTATTTCGCCCCTGGTGAGTCAATGTCGCCTCTGCTAGATTCACCGCCGACTTAAGCAAAACTGCCGAGTAGAACAGCCCCAGATTCCCACGCGGGACAGCCTGCAGGGCGTTGTGACATCCAGGGGGTGAATCCTCTGGATCCTTTGATGACAAACGAAGAGAAATAGAGAAATTCGGGTGTGTGTTAGCCAAGTATGACAGATACTGGCCGGGCCCTCCCGTCCAAGGCGGGCCGTGCCCAGGGATTTCCTTTAAGTCAGTCTGAGAAGTTCTGTGATTCAACAGACCTTGCTCTTTGTTTCGGTTTATTGTCTCCGGGGCATTACTCACGGGTGGGGGAATCACCCTGCCTGCCCTGGGTCACCCAAATCTGAATCACGCAGCCTGACCTTCCTTTCGGGATTGCAATAACTTCCTCTCCAGACTCATTGGGCAAGGTTGCTCAGGAAAAGGGCCTGTTGACACGCTCGGTACCGCCCGAGTCTGGTAAACACCGTGCTCTACCGTTTAAAAGTGCCAGGAGAGGTGAATTTAAACGTTCAGGGTGGGAGCGAGAAGGGTGCTGGCTGGCACGTGGCTGTTCGATCCCCGGCACTGCATGTGGTCCAAAAGCCAAAATTTAATAAATGAAAAATAAATAAGTGTCTTCATATCAAGTTAGTAGGCGAGCCAATACCCGTGTTACTAAACCAGATGTGGGGGGCAGGGGGAGGGTGCACTATAGCGATAGGACAGAGGGTAGGGTCTTTGCCTTACACATGGCCAACCCAGGTTTGATCCCCGGCATCCCATATGGTCCCCCCAAGCACCACCAGCAGTAATTCCTGAGCACAGAGCCAGGAGTAACTCCTGAGCTTCGCCGGGTGTGACCCAAAAAGCAAAATAAATAAATAATAAATAAATAAACTAGGTGGGAATTTTTTTTATCACACATAAGTATATAAATTACAATAGACACTTAAAATACCTATTTTAAATTGCCAGTTGTGTACTTCTACAAAGCAGGACAAATATTGGATTTTTGTTTTTTGTTTTTTGTTTTTGGGTCACACCCGGTGATGCACAGGGGTTACTCCTGGCTCTGCACTCAGGAACCACTCCTGGCGGTGCTCAGGGGACCATATGGGATGCTGGGATTTGAACCTGGGTTGGCTGCGTGCAAGGCAAACGCCCTACCCGCTATGCTATCACTCCAGCCCCACAAATATTGGATTCTGATCACTGTAAACGGCCTTTCAGGTTCAGACTTGGAATTCACGGCGTGGCTCCTACTCCTCCCTCGAGCTTTCTTCTCTGGCTCTTCCTGCGGCCTCCCCTCAGTGCACTCAGCCAAAGGCAGGCCCTTCCGGGTTCTCTGATTTTTTTCTTTTTGTCTTTTCTTTAGATTTATAGAATCTAAAAATCTAGCAAGCTCCCCATGGTGTACTCATACCCAAAATACAGTAATAGATATATACATACCCCTCAGAGAGCCCGGCAAGCTACCGAGAGTATCCTGCCCATACGGCAGAGCCTGGCAAGCTACCTGTGGCGTATTCGATATGCCAAAAACAGTAACGATAGGTCTCATTCCCCTGACCCTGTAAGAGCCTCCAATCGTTGGGAAAGGTGAGTAAGGAGAGGCTGCTAAAATCTCAGGGCTGGGGCTAGAGTGATAGCACAGCAGGTAGGGCGTTTGCCTTGCAAATTGACCCGGGTTCGATTCTCAGCATCCCATAGGGTCCCCCGAGCACCGCCAGGAGTAATTCCTGAGTGCAGAGCCAGGAGTAACCCCTGTGCAATGCCAAATGTGACCCAAAAAGAAAAAAAACAAAACAAAAAAACTCAGGGCTGAGTGTAATAGAGATGTTACTGGTGCCCGCTTGAGTAAATCTACTAACAAAGGCATAACAATGATACAGTGATACAGTCTTTTCTTTGGGTGGAGGTGGGGGTTGGCCCACACTCAGCAGTGCTCAATAACTACTCCTAGATCTGTGCTCTGGGATTGCTCCTGGCATTGCTCCGGGGAACCATGTGGTCCAGAAGCAAATCCAGGTCCAAGGAATTAATTTTTCCCCACCTCCCATACCGCTCTGTTTTTGCAAGGCTTTTCCTCCAGGTGGAATCCAGACAAAGAAATCAATGTATCGATTCCAGGGGCCGTGTATCAGTTCAGCTGACAGGAGTGAGAAGAGGAAGGAAAATAAGAGCTTCCAATGTTACCGAGTCCAGAATTTGAATAAAAGGTATTATTTCTGTTTCACTGAATAATTCAATTAGCTACTTGAATGGGACTTTCCTGATTATGAACGAAATCCCTCGTGAACTGCTCGGTACCGTTGAGGCAGACTTGCAAAAGCTGGAAAACCAGAAGGGCTTGGACAACCAAGATAAGAAGTGACATTTTTCCACAGAGCCTGTGTTGGGTAATATCAGCTCAGTGAGTTGACAGGTCCATTAATCAAAAGTCCGCTCCATATAACCCGGCAAGCTGAAAGGAAGGCTAGCATTGCTGAGGATTCATTACGGGGTAAATACCTCCTAAAAAATCTCTCTGCAGAACACACTCACCCACAAAACCAGGCAATGACCCTGGCCTCAACAAAGACCCAGAATTTCGGAATGGAATGGGGCAGTGTGCAGAAAAAAGATCACATTTACATTTCAATGGGAGCCCAGTGAGAAGGTAATTTTTCACAAGGACCTAATATATTTTAAATCACCAGAAAATTCACAGTAGGTGTTTTCATGTCTGGGTTTGTTGTGTTTTTGTTTTTGTTTTTGTTTTGCCTTCAGAAGCTGGTGGCTTTGCCCAGGGTTCCAGACCTCCTCTTAGGTGAGCTCATTATTTTATTTTCATGGATCTTATTTATTTTAACTTTTTTATTGATTGGGGTTCTGTGATTGAGAATACTGTTAATGAGGCACCAGGGAGATAGTACAGCAGAGAAGGTGCTTGCTTTGCATGCAGCCAACCCAGGTTCATCCCTATAATCCCCTGAGCATCACCAGGAGTGATCCCTGAGAGCAGAGCCAGGAGTAACCCCAGAGCATCGCCAGGTGTGGTCCCCAAACAAAACAAAACAAAACAAAACAGAATAGTATTAATGACAGTTCCCGGGACACAATTCCAGTGCCACCCTGTCTCCAGGTTACCTCCATAAGCGCTGTAAGAATTTTAAATTTCTATTCTTGTCAACTCTGTGTATTCGAAACTCGCTCTGAATCTGTTCAGATAAAATGAGACTGGCCCCCACGAAACATACCACCCTTTATGTAACTCACTGACGCATCAAAGAACTCCATCTCCAAAGTGTACAAGTTGAGGCAAATATTTCATGGCAAGTGAAATGTACAAATCAGGCACAGGCCTGCCTTAGTGGGCCATGGGGAGAACTCGCCACATTCTTTCATGTTGTTAGTGCCCGAGTGTCTGCTCCCAGCCCCTCGGCCCTTCCTTCAAAGTTGTCTCACACGCCCTCCCCTGCCTTCCATTCCTAGTCAGAAACGCCTGCTTATGCTGCCTGCTGCCTTTTATTATTATTATTATTATTATTTTCCTTTTTCAAACACTTCTGGGTTGTTCTTAGGTCCTGAGGATGAATCAGAAGAGGTATTGTCTCTGTGCAATTCCTCTTCTGGTCAAGAAAAGTGTCTCAGGCTTGGAGACTCCTCAGTGAGACAGTCCAGGTTCCAGCTGCGCTTTTACATGTTTCTTGCAATATGATGACAGTAGATTTGTGTCAGTTGGCACAGGTGACAAGACCCTCACGAGGGATGATGTATTGGAGGAGATTTGCAAAGAAATGTTTGGGTGCGCACGGCTGACCCATATGGTCCCGGAACCCTGCCAGGAGTGATCCCTGGGCACAGAGTCAGGAGTCAGCCGTGAGCACCTCTGAGTGTGGCCCCCAAACAAACAAAAAAAGTAGGGGGGGTGAAATAAGAAACAAAAAAAGAAAAAGGGGCTCAAGGTGTTGGAGAGATAGTATAGGGGGAGGGCTATTTCCTCTCTTGTTGTCAACCCAGGTTCGATCCCCGGCATCTCATATGGTCCCCCGAGCACCACCAGGAATAATATCTGAGTGCAGAGCCAGGAGTGACCCCTGAGCATTGCCTGGTGTGTCACTAGTGGGGCTGTGGTTACCCACTGTGATGCACTCTCCTGTCAAACAGGCATTAGATGTGAGGCTGCTTTGTCTCTCTCCCCACTCCTTTTTTTTTCCATCATCATCATCATCATCATCATCATCATCATCCCATTGATCATCGAATTTCTTGAGCAGTCTCAGTAACATCTCCATTCGTCCTAGCCCTGAGATTTTAGCAGCCTCTCTTTACTTGTCCTTCCCAATGGTGCCACATTGGAGGCTCTTTCAGGGTCAGGGGAATGAGACCCAGCATTGTTTCTGGTTTTGGCATATTGAATGAGGAGCTTGCCAGGCTCTCCCATGTGGACAGGAAACTCTTGGTAGCTTGCCAGGTTCTCTGAGAGGGAGAACTAGGCTATAACATATGTGTTATATGTTATAGCCTAGTTCTCCTTTTTAAAATTTTTTTTATTTTATAAGGTAGTTCACAATATTTGATTACATTTAATATTCAAACACCAATTCCACCACCATTATACCTTCCTACCACCAAATTTGGGATGTTTTCATCCCAAACCCCAATCCCTGTCCCAAAACACAACCTAAATATTCACTTGTATCACTTGTCATCCCATTGATCTTCAATTTGCTCGAGTGGGCGCCAGTAACGTCTCCATTTGTCCCTGTCACGTGCTAGTGTATCCCAATGATATCTGCTTGCTCCAGGAACAGGAAGAGCCTCAAACCGTTCCTTCAGGGTTTTGACGAAGAAGTCTGATCATCTCATAGGTGGGTGGCCACACGGTCTTTTGACGTCCCGTGGAACCCAGTCAGTAACAGCTCTTGTCCAGCAGTCATCTTTAAATCGCATTACGTTCCCGGCCCATCTGATTTTCTATGCCTTGGCAAATGAGACAGCATCCCTGATTCTTGACCATCAACAGAGGTCGGAACTCTGGATTCCTTTTCTCACTTGAGTGAAACGTGATGCTCCTAGCATAGCTCTTTCGACCTAAATATTGTTTTTTGTTGTCTGTTATGAAAAAAAAAACATTGAAAATGCTACAAAAAGTACCTGTAGAAGAAACAGTGTGAAGATTGTTCTATTTTGGCAGGGCCATTAAGCTCTCTCCCCACTCCAAGGCCCTCGTTTCCCCTACTGTCTGTAAAGTGCCTTCTTTTAAGTGTCTGCTTTCGTGGTTTCAGGAGTGTGGCCCCGGTGACAGCTGAGAGCGTAACTGCGGGGTCTCTCCCCTTCAAAAAATGCTCATTATTATTTCTTCTTCTCCTCCTCCTCCTCCTCCTCCTCCTCCTCCTCCTCCTCCTCCTCCTCCTCCTCCTCCTCCTCCTCCTCCTCCTTCTTCTTCTTCTTCTTCTTCTTCTTCCTCTTCCCCTTCCCCTCCCCCTCCCCACCCCTCCCCCTCCTCCTCCTCCTCCTCCTTCTCCTTCTTCTCCTTCTCCTCTTCCTCCTTCTCCTTCTCCTTCTCCTCTTCCTCCTTCTCCTCCTCCTCCTCCTCCTCCTCCTCTTCCTCCTCCTCCTCCTCCTCCTCCTCCCATATCTGTTTTAAACATTTATTCGGAGGAAAGGGTTTAGCACCACACTTGGCAGTGCCCAGGGCTTACTCCTGGCCCTGTGCTCAGGGATCACTCCCGGCAGAGCTGGGGCAGCCGCAGGAAGGCAGGCATCTTACCTCCTGTGCTCTGTCTCCTGCCCCTATCTCTTGCCATAGTCTGATAAAGACTGGGACAATAAATCTGGGGGCAGGAGAGTAGCTCGGTGGGCTAAGAGCAGGCCGTGCCTGTGGGAGGGCTGGATTTGATCCTTGGCAGTACGGGGTCTCCTGATAGGAATGACGGGACCCCTGGACACTGAGCCAGGAGTAACTCAGAAACCGAAAGAAACTTGAGAAGTGCCGTTGCACTCTTCATTAATGCCTCGTTGTGGTTTTATTGGTGTGCTGGCGCTCCGGGCCATCAGTTCCTCAAAAGTTCGGTCCCCCGCGAGGAAGAGTCTTCACTGGGCAGACAAGTGCTACAGCCAGAGGACCCAGCCCGGGCTTGCCCTGTCGTTCTCACGTTTCAGGCACCCTGAGATCAGCTGCGTGATTCAATCACCAGGATGAAGGACGCTCAGAGTCACTGGAGTTGGGTCTCTCGATTGAATTTCCCATCTGACCTCATTTCTGACTGCCGCCTAGCAGAACCGAGCGTGGGGGAGGGCTCCCGGCCGCCCGGCGCGCGCGGTCCCTCGCTGCTACGGCGCCCGTTGTCGCTAGGTGGCGCTCGGGTTCCCGTGACCGCTGCGGAGCGTCGGGGAACCTTACCCCGGGGTCTGGGGCCCCCGGAGTGGAACATGAGCCCTTGAAGATCCCTGGGAAGCACGTCGGGGGCGCGTTTTCGTTTTACAAATGAGGAAACAAAAATGCTAGCACAGCGGGTAGGGCGTTTGCC
Source organism: Sorex araneus (assembly GCF_027595985.1). Taxonomy (NCBI): domain Eukaryota; kingdom Metazoa; phylum Chordata; class Mammalia; order Eulipotyphla; family Soricidae; genus Sorex; species Sorex araneus. The sequence continues at coordinate 22,468,165 of NC_073309.1, forward strand.
TTGCACGCGGCCAACCCGGGTTCGAATCCCAGCATCCCATATGGTCCCCTGAGCACCGCCAAGGGTAATTCCTGGGTGCAGAGCCAGGAGTAACCCCTGTGCATCGCCGGGTGTGACCCAAAAAGAAAAAAAAAATGAGGAAACAGAAACTTTACGAAGAAGAAGAGTGAGTCGTCACACAGCCCTCTCTTCCTCGCCTGCCTCCTTCCCACGACGGCTGGCACTCCCGGGGCAGCCTCCTGAGGAAGGACAAGCAGACCCCAAGGATGGAGAGGACGAACTCTGCAGAGGGACAGAGAGGCGGGCAGGGAGCCACTCGTCTGCAGCTCTGCCCACGAAGCCGTTACCCGGCACGGACTTACTTTTTGCTTGGTGCAATGCTAGTCACTGGGGCTACGCTCACATTCTCCTAGGAAATACAGAAATGAGGGCGGGGATCACACCCTACCCCCAAGAAGCTGGACCAGAGAAGATGCTGGAATCGATTTCCAGAGTAGCCGCTGCTGGTTACTTCATGGAATTGGCGGCCAGCTGCACAGAGTGTTGTGTTTTGGTTTGGGGACCGCAGCTGGCTGGGCGCAGGGCTTACTCCTGGCTCTGTGCTCGGGGATCACTCCTGGTGGTGCTCAGGGACTGTTCTGTGATACCTGGGATCGAACCCAGGGTGGCTGTGTGCCAGGCAAGCACCATCCCCGCTGTTCGCTCTCGAGATTGGGGGAAAGGGAAGAGCTACAGCTCTGACCTCGATGTCTGGTTCAGGAGAGAGAAAGTCTGTCCTCAGCCCTCGTGGCTGGGGGCAGCCTGAAGACCAGGGCTCGGCTGGGCACAGAGAGCCGGCTGTGTCGTTGGTGTAAAAATGACAAGAAGTGGGTGGCTTATCTGGGAAGGGGAGGAGGAGCGGACGGTGTCAGGGAGGGGTGTCTTTCCTCCTGGACCTGAACAGTGGGTGCAAGGAGAGAGAGATGTGCAGGGGCCTCGCGGTCCCTTTTGGCTGGACACGGGGTTGGGTGTCCTATTGGGGCTGGACCCAGACTTGGAGTGCCAGTGTGTGGACGATTGGCACACTCACGTAGACTCAGGGGTCATCATTGTGCTCGGCACATGTGGGACACTGAAGATTTGAGCTCGTGACCACGTATCTGCAACATGGTCCTGGAATATTCCTCCAAGCTGACTCCATCCCCCCCCCCACTCTTCCCTCCGGTGCAAGGATGAGGCTCCCACACACGCTTGGCTGTGGCGCTCACACATTTGACCTTCTCCGGGCCGTGTTTGTTCACGAGAGGTCAAACAGCCCAACAGACCCAGCCTCGGTGCTTACACACACACACACACACACACACACACACACACACACACACACACGGCTTCAGCTTGCGTGTGGTAGGAAGGAGCATGCAGTGCCGGGGATTGTGCACAGGCTGCTGGGACCTCGCTCAAGAGCATCTGGGTGCAAGTCCAATGGCCCAGCCCTGGCTCTGGCCTCCCCCGGGGCTTTCTTTACAGAGTTGTAGAAGCCAGAGACAGTGCAAAGGACTGGAACACAGGCTCTGCATGCGGGAGTCCTGGGTTCTACCCCGCAAACTGCATGATCCCCCTGAAGTACTATAGATTGTGGCCCACCCCCCCCCCAAAAAAAAAGGTCCTCAAAGCTCCATTTATGAAGGGCATCTGTGTGCTGCTGTGTTTGAGGGTTTTTTTGGTTTTGGTGTTTGGTTTTTTTTTTTTTCTCTTTGGGTCACACCGGCGATGCACAGGGGTTACTCCTGGCTTTGCACTCAGGAATTACTCCTGGCGGTGCTCAGGGGGCCATATGGGATGCTGGGAATTGAACCCGGGTTGGCCGCATGCTACCCGCTGTGCTATCACTCCAGCCCCTGTGCTGCTGTGCTTTGCGTGTTGTCTCTGACCCTGTGCTCCTTCCTGGCCAGAGCAGCGCAGCTCGGCTCCCGGCCCTGAGCCTCGCTCTCTGTCTTTGCAGCCGGTTTGCAGCTGAGCTCTGACGATCCCCAGCGCCGAGGAGGAGAGTGTGTCCCGTGGAGATCTCGTCTCTCTGTCCACACGTGTGTGAAGTCCTTAGTCCAGACAGCGACATTCAGGGAGGCGTCCTGGGGAAGGTCAGGAGGGACCCCCTCTGGGAGGAAGAGTGGCAGAGTCCGTGGTGTGAGTGGCAGGTGGCGTGAGCGGGCCCATCCTGCTGGGAGTGGCACCCGGAGCTCCTCGGGGCTACCTCACTCCGGGATGGTGCCTGAAGGCCTTCCTTGCCTCCCCTGAAGCAGCCCACCCTACAGCCCACCCTACAGCACCCTCCTGCACCCGGTCCCAGGGCACCATGGGGAGCCCGCCAGGAGCGTTCCAGAAAAGAGCGGCTGCTTGGACCCAGCTCTGCCCGCCGCCTGCAGGGTTTCCCGGGGAGCTGCCAGCTCTCTCAGCTGACTGAGCTGGGCTAGGCCATGATCAAAAGTTTCCCAGCGGTGGAACGGGAGGGAGTGCGGACGAGACGGAGAAACAGGCCGTCCTGCCAGGCTGCCGGGCATTCATTTCATCGCTCATCCACTTTGATTTTCCAAGCTCCGCTCTGCCCTGACATGATTTCCTTGGTCCTTGGGCACGTTCACTGGTCACCCTGTTTTTATTTCTTCCTTTTTCCTACGGAATATGTTTGGAAGTGAAAGCAAGCATTCAGCATTTCTGGTTTCCCTTCGCCTCCCTTTGTAAATAGAGGGGCTGGGGGAGCATGGGAGGGGGAGGGAGGGTTGGAAGGCAGTGTAGACAATTTAATTTGGGGGTCTCTGGCAGCTCCTCAGCCTGCCTGGTGGGGTGTTTGAGAGTTTGGTGAAAATAGCTATAAATAGGCTCTCTTGAATAGAACTTTTTTTTTTTTTTAACTCCCAGCTAAAGTCATTCGTCCCTGAAGAAACTTTTGGAAAAGTGATGGCAGGAAACAGCCTGTTCTGAACATTTGAAGGAGAAGCAGGGAAAATAGGCCAGCCAGGAGTAGGTATTCTTTTTTTTTGCTTTTTTTTTTTTTTTTTTGCTTTTTTTAGGTCACACCCGGCGATGCACAGGGGTTACTCCTGGCTCTGCACTCAGGAATTACTTCTGGTGCTGCTCAGGGGACCATATGGGGTGCTGGAAATCGAACCCGGGTCGGCCGCGTGCAAGGCAAACACCCAACCCGCTGTGCTATCGCTCCAGCCCCAGGAGTAGGTATTCTTAAGCAATCCGTGTCTTTGGTGTGTGTGAAAGAGAGGTCTTCAGGGGCGATAGATGTGTGTGAGAGGCTGTTCTCTCCTCTTTGGGATCAGACCTATTTTGTTTGTCTGTTTGTTTTAGGGCCACACAGGGCGAAGCTCAGGAGTTACTCTTGGTACTTAGGAATTACTCCTGGAGGTGCTCGTGGGACCATATGGGATGCCGGGAACCAAAGTGGGTTGGTGCTGAGCAGGGTAAGCGTCCTATCTTGCCGTGCCCTGTCCGATCGTGGTATGAAGCCTTACCTGTCGTCCCATTGCTCTGGTCCCTGGATCAGGTTTATTTGAACTTTGGGGTCGCTGGAGCTGCTGGGGAAAATTTGAGTGTGACCAACTTTCACACAATCTAACTCTTGAAGGAAATGTAAAGAATTTAGGAGATTTTGGGGCTGGAGTGATAGCACAACAGGTAGGGCATTTGCCTTGCACGCGGCCGACCCAGGTTCGATTCCCAGCATCCCATATTACCCCCAGCACCGCCAGGAGTAATTCCTGAGTGTAGAGCCAGGAGTAAACCCTGCGCATTGCTGGGTGTGACCCGAAAAACAAAAAAAAGAATTTAGAAAATTTTTCGAGGAAATTTACTGACTTGTCCTTAATAGGAGCTATTGAAGTCCTTCCTGGTAGCGGGAAATATATATATATATATATATATATATATATACATATTTTCAGATATATATGCCAAAGCTTACATCACCCAAACTTTAACAACATGTTAGTGATATCCTATAGGATGTCTTAATGGCTCCTGCCAAAATAGAACAATCTACACTGTTTCCTATATGAACACTGTTTTGTAAGCATGTTCAGCAGTTCTTCATAACAGACAATACAAAATATTCTATTTCGGTTGTGTTTTGGGACAGGGCTTGGGGCTTGGGATGGAAACATCCCGAATTTGGTGTTGGGAAGGTGTAGGGTGGTGGGATGGGTGTTTGAATATTGAATGCAATCAAACATTGTGAACTAATTTATAAAATTAAAAAATTTTTAAAAAAGTAATGTGGAGTTCATGCCTAATTCAATCAGCTTAATCAATGGCTGAATAGATAACAGTGCTCCTACATTTAAAAAAAAAAGAGCAAGAGAGTTAGCGGAGGGGGAGGGCACGTGCCTGCACACAGTGGACCCGGGGTTGATCTCTGCGCCCCATACGGTCCCCTGAGCCCGCAAGGAGTGGTCCTGACCCTGATGGGTCCCCGGGTGGCTCGTGTGAGTCAGAGAGGAGAAAGATGTCACTTTCTCCCGATCTGCCTCAGCCACCCCAGGGACCGACAGGGCAGGCCGGGACTGATGAAGTCTACGATGAGCCGGGCCTGCCCCACAGGACGGCCAGTAGCCACAACTTATCCCTGCCGGGTCTTCTTGGCACAGGAGTTAATCCCCCGCCCGGTCCCTCAGGGCGCTGCAGACCAGGCTGGGGCGAGGCATTGGTCCTGCAGGAGAGTCAGGCCAAGGCCTTGCCCAGGGCTTCCGGGTCCTTGTCTTGCCAGAGAGGAATTTCAGGGGTAGAGGAGCAGTGGAGTAAACAGATTTTATTTGGAGGCTTTTAGGAAGGGGAAAGGAGGGAGCCAAAGGGAGGGAAGGAAGGAAGGAGAGAGAGAGAGAGAGAGAGAGAGAGAGAGAGAGAGAGGCACAGAGAGACAGAGAGATAGAGAGAGAGGGTGAGAGGGTGAGAAGGAAAGAGAGATTTGGAGGGAGAGGGAGGCAGATGGAGGGAGAGACAGAGATAGAGATAAAGAGAGGAAAATGGAGGGAGGGAGAGGGAGAGGAAGAGAGGGGGGAAGAGGGAGAGAGACAGAGACAGAAACAGAGAGACAGAGAGAGAGGGGGAGAAGGGGAGAGACGGAGGGAGTGAGAGACAGAGGCAGAGATAGAGGGACAGAGAGAGAATGAGAGAGGGAGAGGGAGGGAGGGAGGGGGAGAGGAAGAGAGGGAGGGGGGAGAGAGAGGGGGAGAGAGAGAGGGAGGGAGAGAGAGAGGGAGGGAGGGATTGAGGGAGAGGGAGGGGAGAGAAAGAGAGAGAGGGAGAGAGGGAGAGAGGGAGGGAGGGAGAGAGGGAGAGAGGGAGGGAGGGAGAGAGAGAGAGGGGGAGAGAGAGAAGGAGGGAGGGAGAGAGAGAAGGAGGGAGGGAGGGAGAGAGAGGAAGGGAGGGAGAGACAGAGAGAGGGTGAGAGGAAGAGAGGAAGAGGGAGATAGAGAGAGAGAGAGGGAGGGAGGGAGAGAGAGAAAGGGTGACAGGAAGAGAGGGAGAGGGAGGGAGGGCGAGAGGGAGAGGGAGGGGGAGAGAGAGGAAGGGAGGGAGAAAGAGAGAGAGAGGGTGAGAGGAAGAGAGGGAGAGGGAGGGAAGGAGAGGGAGAGGGAGGGGGAGAGAGAGAGAGAGAGAGAGAGAGAGAGAGAGAGAGAGAGAGAGAGAGAGAGAGAGAGAGAGAGGTGTGCTCAGGAGAGAACACACGCTTTCCCAGAGACGGAGAGAGCCCCCGTACACAACCTCCAGAGGGGAGATGCTGGCGCCACATGTGCTCGGCCACGTGGACACACAGCAGCACATGGGCTGGGCAGCACACGCAGGCACTTCCTTTGTTCAAGGCGGCTTTTACAGGGTTCTCCCAAGCTGTCCCGCAGGGGGCTTTCTACCTAGGGAAGACCCCGTTGCTAGGGCGGTTGCCACGGGGCCGGAGTTGGACTGGTCTTCTTTGAAACCCCTCTTCTTTCTTTTTTTTTTCTTCTTATTTATTTATTTTTTTGCTTTTTGGGTCACACCCGGCGATGCTCAGGGGTTCCTCCTGGCTCTGCACTCAGGAATCACTCCTGGCGGTACTTGGGGGATGATATGGGATGTTGGGAATTGAACCCGGGTCGGCCGCGTGCAAGGCAAACGCCCTCCCCGCTGTGCTGTTATACTTGCAGCCCCCAAACAAAGTTTCTGAGCTTTGCTCCTACTGGATCTCCTCTCAGCGGATGGGTCTAGCCTTCTCTGGCCCGGGCTGGCCCCAGGTAGAGGTCTTTTTGTTTTCCCCCTGGCTTTTGGTGTCACACCCTGAGATGCTCAGGAGTTGCTCCTAGCATTGCTTGGGGGAACACATGTGATGCCAAACCCTGCCCGCTGTACTACTGCTCCGGCCCCCAGGCAAAGGTCTTATCAGGTCTTGGTTGCTGTAGCCATAGGTGGGCGAGGTGGTTTATAGATTCCCCCAGGAATTCCACTGCCATAGGCTGGGGGGAGGGGTGCCTATAGCAATCCCTCAGCACAGAGCCAGGAGTTAGCCCTGAGCCCTGGACGTGGCCCCCAAACAAGCAAACAAAGAGAATGTAAACAAGAGTCCCTTTCATTTTGTCATAAAACCAAGCCTATTTCCAAGAACACTTTTCTATGCATCCCCTGCTTAAGGAAATGAACTCTGCTGTGTGAAGTCGGCTCTGCCGATTTGATCAGGGAAGAGAGGATCAAATAAAGGGCTGCTTGAAAATGAGTGACTCACAGGAGGCAAACAGCGTTCCATTAGGCCTGGAAGCAGAAAGCAGGAGGCAGGCAGGATTGGCCGGCAGGGGGTGGGCCGTGGCTTCCCCAGGAGGCGAACCCAGAAGTGCAGGTGGGACCCAAGTGTGGCAGGCAGGCGGGCAGGAAACAGGAAGAACAAATTAAAAACAAATGAAACAAAATGCCATCTGGCTTCAGCTGCTTCTGGAGACTTGACTGATGGACTTTCGGGTCAGGCAATCAGGTTCTGTGAGTGAGCAAGGATAAACTTCCCTGCTTAGTTATCAGAAAAGTTATCTGAAAAGATAACTCTCCAGTTATCTAAAAAGAGGGAGAAAGGAAGTTGGGGGGTGGGTCCCAGGGGAGTCAGGAAGGGGAGGTGAGAGTCTCAGAAGGGCCGGCTGGAGTCCGGGGCCAGGAGCAAAGATTCAGGTTTCAGCAGAGGCTTCTCTGAGGGGAAGGACTGGCCTCACTGGCCAGGGAGGCTGGACCTTGGCTTTTTGGGTCATACCTGGCAATGCACAGAGGTTACTCCTGGCTCTGAACTCAGGAATTACTCCTGGCGGTGCTTGGGGGATCATATGGGATGCTGGGATTCGAACCCGGGTTGGTCACATGCAAGGCAAACACTCTACCCGCTGTGCTATCGCTCCAGCCCCAAGAATCCTTTTTCTTCTTTAAGCAGACCCAGGACTCTTAGGGGTAGAGTGATAGTACCGCAGGTGGGCACTTGCCTTGGTAGGGCACTTGCCTTGCACACGGCTAACCTGGGTTCCATCTCTGGCATCCCATATGGTCCCTCAAGCATCGCCAAGAGGAATTCCTGAGTGCAGAACCAGAAGCACTGTCAGGTGTGGCCCCGAAGCAAAACAAAACAGAAGATACAGCAGTATTGAGTCTATTTCTTCTTACTTGACTTTTTTTTTTTTTTATTGAATCACCATGTGGAAAATAACAATGTTTTCAGGCTTAAGATTCAGTTATACAATGCTGAAACAACTATCCCTTCACCCGTGCACATATTCCACCACCAAAAAAAAACCAGTATACCTCCCATCCCCCCCACCAACCCATCCCCCGCCTGTGTAACTGATAAATTTCACTTTACTTTCTCTTTACTTTGGTTACATTCAATATTTCAACAACAACAGCAAAAAACTCACTATTATCGTTAGGAGTTCCCCACTAGAGTCAGACCTGTTGTGAAGAGATATGAGGTCGCGCGGTTTGGGATTTCTGTATTTTAGCAACTAAGTCCAGGGAAATTTCTTCCAGAAATTGGATCATTGCAAACTTGTATCTCTCATTAGTGGTCCTCATAATATGGCGGTCGCCACACCCTTCCCCCCCTCTCCCCCTTCCCCAAGGAAAAGAAGGAAAAGGCGAGAGAGAAAAACCTTTCCCCTCCTGGGCAGGCATGGGGCCGCGGCTTAGTTCTCAGTCTGGAGACATTCTGCAAGGAGCTGCGGGTACCAAAAGTAGTTTAGCTGGCCTCTGGAGTCATGCTCGTGCAGCTGCCGTGAGGCTGCACACGTGTGGCCCCCAGGATCACATCTCGGAGGAGAGCAGGGCGTCTTTTGTTCATGACTTAAGGAATCGCTCCCTCCCATCTAAGTTGTTAAGCCTAAGTATGTAGAGTTAGTTACATTTCTTTGTTATCCCTTTCATGCCTGTGGGGGAAACCTGTATTTTAACCCAGTCTTTCTCACAGTCTATCCCTTTCCTCCCCTTCGGCCACACCCAGGGATGCTCAGGACTTACTCCTGGCTCAGAACTCAGGGGTCACTCCTGTCAGGGGACCATGGGATTGCTGGGGATCAAACCCTGGTTCTCTAGCCCTCATATAGTTCAGCTCAGTGAATGTTTAATGTGGATTTGAAAAAAAAATTATAAAATTATTCTCTGCTACTGGGGAAGAGGGAACTGGAGTGATAGCACAGCGGGTAGGGCGTTTACCTTGCACTCGGCTGACCTGGGTTCAATTCCTCCATCCCTCTTGTAGAGCCTGGCAAGCTACCGAGAGTATCCCACCCCCACGGCAGAGCCTTGCAAGCTCCCCGTGGCATATTCGATATGCCAAATGCTGTAACAACAAGTCTCACAATGGAGACGTTACTGGTGCCCGCTCGAGCAAATAGATGAACAACGTAATGACAGAGCTACAGTGCTACTCTGAAATTTACTTTATCAAATTCCAATATAGCCACTTCAGCTGTTTGTGCTGTACACATTTTCCCTACTTTCTACCTTTAACTTAGCTCTACCATAACAGGTAGTTTTCTTATAGACAGCATATAATTTGGTTTTATTTCGATCCAGTTAAACAATCTCTGTCTTTCATTGGTTTTGCTTAGATTATTTACACTTGGTTCAATCTTAAAATGTTTTAATTTAGTCCACCTTTAAAAAAATTTCTTTTCTTGGGGCCAGAGCAATAGTACAGCGGGTAGGGCTTTTGCCATACATGAGGCTGACCTAGATTCAATCCCCGGCATCCCATATGGTCCCCAAGCACTTCCAGGGGTAATTCCTGAGTGCAGAGAAGGAATAACCATTGAGCACCCCCGGGTATGACCCAAAAAGCCACACGCTCAAAAATTGTTTTCTCTTTTCCCTTCCATTTTTGGTGTTCTATATTTGCCTTCCTTGCCTCCTTTTAGGCTGTTTGAATATTTTTAGTATGCCATTTTAGTTTACCTCGTGGGCTTTAAATTCTCATTCTTGTGCAGTTTTTTGTGTAGGAGGAAAATTTCTAGTTTTTTTTTTTTAATTTGTATTTTCTATCTATACTAGTGCACCATTAGTATGCCTTTGTGCCTTACTCTAAGTGTGTTCTCACTACTCTCCACAAATAAATATTCTACAAGGAAGGGATTTCAGTTGCTGGGCTGGCGTGGGAGGGGTCGGTCACTTGCCTGGTGCACTGCTGACCCGGGTTCAATCCTCAGCACCCCATAAGATCCCTGAGCACTGGGAGGAGAGATCCCTGAGCACAGATGGGGGTGAATTCCAGTCCCCCTTGCAAAGTAATTTTTAAAAGGCTTATGATGCTTCTGGAAACCACAGTATGCGTACTGGTGGAGGAACGGTGGCATACAGCATGCAGTCTCACTCCCACCAAGATGGGGTATTCCTTCACTCCAGGTGGGAAGTGGGGCTCTCTCCCCCTGGATCTCTTTTTGCTTCGTTTGTTTTTTAGGGGCCATACCCGGTGATGCTCTGGGTTTACTCCTGGCTCTGCACTCAGTGATTCCTCCTGACGGTGTTTGGGGGAACATATGGGATGTCGGGGATCGGACCCGGGTCAGTCGTGCGCAAGGCAAGCCGCCTTCTCCTCTGTCCTATGGCTCCAGTCCTACCGGTGGTTTATCTTACTCTCCCCAGCTGGGAAGACGGAGCATAGGGAACCTCTATGGCTTCAAATGTCAACGTGCTTTGCGCCAAATCCCCTGGAGTGTACTAACAGGAACACGTGGAACTTCTGGTCAGCAGGGACGCTGGAGCACATGACTTCTTGCCCACGCCCTGCTGAGCCCAGATGGATGGCTGCGAAGGATTTCAGAAGTAAAACCCGGCAGGATGAAGATCTGGGAGAAGAAACCACGACAGACTCCAGCTGCCAAGGGCCTGCACTTAGGATCTGAGCAGGGCGCCGAGAGGCAGCGAACCCAGCACAGGACCGAGCAGGGCCCTGACTCAGAGCATCCGCCCTCCACCGCAGGGAAAGGGCCACACAGTCCTCAGGGGCCGCTGGAATGATCCAGAAGGGGATGATCGTAATGTCGGGTACAACTGAGGGGACACTTTCTGTTTATTGGCTTTAACAGATTTCTGGGGTGTGGCTGCAGTGCTGAATCTTTTTTTTTTTTTTCTGTAAAGGGGCCACAGGACAAATAAGTCTGGGTACATCTGGGGACCTAGTTTAAAGGCTACCAGCTTCCAGAGACGTGGAGAAGAGCCGCAATGCACCCACCAGGCACCTTGAAGTGCTCTGTAATAATTTTAAGAGAGTCCAGGGAGATAGTTCAATGGGCTGGGCTGGGCCCTGTGTATGCAGGAGGCTTCGGGTTTGATCCCCAGAACCACAGGGTCCCATGAAGAAGCAGGAGCAGCCCATGAACTCTGCCAGGTATGCGCCCCCCCCCCAAAGAAAATAACTTAATGAGTAAGGATCAAGTATAAGTCTTCATGCATGTGTATGCAAGCGCACACACGCGCGTGCGCACACACACACACAATTTCTTTTAGATGAATGGGGCTGTGTAGGCTTGCACTGTTTTTATGTACAAGGGAGTTGCTCCAAGTTGACCGGTCTCTGGGAGCAGGTGGGTGCGTGAACCCGACTTCCACTCCCGTGCCTGGTGCTCGCTCGTATCTGCCCTGACACTCCCAGTTGCCCAGAAACTGGCCTGGTTGTTGCTGCTTTGTGCCGGTTCACAGGGATTTATTCTCCCCGATTAATGGCGCTACAGGTGGAAGCCTGGCTGGCTTAGCCCTAACCCCTCTGCTAATCCTCGTGCCATCTGCTCTCGCAGTGCCATTGTGTTCTGCTTGTTAAAAAATGCATCAAACGGGTGTTATTCACCCTGACATCTAAGGGGAGATGGTTTGCAGGACTCCGGGATTAATGCTTCACCCAGGCCAGAACAAGAGGGAAGACATGAGTCATCCCAGGAATCCCCCACAAAGCTCCTATTGATGTGAATATTTTCCACCTTGTAAACCAAACGCAATTCGCAATTCGAGGTCACTAACTCCGGGGAATCCAAATTCCCCTTTGCTAACAGAAACTTTACCACCTTGGAAAAATAGATCTAAAAACTTTTATGGGTTTTTGTTGTTGTTGTTGTTCAGGCAGCCTGGAGCTATCCTGAGTATGAAATCCTCAGAAGCGGGGAGACCTTTGTGAGGGGAATGTGGTGTGGACGGATGGGGGGGGGTCAGTGAGGAGAATGTGGTGTGGACGGATGGGGGGGGTCAGTGAGGAGAATGTGGTGTGGACGGATGGGGGGGGTCAGTGAGGAGAATGTGGTGTGGACGGATGGGGGGGGTCAGTGAGGAGAATGTGGTGTGGACGGATGGGGGGGGTCAGTGAGGAGAATGTGGTGTGGACGGATGGGGGGGTCAGTGAGGAGAATGTGGTGTGGACGGATGGGGGGGTGTCAGTGGAGGGAGAGCCGCGTGTGCGGTCTGTGGCGAGATTCTCGTGGCTTCTTCACCAGGTCCTGAGCTCCACTCTGCGTGGGGCTCCTCCAGCCGGGCACACGGTTTCGGCTGGCTTCCAGCTCTGCGCTACAGAAAACAGTGACTCAAGCACAGATGCGATACGGCGGGCACCAGCAAACAGATGAGTTCCCATCTGGCCCAGAGGAGCTTGCACCGAGATCCAACCCCCACCCCCCCAGTCCCCACCCCCCCCACCCCACCCCACGGATGGCAATTCCAAGGCACTGGCCAGAAAATAGCTATTTAATAGCAGAACGTTCATTGGCCCTTGGCTTCTGATTTATATTTTAATTAACAGCGATGGTGCTCCAAGAATCTTTTTTCTCTCCCCAGAGTATTTTTAAATGGCTCCACAGAGGCCTCTTTTGCTGTCGAAATAAGAGGGGGAGGGGGGCCTTCCAGAACACCCCGCCCAGCTCACAACAGAAAGTTTGATACAGACAAAGGTGTCCGATGCTTCCAGGCTGTCGCCTTCGTGCGGGTCCTTTCTTTGTTTTGCTGGGGAAGGAGTTTCCCGGGTCTTAGGGGAGCCGGTGTTATTCGTATAAGCAGCTTTCCTCCGAACCCAACACCCCAGAGTCTGCCTGGGAAGGAAATCAGACCTGTCGCAGTGGAGGCCACCCGGCCCGGCCGGGAGGGGCCTTGCTAATCTGCTTTGGAGGGCGAGAGGGGAAGGACAGGCCGGCTGGCCACAGGCCTTCAAGAGGCGGCCGGGCTGGGCTGGCCAGAGTGAGTGGCGCCTGTCCGGGCCGCAGGGCGCCCTCCCCTGCCCGCCCGCTGCCCACCTCTCTGTTGCACGCCTCTCCAGAGAGCTGACCCCGCTTTGCTGCTTCCCCGTCAGCATTTTCCCAGGCCGAGCCCAGCGCCCAGCGGGCCCTGCGTGGGCCGGAGCAACTGGGAGGCCGCAGGTAGGCGAAGCTGAGCCCACCCACTCTGCCTGGCCCCCCGCTGCTGTCACGGCAGCGGGACCTCGTGGGCGGGGTTCCCCAGGGAAACTCTGGGCCCCTTCCCGAGCCCCTCCCACCGCCAGGTTCTAGGCAAAGCGGGGCCCGGGACGTGGGTCGGGGGCTGGAGCACACACGGAGCATGTGTGAGGCCCTGAGTTCGAGTCCTGGCTCCGCAGTCGTAGCCCCCTGGGTGTAGCCCCCGGTACTTCCCAGGCAGTCGTGGGTGGCCCGGCCTGGCCTGGCCCTGAGCCCTGGGCCTGAGCACTGGGCCTGAGCGCTGGGCCGCACTTTGCAGGGGTGGTCCTGACCCCCTCACTCCCACCCAGCGTCTCCGAGGGTGGCCGCTGCAGGAAAGACTAAGTCCACAGCCCGCCTCTCTCCCAGGAAGGCAGCCTGTGGGCAAGAGGGCCACTAGATCACAGCAGACGCGGGGGGAAGGGAGGGGGAAGAGGAGGCAGCCTTGGGGCCGAGGGGCAGGGGCGTAGTTGTGATGTCGGTGAGCCCCACGGGTGACTTACATGAAGCTGGGAGGAGAAAGACGGTCACTTTCTCTCCAACCGCCTCAAACACCCGGGACTCAGGGTTACTGGGTTCTTGTCTCGCTCGCGGAAAAGAATTTCAGGAGTAGACAAGCAGTGAAGTAACAGATTTAGAGGTTTCTGAGGGAAGGAGGAAGGGATAAGTGGAAAAGAAAAAACAGTAGGAGTAACGCGCTCGCGAGAGAACGCGGGCTTCTCCAAGGGTGGAGGAAGCCCTACACACATCCTAGCACTGGACACGAAAGCATGAAAGTACACATCTCAAGGGGGGAGATGCGGGCGACACATGTGCTCGGGCACCACATGTGCTCGGCCACGTGGGCACAAGCAGCACAAGGGCTCAGGCAGCATATGCGCGTACTTCCTTTGTTCAAGGAGTCTTTTATAGGGTCTCTTCAACCTGCCCCCACCTGGGGGCTTCTTCCCAGGTAAAAGTCCGTTGCTAAGGAGGTTACCAGGGAGGTTGGGAGTGGTGACGTGGTCTTCTTTAGGCTGGATCACATTTTAATCAGATTAAGGGAGAGGTTGACAGAATCGAGGAACTTCATGGGGAGGAGTCCAACCTCCTCAGGGTCTGCTGAAGGTCTCATCAGGTCTGTTTTCTGTATCCACAAGGTGGGTCAGTCTCAGGATTCTCCTTCCCAGAGACTTTGTTGATCTGTTCCATTGCCAAGGGCCTTTCCCTATCTACCTGCCTGCATCAGTCGGAAACACACTGTTGGAAGGAGAAGTGAGAGCATCTGTCTTTTCCAGTTAGGGGTGCCATGGAGTGGCCCCTTGAGGGAAAGTCATCTAGGTAGGGGGAGGCAGCAAGGAGGCTAAGTGGACATCTGGGTAAAGGCGACATGAGTGGCAGCGGGAGCAGGGAAAACGCAGTTGGTGCAAAGGCCCTGAGTTTCCAGGTTGCAGGGAGGAAGTGGGGAGAGCAGGAGGCCTGTGGCAGAGTAAGGCCCAGTCTTGCCCTGAGTTGGGGTCTCGGTAAGGTAGGCTGGCGCAGGAAGGATGTTTGACCCCTGGGTACTTGGTCTGCTGAGCTGAGAAGTGTCTCCAGCTGTGCAGGTGTGCGGCGGGGAGGGTGCGTGGAAGGCCTTGGAGGAGTGTGGGTGAGGCTGGCGGGGGGAACGCGAGGGCTCTGGAGTGCTCCAAGGGGGAGCCCCCCGGCTAGGGGGTGCAAGGGTGAGGCTGGGGGGGGGCCTGCGGCTTGGCGAGCAGGGGTGGGCGTGAAGTCAAGGATCAGGCCCAGGACCGACCTGCACCGCGGACCCCTGACCCGCCCCGTGTTTGCTCCCTCCCCAGCCCACCCACTCTCGTCCCCTCCGTGGGACGCCCGATTCTCAAGATCGCTGAGCTGAGGAGGACGCACAGCCGGGCGCCCCGGAGCAGGAGGAGGAGGAGGAGGAGGAGGACGCTGGCCCGCGCCGGGGGCTCTCTCTGAACCGTCCCTCCAGCCCGCCTCGCTCTACCCGGGCCAGCGAGGGGCTGGCGAGCAGAGCCGGACACTGCGGGGCCCGGGCTCCCCCCCGCTGGAAGATTTCGCCCCGCAGCCAGCCCGGCAGAGCCGGTCATGTTTGTGGTTCCAGCCCTGGTGTGGCTGAGCTCCAGCAGCCGGGCCCTGTGGACGGGGCCGAGGGAGCCGGGAGAGAGAGGCCCCAGCGCGGGCCCGGGTCAGGCCCCCTGCTGTCCCTGGCCTGGCCCCAGCACCCCCCGGGAAGCGGCTCTGGTTCAACTTCAAGCCTCAGGCCCAGGTTTTCTGGACTCAGAGACCATGGCCCATGGTTTTCAGGTGAGGAGCGGGGAGCCTGGCCGAGGAGGGTCCCAGCCTCCAGGTGAGGTGAGGACCACCTCCAGGATGGCAGACGGGGGCTTTCCTGCGAACACGCCCCACGGGTGCCAGACTCGGGCATTTCTAGCATGTTCTCTAGTGCTTGCACCTGTCTCCCAGGGCACCAACCAGCTTGGGAGAGGTTCAGTCCCAAACACCATGACTCCCTGGCCCCAGGGCAATCTCTCTCCAGGCCTCAGTTTCCTCATTTGTCAAGGAGGAGTAATCCACACTAATGAGGTGTAGGGGGCATGACCCAGGGATTAACAAAGAGGGAACCGTTTTGTTAACCCTTGGTTCAACTTCTACCCAGTCATTCAGGACGAATTAAAGAGCTTTAACTTGTCTGTGAGATGCCCCCGGGTGCCCCAGACACTGCTGGGGGCACCCCCACCCTTAGCACTGGGTTTGGAGTCCCCCCTCCCCCCAGCACCACTGGATGTAATGCCCAAACAAAATTAAAGCAATTAACAATATATATTTGTTGAATCACTGGGAGATAGGACCTTACAAAGCTGATCATAATTGGATTTCAGTCATCTAGTATCCCATCACCCATCCCCGCACTAGTGTACACTCCCCAGCACCAGTGTCCCCAGGTTCCCTCCCATCACCCCCCACCCCCCACCCCCTGCCTGCCTCCCTCCATGGCAGGCGAGTTAAAGCAAATTCTTTCCAGCTCTTTGCACATGGTAAGTGCTCCGTAGGGTCCCTTTGGAGAAATACGATTCAACCTTGAGGTCTGTTATTAAACAATAACAGTGAGTTTTTGTTTGTATGTAATCAAAGTAAAGAGAAAGTAAAGTGAAATTTATCAGCTACACAGGCGGGGTGGGGGGCTGGGGGGGCTGGGGGGTGAGGGGGAGGTTTACTGTGGTTCTTGGTGGTGGGATATGTGCACTGGTGAAGGGACAGGTGTTCGAGCATTGTATAACTGAGACTTAAACCTGAAAGCTTTGTAACTTTCCACATGGTGATTCGATTAAAAAAAAAAAAAAGTTTTGAGCCGGAGGAGAGCAGGGGGAGCACTACTAGCCTTGCGTGTGGCCAAGCCAGACTCCATCCCTGGCGTCCCCTAGGGTCCCCCGAGCCGGCTAGGAGAGATTCCTGAGTGCAGAGCCAGGAGCGACTCCTGAGCACTGCTGGGTGTGATCCAAGATAAAATAAAATAAAATCCCGACGACTCTGTCCGCTACTGGCTGAGCAAACAGAGGCAAAGATGGAAGCCCGGAACCCTCAGCGGGGGCCCCGCTGACACAGGAATGAGGGGCGCCCTCCCCGAGAGTGGAAAAAGCCAGGCGAGCCAGTGGCTCTGGGCACACACTCCAGTTTCGGGTGTTGTCGGAACCATGAACCTGAATAATGGAATTAGGATCGAGTCGCTTTGGTGGCTATTGTTCTAGAACTCGCTGCGCTATGGAGCCTGGGGGCGGGGGGGGGGGCTGATTTGTTTTTGCAGAGATTCGTGACCCGTAACCCTGAATCGAGTTAATTATTTACAAGCTCGTCGAGCTGGAGCTTCTGGGTTGATTGATTGCTCCCCTCGATAAATACGCCGTGGATGTTTGCGCTGTACCGGGCCGTGCCCAGGCCCACGCGGGCCTCTCTCTCGGGGCCTGCATTCTTGGCCGTGCAAACAGAAACAAGAGCGTTTTCAGTGCTGATAAGACGCGGGATGAGAATAAAGCGCGGAAATGTGGGTGAAGGGAGGCTGGGGGTGGACAGGCCCTGGCCTGAGGGAAAGAGGGTGGTATTGGGGTGAAGAGTCCGGGCAGGGCGGCTGGGGCGACAGTGCAGCGGGGAGGGTGTTTGCCTTGCACGTGGCTGATCTGACGATCCCCAGCATCCCATAGGGTTCCCTCCCCCCCCACACCCCCAGCACTTCCAGGAGTGATTCCTGAGTGCAGAGCCAGGAATAAGCCCTGAGCATCGCCGGCTGTGACCCCCACTCCTCCAAAACTAAAGAAAGTCTGGGGCGGGGAGCAGCCAGGGGCACCCCGAGCAAAGACCCTGGCCTGTCCTGGTGACTCCTCTGCCCGGAGGCCAGGAACAGAGGGCAAGTGGCTGCAGAGGGCAGGGGGCCAGGTCCTCAGGACTCGTGAGCTCCGGAGGCATTTGGGGGGTGTTCTATCTTATTCCATTTGCTTGGTGAAGGGATGGTGCCGGAGGATACCTCCAGCTCTGTGCTGGGGGTCACGCCCAGGTGGTGCAGAGGACTGACCCAGGACTCCTGCTTCAGAGCCTGCACCGGGCCCTGGGTCTGACTGCAGTTGTACGGGGACCCGTTAGAGGGTGTTGCACCCCCCAGGTCTCAAATGCCCCTTGCACAGAGACTTCCCTGGCACCCCCAAAAGCTGCCCCCTGCTATTTAGTTCATTAATGAAATTATTTTAGTTTACTTGGTTTGGGGGCCACACCCGGCGGCACGCAGGGGCTACTGCTGGCTCTGAGCTCAGGGGACCCTAGAGAATGCCGGGGATCGAATCTGGGTTGGTCACATGCAAGGCCAACCTTGCCCTCTGTCCTGCGGCTCCGGCCCATGCACCCCGATACTCAAAGGACTGGAATGAGTCCAGTCACTCTGCACCCCGCTGTGTCCTTCCCTATGCCGTGGACTCCACAGCGCTTGGGCTAGTTTTGTATGACTTTCCTTTGGTTTTGGCCCCTCCCTGTGGTGGGGGCTCAGGGGCTTCATTCTGTGCTCAGGAGTGAGCCCTGGCAGTGCTCAGGGAGTCAGATGCTGGGCCAATGATCTAACCAGGGTCAGCCGCATGCAACACCCTCTTCTAACTCTCTGGCCCCATCCCCAGCTCTTCTTAACCTCTAGCGCTCTCTCTCTCTCTCTTTTTTTTTTTTTTTTTTGCTTTTTGGGTCACACCCGGCGATGCACAGGAGTTACTCCTGGCTCTGTACTCAGGAATTACTCCTGGCGGTGCTCAGGGGACCATATGAGATGCTGGGAATCGAACCCCGGTCGGCTGTGTGCAAGGCAAACGCCCTCCCCGCTGTGCTATGGCTCCAGCCCACCCTCTAGCTCTCTTCATTGTTATCAGTTGCCCTCTCTCAGATGAGAAGGCGAGGTCTAGAAAATTCCAAATCCAGGCGGCCACTTTCGCGACCATGCAACATCCTATGCTCTTTGTTACCAACAATAGAAAACATACAATCTAATGATGCCATTGGGGGGAAAACTCCGAATAATGAGAGTGAGTTTCCTGTTGGTAATTGAATGTAATCAAAGTTAAGGAGAGAGTGAAGTGAAAATCATCTGCCACACAGGCAGAGGGGGAGGTGGGGTATGCTGGGGTTAATTGGTGGTGGAACATGTGCACTGGTGAAGGGATGGGCGTTTGAGCATAGTATGACTGAGACTCGATCCTAAAAGCCCTGTAACTGTTCTCACGGTGATTCAATTAAAAAAAAAAAAGTACTGGAATGTGCTGACCTGACAGACACACAAGCCTTTGTTGAGTGCCAAACTCAAGTCACACATTGTGAGCCAGGATTTTACCTCTGGTTGCCTGTGGAGGGGAGATTAGGATACTAGTGAGGTGCTTCCATAGGAGAAGGGTGGCGGGAGGTGGGGGGGCTTGGCTTCTATCTCGCTTGTGGACTCGGTGGCCTTGCTAATACTCGAGGGTATTCCGCTGCCTTTACCTAGCTCCCACGGGCAACTTGCTCTGGTCTGAGTGATCAGGGGACAGGAGGGGTTCATGGAGGAGCTGGGGAAGCCTGGAAAAGAGATGCTGAGGAACAAGAAAGGCTGGAAGCAGTGGGAAATCACTCAAACTCACCCGAATTCTGAGGGTCATAAAGTTTTATTCCATTTAGATTTGTTTCTGGGCCACATCCAGCAGTGCTCAGGGCTACTTCTGGCTCTGCACTCAGGGATCACTCCTGGCAGGCTCCAGGGGTCACCGGGGTGCTGGGGGTTGAGCCAGTATGGGGGGCGCATACCTTAGCTGCTGCACTATCGCCCCAATTCATAAGTATCATGAGTATCAAGGAATTTTAGGTCTAGGGAAAAACAAACAGATCTGAGTAAGGCGAATTACAAAAGCCAGTGTGAAATAAAATTAAATTAAAATTAAAAATTAAAGAGATTGTACAGTGGGTAGGATGTTTGTCTTGCACATGGCTGGCCCAGGTTCAATCTCAAAATCCCATCTGGTCCCCCTGAGGCCAGCCAGGAGTGATCCCTGAGTGTAGGACAGGAGTCAGCCCTGAGCATCACTGGGTGTGGTCCCCAAACAACAACGAAACCACCCCAGAGTGTGAGTCGGTTCAGGCACACATACACAATAGCGCTGGCCACAGGCCCACCTTTCGAGTTCCAGGAGGGTGTGAAATGAATCTCAGCGGAATTTGAGATGAAAGGAAGTGAACAATGGGAGTAGGTCTCCAATATATAAGATTTCCTTTCCTTCTTTTCTTTCTTTCTCTTTCTTTTCTTTCTTTTCTTTCTTTCTTTCTTTCTTTCTTTCTTTCTTTCTTTCTTTCTTTCTTTCTTTCTTTCTTTCTTTCTTTCTTTCTTTCTTTCTTTCTTCCTTTCCTCCCTCCCTCCCTCCTTCCTTCCTTCCTTCCTTCCTTCCTTCCTTCCTTCCTTCCTTCCTTCCTTCCTTCCTTCCTTCCTTCCTTCCATCTCTCTTTTGTTTTTGGGCAACCCCTGGCAGTGCTCAAGACGTATCCTGATGCTACACTCAGGGATCACTCCTGGCAGGGCTGGGTTGAAGGGGGGGTCATCTGAGGGGTTGGGGATCCAATGCAGGTTGACCAATGCCAGGCCAGCACCATACCCTCCATACTCTCTCTCCAGCCCTGTCTTTCCTTTCCTTTTTTTGGTAGTTTTCAAACAGGGACAACACACTTTGCAGAATGGGGCGGGAGGGCAGGCAGTGCTGGAGGTCCAACACAGGGCCTCCAACAGGCACAATCTTGAGTTAGCTCCCAATTTCTTTTCTTTTTTTTTTCTTTGAAAAGTGTTGGGGGGGGGCTGGAGGAATAGCACAGTGGGTAGGGCATTTGCCTTGCACGCGGCCGACCCAAGTTCGATTTCCAGCATCCCATATGGTCCCCTGAGCACCGCCAGGAGTAATTCCTGAGTGTACAGCCAGGAGTAACCCCTGTGCATCGCCAGGTGTGACCCAAAAAGAAAAGAATAAAGTGTTGGGGGTGGTGGGAGGAAATCTCTAAGCTGTACTTTGGAGACCTGCGAATTCCTCCCAGGGACATTAGTCCCACCAGGGCCAAAGGATATGCTGCTGTTTGGGCCCTGGGTCGCTTGGAGGACCGGTGATGCTGGGAACGGAAGCGGCAGGTCTGCCGTGAGTGCGGCAGGAGCGCTCACCCGTTTCTCTCTCCCGAGACCCTGAGTTTTCCTTCCTTTTCCTTCTCCCCGCCTCCTGCCCCCTTTTTGGTGGGCAGAGACCACACCAAATGCACTTTTCCGGTCAGAGGGGAGATGGCCCCCCAACCCCTGCCGCCGTCCTGGGTTTGAGGACCAGCCGCCCCATCCTTTCCGCTGCCCAGGATGTTGTTCCCTTCTCTCGCGCGGCGCCTTCTCGTGGTTTGCACCCCTCAGCCCCGCAGTACCAGGAGACCCGTGCGGGGCTCGGATGCAGGCGAGGCTGCAGAAGACACCAAGCAAGGCGTCAGGGCTGGGGCGCGCGACGTGGTCTGGCAGGGTTGGGGAGGGCGGGGGAGGGGCTGCAGGAGCACCAGCCTGTGCTTCGGCTGGACTCAGAGCCATTCATTGCCCAGGGAATAGTCACAGAGAAATATTTTGCACCTAAGACGCTCCCGCCCCGCTTTCTGGAGTCGGACTCGCAGACGGCCGCGCTTCCCGCCCCCACCGACACCGTCTGCGCACGCGCAGGACAGACCCGCCGGCGGCCGCTGCAGAGAAATGCTGATGCTGATGCTGGTGCTGGTGCTGATGCTGCTGATGCAGCCGCTGCAGAGAGCGCGGCTGGGCTCCCTCCAAGCCCGCGGCGGGTCTGAGCTCGGGCGGGCGCACTTAGTATTCTGTGTGCGTGGGGGCGTGTGTGGGGGCCGGCGTTGCAGAGACCGAGCTCAGGCTGCCTGGAGGATGATGATTTTTTTTTTTTTTTTTTTTTTTGCGCAGCCTTCTCAATTCTTAGGACGTTGTTTTAGCTACAAGACCGTAGCTAAAGCAACGGCTGCTCTTCGCAGGTAGATCCAAGTTTATTTCCATCCCCCGGGATGTCGCTCCCCACTCCTTTCTCTCTCTTCTTGATCCCTTGCTGGCAGGTTGGCTGGCAGTCATCTGTGGCTTGGGAAGCTCAAAGGGGCTGCTCTAGGGATAAATGAGGTTGTCAGACCACCTTCCCAGCCTGGCATCACCCTAACGCCCAATCCCCTCATTCTGAGAGAGACAGTTCAAAAAGCCACCAGGAGTCTGACCCTGGGTCCCAGGTGGCCTCTGCCACAGCCACTCTGTCCCTCCATACAATCTCAGTCTACAGCCATGCCAGGAGGAAGTTCAGGCATCCCCCCCCCCCACCTCCTAACACAGTTCAATGAACGGTGCCCTGTCAGATTACCAGTGATCAGGGGTCCTCTGGGTTCTGACTGTCCAAGAGCCCGATTCCAAGGGACAACTCCCCGGCCCATGATCAACACTGAGAGCGGAAATTGGGCTCACCCTCATCCTCTCACCTCCCTGAGGACATGAGTCTGCCACACCTGCCCGGAACAGATGCTGATGAAGTGAGAATGCCAATTAAGCCATTGCCATGGCAGCCCCGTCTTCTGTTCGCTATCACAATTTCAGTGTTGTGATGGCTTCCCCCCAGCCCACGCTGAGTTGATTGGATCTCTTCATTGTTCCTCCGTTCCCAACTCCATCACCTTTTTCACCCAACACACACACACACACACACACACACACACACACACACACACACGTTCGTAAATGTTCCCACTTGCTCACACTCATGGAGCCTCAGTGCTGAGAGGAAGTCAGAACAGAGGCTGAAGGCAAGAATGCACTTTGGGTTTCTGCTTTGTTTTGTTTTGGGGCCACACCTGGCGATGCTCAGCGGTTACTCCGGGCTATTCTCAGGGGACCTAATGGGACGCCAGGGATCAAACTCAGGTCCATCGCTGCAAAGCAAGTGTCCTACCTGCTGTGCTATCACTCCAGCCCCAAGACTATACTTTTTCTTTTGGTGTTCTTTTGGTGCCCGGGGGCAGGAGACAGAGGGGAGCAGTTCAATGAGCGACAGCAATTTTCATCCTGAAAATTTCATCCTTCAGCAAGCCCTACCCCAAATTCCCTTCCTGACCTTGGGTGAGCACTCCAGCTCTTTCCCACCGGGAAAGATGAAGCTCGGGTCCTCGTGGGGGGTCTGGGGAAGACTGAGAGGAGATGCCAGAGCCCCGCAGGGTCTAAGAGCAGTGACTGGCGACGCGGATCACGGCCAGGTTTCATCCCGGTCCCGGGTGGCCTGGGTGAGGAGTACAAGCCTGGGTTGGAATGGAGTCTTACTGGATAGGAGGCTTTGAGTAAGCCAATTAACGCCTGGTAGCGTGCAAGCACAGCCGACACAGTAATGCGTATCCACCGGGCGGCTCGGGGAGTGACCTGAAGTGCCGTAAAAACACAGGCGAGTCACTAAGGACCCGACAGACGACAGCTGCTCGGATTCTCATGTGGGCCACTGTGGGAAACCCGAGAAAGGCAAATGATGGTGGCAAAGTCCCCACTGCAAGATCTGGGCGGAAGGGGAGGGGCGGGAGGAGAGGCAGGGAGGCGCTTGCCTTGCACATGCCAGTCCTGGTCCCGTCCCAGCATCGCACATGGACTCCGGGCGCCGTCGGGCATGACTCCTGAGAATCAGGGGTAGCCCCTGAGCGTCACTGGGGGGTGCCCTCTCCCCCCAACCCCCAGCATGACTCCTGAGAACCAGGGGTAGCCCCTGAGCGTCACTGGGGGGTGCCCTCTCCCCCCAGCCCCCGGCATGACTCCTGAGAACCAGGGGTAGCCCCTGAGCGTCACTGGGGGGTGCCCTCTCCCCCCAGCCCCCGGCATGACTCCTGAGAACCAGGGGTAGCCCCTGAGCGTCACTGGGGGGTGCCCTCTCCCCCCTACCCCCAGCATGACTCCTGAGAACCAGGGGTAGCCCCTGAGCGTCACTGGGGGGTGCCCTCTCCCCCAACCCCCGGCATGACTCCTGAGAACCCTGAGTGTCACTGGGAGGTGCCCTCTCCCCCCACCACCCGGCATGACTCCTGAGAACCAGGGGTAGCCCCTGAGCGTCACTGGACGTGCCCTCTCCCCCCAACCCCCCAATACAAGAGGGCCAGAGAGCATGGAGGTGAAGGTTCTTGCCTTGCACGCGGCTGGCCCGGGTACCACATATGATCCCCCCAGCACCTCCAGGGGTCACTTCTGAGCACAGAGCCAGGAGCATCGGACCCCCGCCCCCACCCCAGCACTCTGGGTGTGGCCCAACCCCACCCCAAAGAAAGAAAGAAAGGATATTGGATAAATCTTGTGACCCTCCAAAGGTGTGTCTTGGTTGCTTTTGGGAATGCATACCTGTTCCTCCCTCCCCCTCCGCTGATAAAAGAGCTAGTTTGATAGTCCTTATTTTTTTCTTTCTTTCTTTTTTTTTTTGGCGGGGAGGGTCACACCCGGCAATGCACAGGGGTTACTCCTGGCTGTACACTCAGGAATTGCTCCTGGCGGTGCTCAGGGGACCATACGGGATGCTGGGAATCGAACCCGGGCTGGTCACATGCAAAGCAAATGCCCTACCCGCTGTGCTATTGCTCCAGCAAAAAAAAAAAAAAAAAAAAAAACGATTTTTTTTTTAAAGAGAAGTTTTGTTCTCTGTTGCCAGAACCTTCTGGTGAACTCTCCAATCCAGGGTTCAGAACTGCGTGCTGAAGTGCCCGGAGGCCCTGGCTTCGTTTCTCCCATGACTGGGCGCCCAGAACAAAGGGAAGAACCAGCCTCTTACTCACCGGCGGCCCGAGGGGCCTGCAGGGAGCCAGCCCGGTCTTGGCAGAGAGAGGAGCCAGGGCAGGAAACTGCGTTTTGTTGTTCTCTAATCCTCTGCAGCTTTCCTATCCCTGGCAGGGACCTGCCCCTGTTTCCTAGAGCTCTGTCCTGGGGCAGAACCCTGGCCCCTATGAGGTCTGAGGCAGAGACAGCTGATGATGTGTTTTTATGGCATTTCAGGAGGCACCGACGGCCAGCTCCTAGCAGGCGCTGAGAGGAATTTGTCTTTGAGAGACATTTCTGAAGCTAATGCCACCTAGAAAAGGATCAAAGGGAAGGTTTTCTGGATAATGAATGTGTTATATACTTTGATATATATATATATATATTTTTTTTTTGGGGGGGGGGGAGCGTAGCACAGCCGGTAGGGCGTTTGCCTTGCATGTGACCGACCCAGGCTCGATTCCTCCGTCCCTCTCAGAGAGCCCAGCAAGCTACCGAGAGTATCCCGCCTGCATGGCAGAGCCTGGCAAGCTACCCGTGCCATACTCAATATGCCAAAAACAGTAACAACAAGTCTCACAATGGAGACATTACTGGTGCCTGCTCAAGCAAATCGATGAGCAACAGGATGACAGTGAGGCAGTGATACAGTGATATACTTTGAAAAAATGCCAGGGAGGGTGGTTTGCTCAAGGACAGAATGATGTGTCCTAGGTCTAGAACAGTTGAGGCAAGGAGCGCTCAGCTGAGAGACAGCTCGGAGATTGTTTTAACAGATGGTAACCTTTAGCAATTAAAAAAAATCAATTTATTTGGTAATATAGTCTTCTTTTTTGGAGGGGGAGGGGCTGGGGAACAAGCCCAGAGCCACTGCATACGTGCAGAACACGTGCTTTCACCAAGCTGCTTCAGAGACAACTCCGGCCGCTCTGAAATCATGGGGTTCACTCCCCAGTCCCAAACCCCTCACCCGAAAAGAGTAGAACGGTCAATGCACTCCTCAGTGGTGAGTATCACGGGACCAAGTCTACACAGTGAGTGAGACCACTTTAAAACTTTCTCCTATGTCCTCAAGTTCTGGGGCCTTTTTAGTGATGTTGGAGGGCCCACCCGCTCCCCACCGCCACCTGGGTAGGGAACGCATGGGACCAGGGTTGCTGCTTCAACGTCATGGTCTCTACTGCTGACATCAGGGGGTTCCTGCCTGGTGCGGCGGGGGGTGGGGGGTGCTTCCAGCTTGGGGTCCAGGGCCTGGGAGTTGCCTGGGAGTTCGTCTCCGTCTCCAGGGTTTTACCCCACTTGGCATCCCAACTTCCACGTCAAGGGACCCCTGGAGCTTGATGCCTCCACTCTGTTCTATAATTAGGGAAGGGCGTTGGTGTTGCAGGTGTCCCTCTCACCCCTTTGGCACCATCACTGTTGCCATCGTTCTATGGAATGGTGCAGGGGGCGGGGGGCGGGGGTGTGACTCTTTCCACACCCCCGTTGCAGCCCCTGAGCTTGTATTTTTGGAAAAGAAGAGCCATCCAAGATGGTTCTGAAAAAAAAAAATCCCTGTTTTAAAAATACTTTCCCAGGGGCCAGAGAGATGGTGCAGTGGGTAGGGCACTTGCCCTGCATTCGGCTGACCTGGGATTTTATCCCTGATATCCCATATGGTCCCTGAGCCCTGCCAGGAATGATCCTTACGCACAGGACCAGGAGGAGGCCCTGAGCACCACCAGCAATAACCCCAAAAGAAAAACAGAAAATAAAACACAAGACTTTTCCAGGGGTGAGGGAGATAGCTCGGGGGGCAGAGTCATGCTTGCTGCTTGCGCCAGACCTCGAGTTTGACCCCAGCCCCACCTGGCTCTCCAGTACTGCATAGCTGGGCCTCAGTAGTGAACCGTCGCGCCTGCTTATATATCCAGAAGTGACCCCTGGACCCCCTGAGGAGTATAGACCCCCCATGCAATACTTTTCCAGAAGCATCAGTGAGTGCTAAGGTAGAAAGTGTTTGGGAGAAGGTGTGATGGGAGAGGTCTGGGCTTTATCTAGAACCTCCCAGCATTTTCTTTCTTCTCCTCCTTCTTCTTCTTTCCCACCCAGTGGTACACCACCACTCCTGGTGGTGCTGGGGTGGGGGGGAGCGGGCAGGGGGGAACCATGTGGGCTGCCAGGGATCAAACCCGGTCCAACACATGCAAAACAAATGCCCTACCTGCTATACGATCCTCCAGCCAGCTCCAGCATTTCCTGAGCTCTTGTGTTTATGGACTGATTGGTTTAACGATTAACTGTGGTGCTGGGGCTGGACCCCAGTGCCTCACCCGTGCCAGGCAGGTGCTCTAAAGCCATGCAGTTTTCCAGAAGGAAAGCCACAAGCTGGCACTTTAAACCTCCATGCCAGGGCAGCACCAGAGGCCCTTCCTCGCTGCCGGGATAACTACAGAGTTGTACTAGTTTACTGGGGGCGGGAGGGGGTGGGCGTTGTACCCCATATTCAGAAAGCTGACTGCCTGGGCCTCCCTGGGCGCCCCCGCAGAGAGGGGTGCCCGGGTGCTTGTGGGAAAGTGCAGTCTCAGCGCCTGTGTGTGGCGGCGGCAGCCCCCGGAGGTGGGGAGCTGCGGAGTGGGAGACCCCCTGATCCTGCAGCTGCACGGACCCCCACCCCCGCCTCTGCGTGCTTGCTCAGGGCGCCCTGCGGGGCACTGCCCAGTGCTGCCTGGAGAGACCCCGTGTCTGGGGGGACAGGGGCAGCTCTCAGGGCAGGGGCACCGGGACTAAGGGCGCACGGCCAGGAGCCCCTGGGGTCTGCCGGTGACTCAGCCCAGGGAGGGGCTCGCAGGGTTTCTGCCCAAGCTTGTGTCATCACGGACTTGCAAGGCTGCGGAGCTGCTGTCACCGAGACGCCCGGGGGGCAGGGCGAGGCTGCGGCCTCAGCTGGGTCACCCGTCCTGTCTGACCTCCGCCATCCGGCCCTGGGGGAAACCCGGAGTGCCCACGCACGCACGCAGGGCGCTTGCCTCGCATGCAGCCAACCCACCCCGGGCGGCTCCTTGCGCCTGCCAGGAGGGATGCCCTGAGCCCAGGGCCGGGAGGAAGCCCGGAGTTGCCAGGGGTGGCCCCCAAACAAAGCAAGACACAGACACAAACGAAGATGCCCACGTCAGGGACAAGCACGTAGCTTCACCCCCTGCTCCCGGGCCCAGTCAAGATCAGTTTGATTTTTCTCCCAAATCAATGAATATTCTCTACCATTTATTCATTGCCATGACATCCAGGAAGCAAGGGCTTCCCACCAACTTTTCTGTAAACTTTCTGGAAAAGGGGCTTGTCCTGAGGCCCGTGACACAGAAGGAGAGGCTGCATCAGAGAGGCAAAGACACTTTCTCAAGGTCACATAGCAAGATAAAGGGCAGAGTGGAGACGGGAACCCAGGTCCACAGGACTCCAAAGCCAGTGGCCGGTGTCTAGCAGAGCGCTACCAGGATTTCCTTTTTTCTTTTTTTTTCTTTTTCTTTTTTTTTTTTTAATTTTCGACCAGGACTTTCCAGAGCGCTATCCCCATGCTCGGCTGCCCTTTCATTCAGATGAGAAGGAAAAGCTAGAATGTTCTTCCAGAGATTCATCTTTCTTTTCTGGCATCTCCCAGCTCAGGGACGGGCACCCTCAGGGCAGGGGTGAATGATTCAGCCCTGGAGTGAGGGTCCCCCTGCTCCCTCGGCCGTGGCCCATGGACAGACACACCTGCTGGGGTGGGCAGCTGTGAGGGCTGTGACCACACCAGGTCCAGGGCCATCTGTCAGTGCTCCTCAGGCTCCCTGGCATGGCCTCCAAGGGGACAGATCTCAGGCCTGGGCTGGGCGTGAGGGTGGCCACGATTCCCGGCCCCTGTGGGGTCTTTCTCCACGAAACAGAGACGCCTGTGGCTACGCTTACCCGGGCTGGGGTGGGGCTTGGGTGGGGGCCCCCACACCATGCAGGAGGCCTGAGTTTAGTCCCCGAGTTGCAGGGACCCTGAGCACCCGTGGGTTTCAACCCCCTGGTCTCATGCTCCGGGGTGAGACCCCTCCCCCACTTCCCCAGCACCCCTGAGTGTGTCTGTAGAAAAACTCGGCTTGAATGCTCCCGGCCCTGACAGCATTTCCTTTGCCCCAGAAGCTTTTGTACTTTATTTTTGTTTGCTCCTGGCAGGCCTCAGGGAGTACTCTGTGCCCAGAGCTTGGGGGATTGTGGTCAGTGCTAGGCTGGAATCTGCATGAGACGGGGGCCTGGGCCCCAGGGGCTGAGTCCAACCCCCCTGCAAGTTGATATTTTATCCCTTAATTATTTTTGGGGGAAGGGGAGCTTGGGCCACCCACACCAGACAGTGCTCAGAGGCTATACCTGGCTCTGTGCTCAAGGGCCACTTGTGCTCAGGGAACCATATGAAGTGCTAGGCGTGGACCTGCGGTCGGCCAGGTGCAAAGCAAGTGCCTTAACCCCTGTCCTGTGTCTCTAGCCACGTAACGGGGGGGGGGGAGGTGGCCAGGAGAGTTGGGCCTGTGCCCAGCTCTGCGCTCAGGGATCACTCCCGGAGGTGCTCAGGGGCCAGGTGTGGTGTCAGGGGTGAAGCCGGGGCTAGCCCCATGCAAGCAAGTGCCTTAGTCCCTGTGCTAGCTCTCTGGCCTCACCTTTGGATTTTAAGTGATGTGGAAACCTCGCCAGGGCTCCCTGGGAGCACCATCCCCGGGAGCACCACTGTCCCTGGGCAGTATGGCCCACTGCACAGAATGGAGAACCTAGTTCTGTGCAAACTAGGTGGTAGTCACCAGGGACACATGCTCAGTTCTCCCGAGCCTCAGTTTCCTTGTCTGTGCAATGGACACAGCGCCAGTGTCATCTTTAAAGAGGCCTGTGTGGAGGTAGCCCCATGACCCCCACTGGTCTGTGCTGAGGGGCAGTGCTGGCTGTCGAGGGGGTGCTGAATACCACCTCCCCGGGGGGAGGGCTGCTCCTCAGGCACCTCTCACCGGCAGGGGCCACATTGGGCAGAGGTCACCCTCTCCGCCTGGCTTCTTCTCCTGCACACAAGCGTTAGGGTCATCTGAGATGCGTCCACCAATTGTCCCAGCTGGATAGGCAGGGACAGAGCTGGGACCAGAACCCAGACCCAGAGCCCAGTACAGAGCTGTAAGCACCTGCCTCTGGCTGTCTCTTCAGTGGTGCTGACCCAAGTACACAATGGGAGACAGAAGGGCTGGAGCCATAGCACTGTGGGTAGGGTGCCTGCCTTGACACAGCC
Source organism: Sorex araneus (assembly GCF_027595985.1). Classification (NCBI taxonomy): domain Eukaryota; kingdom Metazoa; phylum Chordata; class Mammalia; order Eulipotyphla; family Soricidae; genus Sorex; species Sorex araneus. The sequence goes on from NC_073309.1 coordinate 22,497,677, forward strand.
GACTAGGGTTCGACCTCAGCACCCTTATGATCCTCTGAGCACCACCAAGAGCAATCTCTGAGCACAGAGCCAAGAGTAAGCCCTGAGTACGACCGAGTATGGCCCAAACAAGCAAACAAATAGTAGCAAGCAGGTCTCTGGGCAGACAATGGGCAGGACTCTGCCACGTGCTGCCCATCTTCCTCCTCGGCCATCCCCCACCACCACCAGCTCCTGTGTCCACAGCGCAAGCCCCAGCAGGACCCAGCCCTCAGGGCGAGAGACAGACAGAGACAGAGATACAGAGACAGAGAGAGACAGAGATGGAGAGAGACAGAGACGGAGAGAGACAGAGACTGCTCTGTTGCTCAGTTGCCATGAAGGATGGAACCTTCTTGTCGCTTCCTGGCCAGGGAAATGGACACGATACACTCCTTTCCTCCCTGGACATTGCAAGGTGACATGAGATATCATAGGTAAAGCTGGGCACACAGGGCTCCATCATGAGGAATGAGGTGATCAGGGAGAAGCTCCGGAAAGGTCGTGGACTAAGCCTGTACGTTCCCATTCCCAGCCTGACTGCTGCCCAGCACTGTGGCAGGAGAAAGTACTTCTCCTTCCTGAGCCTCAGTTTCCTCCCCTGAAAAATGGGAGACTCCTAGACTCCCTTCAAGGGTCCTTAACAGGAATGTACAAGTCAACCTGAAATGCTTACCTTGGTGCCTGGGTAGTAGCGGGTGCTTCGTACACATCAACAATTTCACCACCACCCAAGTTCCTTGGTACACAAGCCACAGATGGTAAAATGCCATTCACCCTCCAAATGGAAGGTTCTAGAAATGACAGGAGTTTCCGGAAATGGGGACTCCTCAGTTCCTTCCTCTCCAAAGTCTGAGAGACACACTCTCTGCCCCCTGGGAGGTGTGTAGCTCAGTGAGCAGCAGCCTCATGGTTGTTGAGACCCAAGCTAGTGACTTCTCCGCTTCAGAAGGCAGCTGTGGTGACAGGGGAAATCTCGGCACACCTCATACAAGTAGCACAAGGCAGTGGAGAGAGAAATTCTGTGAATTTGGAGGAAAAGGGGCCAGAAAGAGAGAGAATCACAGAGCACATGCACCGCTCAGTGCCTGGCTGTGGGCAGCGCTGGCTCAGCCCCTGGTTTATGGAGAAGGTTGGTTAGTCAGGAGAAGGTTGCCTTGTCAGAAGAAGGTCATCCTGTCAGGAGAAGGTTGCCTTGTCAGAAGAAGGTCATCCTGTCAGGAGAAGGTCAACTTGTCAGGGACAGGTTATCCTGTTAAGAGAGTGTCATCTTCTCAGGACAAGGTTGGCCTGTTAAGAGAGTGTCAGCCTGTCAGACCAAGGTTGGCCTGTCCAAGAGGTCAGCATGTCAGACCAAGGTTGGCCAGTCAAGAGAAGGTTGTCTTGTCAGAACAGGTCATCCTGTCAGGAGAGGCCAATTTGTCAGGAGAAGGTCATCCTGTCAAGACAAGTTATCCTGTCAGGAGAAAGTCATCTTCTCAGGACAAAGTTGGCTTGTCAAGGTCAGTCTGTCAGGACAAGGTTTGCCTGTCAGGAGAAGGTCGGCCTATTAAGAAAAGGTTGGCTTGTCAGGTGAAGTTTGTCTTGTCAGGAGAAGATTGTCCTGTCAGGAGAAGTTTGGCCTGTCAGGTGAAGGTTGTCCTGTCAGGAGAAGGTTGGCCTACCAGGAGAAGGTTGGTCTGTCAGGAGTGGTTGAACTGAAGACCCATGTTCAGGATCCTTGGCTCTCTGGCCTTACCTCTTACTGTGTCTTCACTGTGCTCAGTGCTCTTGAACTTAGAGCCAACCAACATCAAGATCAGTCTGTGGCCATGGCCCAGAGGAACTCCTGGCTTCCGTGGGCACTGTGGCCAGATCCCAGGGCCACCAATGTCAGGCTTCTCTCCATTCTTCTGTGGCATCCCTTCCACCAGGCGAGGCAGTGCAGCCCGCCTTCTTCCCTGGGTTTCTCCTGAAGAGCCTTTGGTTACCCCGAGTCCTCATTGGCTGCCCGCATAAAATATTAACGCCTGACCGAGTGTGTGAGCGGTGGGGCCTTCCTGGCACGGGCTCGGGTTTCACAGTGCTGAGGCAGGCAGCAGCTGCAGGCAGGTCCCCAGCAGGCCCCGGACCCCACACTGTGACCAGTCACCCCAGACCAGCCCGTGCCCACGGCAGCCACGGCCGGGGATCTGAGGTTGAGGAGCACGGCGCGCACCCGGGAGGTATGTACCGCGGCAGACAGAGTGTGACAGCGAATCTGACTTCTGGAATCTGAAGCCAGCGCTGCCCGCTGTCTCCATGACCTTCCTCAGAGCAAACCGCGCACTTCCTGTGCAACGCACGACCGAATCCAAACCCACACACTCGGTGGTGTGGCCAGGTGCAGCTTTGGGATACCTGTTGTTTCCTCGACACCCCGGTGTCTTAAGGTGCAGTCTGGGGGCCTCCTCCAGAGAAACTGCTAAATGCAGAGGTGTTTTGTTTTGTTCTTAAGCTCTGTTATTCATTCCTCTGTGGTGCGTCCTGCCTGTGGAAGTGTTTGGTGCTCAGGAGTCCACATGAGAGGTGGCGGGGATCAAACTCAGGGCTCACACACACACATGGCATGTGCTCAAACCACTGAGGCACTGGCTCCTTCGCATGGGTATTTTTTTGGAGGTGGAGGGGGTGGACTCATATTTTCCAGTAGCTTCTCCAAGGCGTCAGCGGTTCCTGCTCGGAGTTAGCGAAAGCTAGCAGTCCCAGAACAAGGATCCAGGGAGAAGGACGGCCCCGGAAGCATTACTTGTTGGTGTAAAATCCTCTGATTTAATTGAACGACAGGGACTGGATCTATCTGTTGGGCTCCGTCGCCCTTCGCAAGAGACACACAGTGTCAGGGGTGGGGTGGGAGGTAGGGTGGGCAAATCTCGGTGTGAATGGGGTGGGGGGTGCCCTTCTCCAAGTCAGAAAATCAAAGAACAGGATGGGTGTGCATGCCCCCCCATCGGGGCGGGGTGGGGTTTCTCTCAGTGCAAGGCTGTGTGTGCAAGCCCTTCTGAGAGGGCTGTGCCGAGAGGAGGCAGACGGGGGACAGAGATGGGGGATGGGGGGAGATTGTACCTTGTCACTTGTTCGGGGGTAAAACTCAAATTCCCCCAGCCCCACCCCTCTCGGGGCCACGGCGGAACCCGAGCGGAGAGGCATGCGAGTGGCGGAACCGCGCTGAGCCCGGGCGGCTAATTTGGGTGGGCAGCTGCCGCTCCTCTAAATTAAGAAGGTGCCGAGGTCAAAGCCTGACTCAGAGCGGCCAGAGGCGGCGTCCGCGGCGGTGGTTAGCAGCCTGCCGCGTGCACGCTCGTTCCCACGGCTCTCAAGGCTCGTGGACAAACCTTCTGGAGCGGTGGGTGGACAGGGTGTCTGGGCCTGGCCTGGCTCCAGGGTGACCCCCACCCCCCGAAAGGAGGCCCCCTCTGCAGCCTGGGGTGGCCCGAGGCCAGCCTCCCACTGCCAGTCAGGCTGGCCTGGGCCCCGGCCCCGGGCCACATTCCTAGGCTGTGAGATGCTGCCTCTGACGTCTGTCCGTCCGTCCGTCCAGCCTCCCCATCCGGTCCCTGAGCCCTGGCTGGGCGCTGTGAGTAGGAGGCTGCAGAAGCAGGTTAACGATTTGCCTGAGGCCCAGTGAGGAACTGCCAGAGCAGTGGCTGTGGCTTTGGGGCGGGGCCGGCTGCCTCCCGGCTTCCTTCCTGCTGGGCCCCAGGAGGGCACCCCCTCCACCCCCCACCCCGGTTCTCAGGTGCGGTGCATACCTTCTCTGGCCAGGAAGCACTGACCACGCTCTTGTGGGGTGCTTGAGCTCTGCCCATCGCTACAGTCCTGCCCCTGCTGGACATGCAGCCTCGGGACGTCCAGGGGCAGATTCGAGGGACCCCACGGGCTCCTCAGGTGCCCAGGGGGTGACCCAGAAGATCGTCCCGGGCGGACCGAGACTCACCATGTCCAGTGTAGGCTTTGGGTATTCTATTTTTCTTTTATTTCTTTTATTTTTTTTCTTTTTGGGCCACACCCGGCGATGCTCAGGGGTTACTCCTGGCGGACCATATGGGATGCCGGGGATTGAACCTGGGTCGGCCACGTGCAAGGCAAATGCCCTCCCCGCTGTGCTATCGCTCCGGCCCCGGCTTTGGGTATTCTAAAGGCAGGTCAGTCCCCAGGTGACTCCAAAGGACGGTCACGCTCCCTGGGAGCCTGGCACCGGCAGGTTGAGAGGCCCACTGCTGGCAACTGCATGATCCATAGAAAGTCGAGAGAATAATGCAAAACCGCCCGACACCCTCCCGCTCCGTCCCCCACCTATCGTCACTGACTCTGCCCTTCGATAACTTTGAAGGTTAAGGGTAAATTATGGGCACGATGTGTCTTGACCCCTAACTCTTTCCTTGGCTATTTCCTGAGTCCCAGAAGCCCCCTCCATAGCTCCTCTGTGGTCCTACTGGCCCTTCCGGGGCAAGGACCTACGTGGCCAGCGCTTGCTTCCTATTCTCCTTGTCTCCGTGGTCTTCCAGCTGCGAAGCTCTTGAGCTCTTTTTGTATGTTCAGAAAGACATAGATGTCTGTTTTGTAGGGGTTTTTTTTGGGGGGGGGAGTGGAGGGCACACCCTGTGGTGCTTGGGGGCTACTGCCAGCCCAGTTATCAGGGTTCATTCCCAGGGGTTGCTTGGAGACCGTTGGTGCTGGGGATTGAGCCCAGGCCTCGCACACCCAAAGCAGGCGCTCAGCCCTCTGAGCTCTCTCTCCGGCCCCGACACGGGCATTCTGACGAGAACAGGGCAGTTGCTGTGTAGAATGAAGGAGCCTCAGCACCGCTTGGCACGTCACTGGCTCCCGGTACGTGTCTCCGGTACGTCCCAGGCCGGACACTCCTGCACACTCCCCCTCGTTGCCGTTCCAGGGCTCGGGCAGTCCCCAGCGAGGGAGGTTTAGGGGCTTGCTGAGGCCGGCAACCAGGGGAAGGTGGGCTGGGCTCACGTTCACTGTTTGATGCCGCCAGCAGTTTGTGGAGGTCTCTCCCATCAGTGCTCGGGGGCTGGGACGTGCCGCTGTGCTTGGAGACAGGCGTTTCTGCCAGGAGGCCGCTGAGTCCCAGAGGACTCGCTCAGGGCTGTGTCTGCCTCTGTTGTTTCTTTTCCTGCCTGAAACTCCAGGGACAGCAGATCGTGGTCAAGGTCTTCAGCAATGCGGGGACCGCCCCCTGCCCGTGCGTGCGTGCGTGAGATAAACAGCTGACCCTTGTACTTGCCCCAGCCTTCCAGAAACAAGGGGACAATTAGCTCTCAGGGCCTGGGAGAGATTATGAGCCAAGGGGGGCTGGGAACTGCAGGGTGAAAGTTCACATCTACAGATTCCTGCCTCGGGGGCGGAGCAGTGGCACAGTGGGGAGGGCGTTTGCCTCGCACACGGACACCCCAGGGTTCAATCCCCGCATCCCATACGGTCTCCCAAGTACCGCCAGGAGCGATTCCTGAGTGCAGAGGCAGGAGAACCCCCTGAGCATCACCAGGTGTGGCAAAAAAAAAAAAAAAAAAACCAAAAAAGAAAAGAAAAAAGTGGAGCTGGAGTGATAGCACAGCGGGTAGGGCGTTTGCCTTGCACGCGGCCGACCCGGGTTCGATTCCCAGCATCCCATATGGTCCCCTGAGCACCGCCAGGAGTAATTCCTGAGTGCAGAGCCAGGAGCAACCCCTGTGCATCGCCAGGTGTGACTCAAAAAGCAAAAAAAAAAAAAAAAAAAAAAATCCATATGTGGGGTTGGAGGGATAGCATAGCGGGTAGGGCGTTTGCCTTGCACGCGGCCGAACCGGGTTCGATTCCCAGCATTCCATATGGCCCCCTGAGCACCACAAGGGGTAATTCCTGAGTGCAGAGCCAGGAGTGACCCCTGTGCATCGCTGGGTGTGACCCAAAAAGCAAATAATAATAATAATAATAATAAAGAAAAGGGAAGAAAAACTCTTGCCCAGGGCCTGGGGTTTCTGCTTTAAGCCATTTCTCAGGTGAAGAAGGCCTCCCTGGTCGCCCCTGGCCACTCTGGGGCTAATGACTGAAGCAACAGGCCCCCCCGGAATCTCTTTCTAACTCACCCCTGGGAGAGCTGGAGACAATGCAACCTCTCTTGTGGTGTGATGCCTCTCCTCCAGGAAGTCCTCCTGGCTCCAACGCTGCACAGAGCCAATGTTCGAGGCCGAAGAATGAATGAATGAATGAATGAATGAATGAATGAATGAATGAATGAATGAACGGATGGATGGATAGATGGATGAGTGGGCATGGGGTGCCTTGTTTCTCCCAGTGTCTCCAAAGTCTCACATACCCACAGGGTGACCACCAGTTCTTGGTGCTCTGCTTCTGAGAAAACAGCCTACTGTATTGGGGGGGCGCATACACACCTAGCAGTGCTCAGGACATACTCCTGGATCTGAGCTCAGGAATCGCTCTTGGCGGGCTTGGGGGGAGCACGTAGGGTGCCAGGGATCAAACCACGTGCAAGACGGCGAGTGCCCTACCCGCTGTGCTATCTCTCCGGCTCTGAAACCGCCCTTGTCTCTGCCTGTCTCTGCCCTGCTCCCACACGCCCCTCCACTCCCCCCCGCACCCTCCCCCCCCCCCCCCCCCCCCGCTGCCTGCAGCCTCCCGCCTGCCCTCCCGCAGGGCCCGTGACTGCCGATGGGGGACCAGATCCCGACTCGGCCACCTGCCTGCAGAGTGACCTTCCTGGGGGCCCTCTGTGCCCTCCTTGGGGACTGGGGGCCTCAGCTGGCTACTTCACAGGGCGCTGGTCAGGAGAAGCGGAAACTGCTGGCCGGTGGCTGGAGTCGTGCGTGGCCCGACTCGCTGGCGAGGACAGGGGGTCACTCTGTTCCCTGCGGCTGCCCAGCTCGGGGCCCCCTGCGGAGGCTGGACGGGCCAGGTGGATTCCTGGCCTGGCGGTCTGCGCTCCCTCTCCGCGCCAGCGGGGCTGGCTGCTGGCAGAGGGCCGTGGAGCAGAAACCGGAGCAGGTGAGTCGAAGCGGCAGATTTACAGTGGTTGTTTATGAGCCTGGCAGGTGTAGCCGGCGCGGGTGTTATCAGAAAACACAGCGCCGTTATTGATCGCGGCCGCCGGGTGGAAATCCTCCCGGGTCTTGGCCAAGCGTCAGCATGTTCCCGATAGACCCCCGTCTTGGTTTGGATTTTCGGGGGAGGGGTCACACCCAGCCATGCTCCGGGGTCACTCCTGGCTCTGTGTTCAGGGGTCACTCCTGGCGGTGCTCGGGGACCGAACCCAGGTCAGCCGCGTGCGAGGCAAACGCCCTCCCCTCTGGACTATCGCTCCGGCCCCTAGACCTACCCCCCGCTTGGAAAGATTTGGGCCTGGGGTCAGCAGACCTGCCACCCTGGAGCTCGGTGTGGCCTTGGCCGTGTGCAGGGACCTTTTCCTCCCCCCCTCCCCTGCACAGGGGCCCCGCACGGTGGCGGTGCCGAGAGAAGCCGGTGGCGAGTGGCCCAGGGAGCGTCTGTGGGCGGGGGTTTGCACTCAGGGAAGCAGACGGGGCCTTCTGGGGGGTGGGCTTTCAGCATCCCTCCCTCGTGCAGGGTGGAGAGCTCTGGTCTCCACCGGCCAGTTCCGCCCCTCGAGGTGGGTCCCCAGAACCTGGCCCTCAAGTCACGCGTCTTCCCTCTGGGGGTCTGCGTCTGGCCGTGCCCTCACTGCCGCTCAGCAGGACCCCCGGGGTGTGGGGATAAGTGTGGGGCCTGGGGGGCAGCAGGAACTGCCCTGTGCACCCTGCGGAGGCCCCTGTGTCCCCAGGCAGCAGGAAGCCCCTGCAGTGGGGTCTCGGTTCCCTCCACAGGTTTCCAGGCGCCCCTGCGGGGCCTGCCCGCCTGCCCGCCCTCCTCACCTGCCCCTGCCCTCCCCTGCCCCCCAGGCCCACCCCGCCTCGCAAGGACGCAGGTGTCAGGGGATGACTGGGGGCCAGGGGCTAGTCTGGGCACACCCACCACCACCTCGCCTCTCCCACCCTCCTCCCTCCCTTCCTCCTCTCTTCCTTCCCTTTCCTCCCCTTTCCGTTCCTTCCTTCTTCCTTCCTTCCTTCCTTCCTTCCTTCCTTCCTTCCTTCCTTCCTTCCTTCCTTCCTTCCTTCCTTCCTTCCTTCTTTCCTTCTTCCCTCCTTCTTCCCTCCCTCCCTCCCTCCCTCCCTTCCTTCCTTCCTCCCTCCCTTCGTCCCTTCCTCCCTTCCTCCCTTCCTCCCTCCCTCCCTCCCTCCCTCCCTCCCTCCCTTCCTCCCTTCCTTCCTTCCTCCCTCCCTTCCTTCCTCCCTCCCTTCCTCCCTCCCTCCCTCCCTCCCTTCCTTCCTTCTTCCTTCCTCCTTCCTACTTTCTCCTTCCTTCTTCTTTCTTCCTTCCTTCCTTCCTTCCTTCCTTCCTTCCTTCCTTCCTTCCTTCCTTCCTTCCTTCTTTCCTTCTTCCCTCCTTCTTCCCTCCCTCCCTCCCTCCCTCCCTTCCTTCCTTCCTCCCTCCCTTCGTCCCTTCCTCCCTTCCTCCCTTCCTCCCTCCCTCCCTCCCTCCCTCCCTCCCTCCCTCCCTCCCTTCCTTCCTTCCTTCCTCCCTCCCTTCCTTCCTCCCTCCCTTCCTCCCTCCCTCCCTCCCTCCCTTCCTTCCTTCTTCCTTCCTCCTTCCTACTTTCTCCTTCCTTCTTCTTCCTTCCTTCCTTCCTTCCTTCCTTCCTTCCTTCCTTCCTCCCTCCCTCCTTCCTTCCTTCCTCCTTCCTTTCCTCCTTCCTTCTTCCTTCCTCCTTCCTTCTTCCTTCCTTCCTCCTTCCTTCCTCCTTCCTTCCTTGCTCCTTTCTTCCTCCTTCCTTCCTCTTTCCTACTTTCCTCCTTTCTTCCTCCTTTCTTCCTTCCTCCTTCCTTCCTTCCTTCCTTCTTCCTTCCTTCCTCCTTCCTCCTTCCTTCCTTGCTCCTTTCTTCCTTCTGTCTTCCTTCCCTCCTTCCATCTCTCTCTTTCTTCCCTCCATCTCCCTTAGACAACTCTATTGAAGTATAATTAACATTCCATAAAATCCATCAGGTAAAGCATATACTATTCAGTGGTTTTGGTGTATTTACAGAATTGTGCAACTGTCACCATAATCTAATTTTAGAGCACGTTGTCACCTGAGAAGGAAACCCATTAGTGGTCCCTCCCCACTTCTGCCTCCCAGCACCTGGAAACCACTCCCCATCCCCCACTGTTTTTTTTGGTTTGTTTTGGTTTGGGTTTTGGCTAACACTCACTTGTGGAATGTCTGGGCTGGGTGCTGTGGAGCCAGAAACCCGGTGCGGGACTGGACCCAGCCTCCCGGGGTCTTCCAGAGGGACGGTCACCCCTTCCACGGGTCATCGGTCCCCTCGCTCCCTCATATCCCACGAAGGACACGAGGCCCAGATGGGGAAGGGAGAGCTGGGAAGATCACCCCGAAGTTAGAAAGTCAGCCCTGCCCTGAAGCCCCCACCTTCCCCAGCACCCCAAGCTGCCTCTGCACCGTGACCCCTGCTCAGTCACAGCCCCCTTCTAGCCCCCATGGCCCGTGGTGCCTCAGTCTCACCGTCTGCGAAATGAACCTGTGGTCTCCCCGCGCCACACCCCCCCTCCCCGCACCCCACACGCGCTGCCTGCCATGAAATGCAGTCAGGGCGGCCGTGGGGAGCCCGGGGTGTAGCACCAGGGTCAGGATTGATGGAATTAGACAAAAATTGGCTCCCTGGCCTGCTGGGCCCTGCCAAGGTCCGTCCCACCCCGCCCCCTGCAGATGACAGATAAACGCCACTGACAGAATGTTCTCCCGGGCACATCTCATCACCCGAGGGTGGCGGTGCCGGGAGCGGGGTTGAGGCTTGCCTGGATGACTAAGCTCCTTGCTGTGGGAAGCGGGAGAAGGACCGTGTCAAAACCTCCCCTGGCTGTTTGCAAACAAGGGCCGCCCCCAGGGGAGGGTCGGGGAGGGAGAGGAGGGGGAGAGGTGGGTAGGGAGGAGCTGCCTGGAGCCCAGGGGTGCCGGGGGGCTCTGCAGTTTGAGGGCAGCCTGGCAGGAAGGTGGGGTCTGGGCTGCAGTGCCCGCAGTGCTGTGTGTCTCCTGCCCCCCAGGAACCAAAGCCCACTGCCACCCTGGCGCTCTGGACGGACTGTCCTTCTAGCAGAATGATGGGCAGAATGAGGTGCCCGGCTGGTGGCCCACAAAGCTACCCTCAATCATGCCAAACGGCTGCCCAGCCAGAACCTTCCAGGGTATGGGGCGCTCTGGGACACCCCCCCCCACCCCGACCCCGGGGAAGGTGCCAGGGGGCTGAAGGCGGACTCAGGGCTCCCGGTGGGCAGGGCTGAGGCCCAGGCGCCAGTCTCTCCCCTCTGGTAGCTGCGGGCAACTGTCTCCTGCCTCTCAGGGGCGCAGCTGGGGTGAGAATTCCGGATCCGAGAGGGAAGCTGTCAATGAGTGTGAGAGCGGCTGTCCCAGGCTGTCCCGCGCTCTCTGGCTGCCAGCGCTGTGGAAAGTGTAAATCTGGTGCCGGCTCTCGTGATGGCAATCTGGCAGGGCGTTTGGGAAGTGCAGGAAGGAGCGCTCAGCCCCTGTGCAGAGAGATCCGGCCTCTGAAGCGTCCTCTCTCCCCTTGGACCTGTCCCGGGGATGCGGGGCTGTGTGCGGGGATGCTGCTAGCCAGCTCGCTTATGAAGCAGCAAGGTGAGAAAGCACAGAGGGACCCCAGGCGGCAGTCAGGCCCCTCCCTGCACCCCAACAGTCTGCAGCCATGTAGAACCGCTGTTGGCTGAGTGTCGTCCCCACACAGGTCCTGCTAACCCCCCCGGCTGGATGGGGGACTGTGCCTCAACCTCCATCTGGGCTTGCGGTTCTGAAGGGGACAGGTCTTTGGGAAAGTGGAGCTTGGAACAGGCTTCTCTGGGGTCCACGCATGAGCAGAGACAGAGGGACCGTAGAGATAGTACAGCGAGGAGGGCACTCTCCTTGCAGGTGGCCGACCCAGGTTCGATCCCTGGCATCCCTTATGGTCCCCTGATCATTGCCAGGAGCGACCCCTGAGCGCAGAACCAGGAGTGACGCCAAAGTGGGCTGCAAACACTATGTGGCCAAAAATAAGAGAGAGAGAGAGAGAGAGAGAGAGAGAGAGACAGACAGACAGACAGACAGACAGACAGACAGACAAAGAGGCAGAGTGGGATGGTCCCCACCCGCTGTATCCCCACCTTCATAGCACACAGGTTTGTGGGTCCCCAGGTGCTTCCTGCTGGCTCTGAATTATTCCTCACAACAACCCACCGGGCTGGGCTCAGCTTTCCTTCAGTTATCACAGGAGGAAACTGAGGCACAGAGAAAGTGACTGAGTCAAGGTCCACACCGTGGTCATCTGACCTCTAAGCCCAGTCTTGAACATTGTTTTGTACTAAAATCAGAAACACCTAAATCATTGTCATCCTCAGGGACTTAATGACACATTTTGGCCCCACGTGGGCTGTGGACATTCTGTGGTGCTTCTCCCCTCACGCACGGCCCTAAGTTTGCTACTATACTGGAAAAAAAAAAAAAGCCGAGAACAATGATTATGTGGTGATATACAGTACCTCTATTCAAATAGGTAGAAACCAATCTGGGTTAAGGGTAGGATTTGGGGGCCCTTTTTCTCTCTTGGTTTTAGTTACTTTTGTGAAGGGAAAAAAAAAAAAGGTTTTTTTTTTAAAAAAAGACTTTAGGGGCAGAAGAGATAGTTCAGTGGGTAGGGCTCATATCTTGCCTGTGATCAACCCAGGTTTGATCACAGTCATTCCATTTGGTGCCCTGAGCTCTCCAGAAGTGATGCTGGAATGCAAAGCCAGGAATGGGCCCTGAGCAACAGCTGGAGCAGCCCAAACCTGCACCTCCCCCCCCCAAAAAAAAAGAAAACAAAAAGAAAGACTTCATCATGTAGAATCTGTAGCAACCAAAGAAATGTACGGGGAACTTGAAACAAGGAGGCTTAATACTAAGAATGCATGCCCTGGCTTGGAATAAGGAGAGAGAATCATTTAGGACCAAGAAGTGAAGGGGGGTGGGGGTAGCAAAGTTGCTCAGAAGCTTCTGGATCTATGGGGAAAAGTGAGTCAGAGGGAGGAGGGGCGGGCGGGCCAGCGACTCACCTCCCAGGCCCTGTTGCTAAATCTTTTTATTACCTGGTACTTAAATGCATGCTCTTCCCGGTGTTTGCATTCCTTTCATTTTTCAGACTGCAAGAACTGATAAGGGGTGGGGGTGGGGGGGCAGGAAACTCTCTGTTTGCTTCCCACCAGGAGGACCAGGAGGAAGGAGGTATCTGGGCCAGATCCTCTGCCAGGTGGTTAGAGGTCGTCCATGCTGCCAGCTCTGCCCGGAACGCTGCAGATCCCTTGCTCTCTGTCTCTCTTTCTCTATCTCTCTGTCTCTGTCTCTCTGTCTTTGTCTCTCTCTATCTCTCTCTGTCTCTGTCTCTATCTCTCTCTGTCTCTCTATCTCTCTCTGTCTCTGTCTCTCTGTCTCTGTCTCTATCTCTCTCTGTCTCTGTCTCTATCTCTCTCTTTCCCCCTCCCCGCTTTCCTGCTCTCTGTCTGTCTGGGATTGGAAAGCAGGGTGCAGGGTGGGCTTATTAGGGGGCATGCTCTCTTAGTTCCCCGGAGAGCTTCGAAAAGGGAGACGTGTTTCCCCTTTAAGAGGAGCGTTAAGAGGAGCAAGTCAGAAGGGAGCTAGATAAGAAAGGAAGCATTTGTCCAAATGTCTCTTTTTTTTAAGGTTGTTGTTTTATTTTTTTTGGCAGGGGTGGGGGCCACATCCAGCAGAGTTTAGTGGTCACTCCTGGCTCTGCACTCAGAAATCACTCCAGGTGGTGCCCAAGGATTCCAGGGACCAAGCCCAGCCAGCTGCACAGGGCAAGTGCCCTGCCCACTGCACTATCACCTCAGCCCCTGTCCAAGTATCTCTTGAGCACGGTCCAAGACCCCGCCCCGGACCCCGCCCCTCCACGAGGGCTGAGGACAGAGGCTTCCCAGCTTCGGACAGGCTGCAGGGCTGAGGCTTCTCTGTAGCGAAACCCTGCACCTGGGGGGTGACTCCCACCTGCCCTTCCCGCCTGGGGTCCTCCCAGCATCCTGGGGGGTGCGTGATGGTCTCTCTCCAGGGGGTTCAGAACAGCCCTTAGGGGATCAGAGAGGTAACACAGCAGAACACCTACCAGGGGGCCAAGCCAGGTTCAATCCCCAGCGCTGCATGAGGTCTTCTGAGTACCGTTGGGAGCGACCCCGAAACAAAGGGCCGGGAGCAAGCCCTGGGCACTGCCAGCCCCCCCCCAACCCCAACCCAACCCAATGGTTAATTAAGTTCCGATGGTTTCATAGTTGACTGAGCTCCCGGCTGTTCTTCCCTTTTGGTTTCGGGGCCACACCCAGCGGTGCCCAGGACTTTCTCCTGGCTCTCTGTTCAGGGACGGCTCCTGGCGGGCTCAGGGAACCACAGACGATGCTGGGGATGGAACCTGGTCAGCCACAGGCAAGGCACGTGCCCTGCCCACTAGACTGTCTCTCCTCCGGCCCTCTCCTGACTGCTCCCAAACCTCAACAAACAAGAAACTGTTACCTCAAGTGGTGAGGGGCTCACTCCTGGGGCCACAGTTCTCAGTGGCTGAATTATTTCTATTTCTTCTTCTCCTCCTCCTCCATCTTCTCTCTGCACCCAGGCCGGCTTGGGGAACCAGATGGGGTGCCAGGGATTGAACCCAGGTCCGCCCTCAGGCACCCTACCCATTTACACGGAATTCAAGGCTCAAGATTCCCCGTCCTCCTTCTCCTGAGTAGAAACCCTCATTGATCCGTGCAGGAAAAGGTCTTTTGGGATCTACTTAATGTACCCCAGTCTGCTTCTCTGAATTACATGTGATCTGTTTATTCAGTCAAAAGATATGCAAGTCCTTGGGCCAGATAGTTTGGTGGGGAGGGTGCTTGCCTTGCACAAGGCTGACCTGGGTTCAATCCCCGGCATCCCACATGGTCCCCCAAGTACCGTAAGGAGTGATTCCTGAGTGCAGAGCCTGGAGTAATCCCTGAGCATCACTGGGTGTGGCTCAAAAATAAAACAACTTGATAATAATAAGGGCCCTGTGTAGACTGGAGGTCTGAGCAATGGTGTGTGTGTGTGTGTGTGTGTGTGTGTGTGTGTGTGTGTGTGTGTGTGTGTAGGGGGCAGTGTCTATGGAGGAAAACAGTCAGGGCAGCAATGAGGCACTGGGTGGACTCAGGAAAATGACCTCTAAGCTTGAGGGACTAAAGGAACAAGCAGGGTCTGGCCAGGTACAGGTGGGTGGGAGCAGACGCAAGACGGGGGGTTGGAGAGATGCCTTTGGCGGGAGCTCAGCAAGGCCCGAGGCTCAGGAACCCTCTGGAGCCCTTTCCCGGAGCTCCGTGTGTCCTGCATCCGTTTATCTGCTCTTTTATTTGAGTTACTATGAGAATCACTTCAAGAACAATCCGGCTTTTGATTCCTCCTTTTTGATTTCCTCTGGGCAGATCTCCCTCTCCCCCTCTCTCCTCCCTCCCTTTTCTTGTCTTCTCCTCCACCCCCCCTCTCTCACCCCACCCCTCCACCCTCTCTTTGATACCTGGGTTAGAAGTCTGAGAATAAATGGCTTCAGGCTCTTTGGATACAAGGAACCACCTTTGGGGGTGGCAGTGCCTGTCTGGGTGTGGGGTTGCCTGTCTGGGTGTGGGGGTGCCTGTCCGGGTGTGGGGGTGCCTGGGGGGGCTGGTCTTCCTGGCAGCCAGGTGCTACCCTAGAGGGACTGGAAGTCCCAGCCCAAGGGTGAGCCCCTGACTTCCAAATGAGCGCGAAGTGACCGGGTTTCCCTCCAAAGGCACCTTCCTGTAGCCAGGGCTGTGTTGGCAGCTCCCACCTCAGCCTCCAGGGAAGTTGCTGGAATAGAAACGACCTTGAACTCACTGACATGGAACCTGCCCAAACTAAATTCCAACAGTTGGGAAAAAGCAATTTTTTTAAAAAAAAAAATTGGCTTTTTAGTTTACACCCAGCGATGCTCAGAAGATTTCCCAGCTCTACACTCAGGAATTAATCCTGGCAGACTCGGGAACCATATGGATGCCCGGGATCAAACCTGGGTCGGCCTTGTGCAAGGCAAATGCCCTCCCTGCTGTACTGTTGCTCTTACCCTGAGCAGCAATTATTTTTATACTTTTTTTTTTCTTTTTGGGTCATATCTGGTGATGCTCAGGGGTTACTCCTGGCTCTGCACTCAGGAATTACCCCTGGCGGTGCTTGGGGGGCCATATGGGATGCTGGGAATCAAACCCGGGTCACGTGCAAGGCAAATGCCCTACCCTACCCGCTGTGCTATTGCTCCAGCCCCCCTCTTTTTTTTTAATACTTTAAGTCAAAGCTTTGCTACACTTCTGAAAAACACCTCCTCTGACAGCCTCAAGTTTCTCCCCGCACTAGTACTTTGATCTAAGTCACTGATTCCCAGTCTTACTTGACTTACTTCCCCCTCTTCAGAAAGAAAATGACTCAGCAGCTCCCTGGAAATCACTTTCTTTCAGGAAACCAAGAGACTGAAGAGAAGGCAGACTGCTCCCCCCTTCATTCCAGCGCCCCCTGGAGCACAGCCTGGCCCATTTGGGGGAGCCCCGATAGAAACAAACATTTGCACGAGACACACAGGGTAGACACACTTGGCTTGGGCCAGTGCATGGGTTTTGTGCCTCAGTGGTCACCCGTGGTGTCCACCCCTCCTTCCTCCTGGGGGTGTCCGGCCAAAGAGGATCTTGTTTACAAAAGGCTCAGGGCACTGACTGGCACGGTGTGAGTGGGGAATAAATGGCAGCTATTATATGCATGGGGTGGCGGGGGGGTGGGGGGGAGGCTGTGGTTAAGATGCTGGCAGCTTTTAAATCTAGTGGGTGGGATTATGGTTACAATGACATCTATTACTTTTGTCATCCGAGAGGAAGAACAACAAATGTTATTCTTAATTATAAAACTTGGCTCTGCCTTTGTCGGAAGGAACCTGCAGTTCATGTCCACGCGGCAGGCTCCGAGGTCGGACACCAACCCCAGCGGGAAATAAGAGGCAGGCACAGAGGAACGGACTCGTGGGGAATCGAGAGCCCTGTCACCCTCTCCCGACCTAGGTGCCCACACCCCCCTGCCAATATCAGGAGGGCAGGGGGGAATTCAGAGAAGGGAACTCTCAAATCATGGTCTTCTGTCCCACAGCCGGGACACTCCTAGCTCTCTGGATGCACAGGGATTACTCCTGGCTTTGCACTCAGGAATTACTCCTGGCGGTGCTCAGGGGACCATATGGGATGCTGGGAATCGAACCCAGGTCGGCCACGTGCAGGGCAAATGCCCTACCCGCTGTACTATCACTCCAGCTTCACTGCCCATCTTAATTAGAGAAGACAACGCTGGGGCAGGAGCATGGCAAGCAGAGAGTTTGCCTTGCAGATACCAACCCAGGTTCAACCCCTGGCATCCCATATGTCCCTTGAGCACCACGGGGAGTGATCCTTGAGCCAGGAGGAACTCCTGAGCACTGATGGGTGTGTGCCCTTCTCCTCTTTGCCCCCCCCCAAAAAAAATGGGGAAAGGAAACACACCTCTGGCTTCCCCCTGTCTGGCACCCAGGACCACCTGAGGTCCAGCGCCTTGGCTGGGTCTCTGGTGAAGACCCAGAGCTTGCCAGCCGCCTTGCTGCTCTGGGCAGCCCCGCCAAGCAGGAAGGGGGAGAACACCCCATCCTCCGTCCTCCCGGGATTATCGGACAGTCCATCAGCAGCACTGGGCTGTGGCAGGAGCTTCTTTCTCCTCCTTCCGCGCCCTGGAGGGGCCGGGGTTGCTGACTAGAGTAAAATGCCGCCTCTGTTTGCTAGACAAAGAACAGAGTGGCTCCTCCGGTCAGCTGTCCCTCCTTGGCCGGCTCCCTTGGCCTCCTCCACGGCTCTGCAGGGGCATCTGGGAGGAGGCCTCGGGAGGGACTAGAGGGGTGGGGAGACTGGCAGTGGGTGGGGGGTGCACTGGGCGCCTTGACTCCCTGAGTCTGTTACCCTCAAACCTGCTCCACCCCCCACTCCCCCACTCCACCCTCCAACACCAGAGAAAGTTGTTTGCTGGGCTGGCTGGGTGCAAGGGAGGTTCCTAGCAGAGCTCCTAAGAGCGGAGTGTGGAAGAACAGGTAACGTGGGAAGGTGCTTGTGTGCAGGCTAAGGAGGGGTCGCAGGGAGCTTACGGGGGCAGGGGGGCATGAAGGGTGGGGCTGCAGACCGCGAGAGAAGGAGTGACAGCCTAGGATCCCCTGCACAGGGGCATGGGGGATGTGGGACTAAGGAGACGGAGTCCTATACCAGGGATTCTCAACCAGGGCCATGAAGCTCCCTGGGGCTCCCCAGGATATTCTAGGGGGGTGTCACAGGAAAAATTAGGGTGCAGGGGAGTGCAGGGCGGGAACCTCGGGGCCCCAACAGGTAGGAGCACGGGAAGGAAACCAGGTGCGAGGGGCCGATCGGCGGGGGGAAAGGCCGGAGGGCGCTGCGCGGGAGCCTGCGGTGCGTGCATTGTGCAGTGGCGCGTCTTCATTGTGCAGCCCGGGGCTGGGACGGGCGCTCGGGGCGCGGGCGAGGGGCGTGCGGGCGCACGGTCGGCGGGGCTGCGGCTCCCCGCTGGGGAGGCGCGCGGGCCGGGGTGCGTTGGTGGGGGGCGCGGGCGCGCACGTGTGCGGGGCGGCGGCGGGATCCCGCGAGACGGGGCAGGGTGGGGGGACCCGGGTGGGGTGCGGGGGGACCCGCGCGCCCGCGCGCGCGCCCGGGTTGCGCGTGAGCGCCCGCGCGCGCCCCTCGGCCGGGCTGTCGCCATGGAAACGCGCCGCGGCCCGAGTTCATCATTTCCTGTGGAAAGTGTGCGGGAGGGGCGGGCGCGGGGCGGGCCGAGCCGGCAGCGGGTGGCGGGGAGCTGCCTCCCTCCGGCGGGCCGGGCCGGGCCGGGCCGAGCCCCGAGCGCAGCGGAGACGCGGGGATCCTGCCTCCGCCAGGCCGGTAAGTCCGGGGGGGCGGGGGGTCCCGGCCGGGCGGGCCGGGGGAGGGGGGCGGGAGGGCGCCCCGGGGACGCCTCCACCCTCCGCGCCCTCCAGCCGACAAGATCTTGCCCCGAGATAGGCGGGCATGGGGGGCGGGGGCGGGGGTGGGGCGGAGCTCGTCTCCCGGGCAGGGGATCAGCCCTGAGACCCCCTTTCATCTGCCCGACCGCCGCGTGCCAGCCCTGCGCCGCCCTCTCCCCATGCAGGGGGGGTCCCCGCCTGGCTGCAACTGCAGCCTCGCTCCGCGCTCCAGTCTGGCCACCCCCCTGGCTGCTGCCTGTCCCCTCGCGGTGGTGGGGCGAACCGCCAGCCTGAAAGAGGTTGGGGAGGAAGGCCCGGGCCCACGCGCGCCGGGACCGCCGTGGGCCAGCCGCCTCTGACAGCTGCAGCCTGGGGGGGCCGGCGTGCGGGTGGGGTCCCAGCTGGGCGGGTGAGCCCCGCAGCCGCCCTCCCCAGCGCCCGTGGCGAGTTAGCGCAGAACTCCGGGCGCAGCCAAGGGCCTGGAAGATTTTAAAGAGGAAGCCAGTGTTTAAAACCTGGAGTACATTTGTTGCCGCCTCTCCCACTGGCGTGGCACATCTGTCACAAGGTGGTGGGGGTTGTGTGTGTGTTGGGGGGGGGGGCTTTCCCCTTTCCTGGCTTTCTCACTGTTCAGAGAGGGGGCGGGGCACCCCTCCCTGTCCAGTGCATTCCCCATGCCCTTGGCCTGGAGAGTCATCCGCAAGGAATGCAGCCTCCCAGCGGCCTGCCTGCCTCTGCCGCATGTCAGGGACGGCCGCAGGGAGACGGCTCCCCGCCCGCCCGCCTGTCAGGGAGCAGAGGGTTAAGCCCAGTGACCCTGGAAATCCCAGAAAGTGTGAGTCTCAGCGGGGGAGCACCCTGGAGGGATCCAACCCTCCCCCCAACACACCCTCTGCCCACTCTCCCAGGGAGCCCTCCCAGCCGTCTGTGTGCAATTGTGGAGTTTCTTGTTATTGCAGGGGGCAGGCATGATGGCCCCTGGCTAGCCCCCCTCCCTACACCAACCCCTCAGCCTCTTCACGAGGGGGGGGTCTTTGTAGGGTCCACTCCTGGGAATGCTTCCTATACAGGTGACTCTCCGTGCCTGCTCCTTTGGTGGAGATGCTCCCATGTTTCAGAGGGAGAAAATGAGGCCCAGAGAGACGAGCCGTTTAGTAACTGCACCGCCACGGGGTCTGTGCCCACTGGTGGTGTGGCCGACCCAGGAGGCTGGGAGAAGCCCCCCGCCCCAGCGTGGCTTCCGCGTCCTGACCCTTCCTTCCTGGGCTTCGGACTGTCCTTGGTACTTTTGACCTTCATGCCCTCCGGTTGCTAAACTGGGCTGCTTTTTCCTCTTTGGGGATCTTGCACACGCCCTTCCTCTTTCTTCCCTGTTATCTTCCTGACCGCCTCCCCCGTTTCCCTTCCCTTCCGAAGGCCAGGACTCAGTCTGCCCGCCTGTGGCTGCCCCTGAGACTCCCCCGAGCCTAGGGCAGGCCTGGGCCCTCCCCTGCGGCCTCCCGGCTCTCTCAGTGGGTGTGCCCGACTCTGGTGCCCATGGAGGAGTGTAGCCGCCCTCCCGCTGCCTTTCAGTGCCTGGGCATCCCGTGGGCATCCCTCTCGGTTTCCCCCGACGTAGGGGTCCGCCTCTGCTCGCCTCCCGCCCACAGTCCTGCCCTTCCATCTCCAAGGCCTCTTTCTCCACCCCGGGAAGGCAGAGGCCAGACTGCAGCAGGAGCCTGGCTCTGTCCCAGGGCTCAGCTCTGCCAACCTGTCTTAGGCTGCCCTCGTCCTCTCCGCTGCCCCTTGGCCCACCCAGCGTCGGCAGATGGCGAGTTTTCTAGAAACCACAGCCCTTCCTCCCCATCCTGGCCTGACTTCCCCAGAGGGAAGGAAGTGACTAGCTTCCACTGCCCCCCTGCCCGCTTTGGCCCTCCCAAGGTCCGACTTTCTCTTTAAAGAGAAAACAGTCCTATACACACACACACACACACACACACACACACACACACACACACACACACAGACACTTTCTGTTTGATCATCTCTGGGGCTGACTTCTCTGGTCACTGACACACACACACACACACTCTTTCTGTTTCACACACACACACTCTTTCTGTTTGATCTCTGGGGCTGACTTCTCTGGTCACTGACACACACACACACACACACACACACACACACACTCTCTCTCTCTCTCTCTCTCTCTCTCTCTCTCTCTCTGTTTGATCTCTGGGGCTGACTTCTCTGGTCACTGACCAGCCTCCGGCCTTCCCACCGGTTTCGCCAGCCCGCCCCTTGCTCCCTCTTGTCTGACCTTGGGTGATTGCATCCTCACCTGTGCTGTCAGTGACCTTTAGCCTCCAGCCCGGAGGCTCCCCCCACTACGCTGCTCTCCAGCTTCTCTCCCAGCAGCTGCTCTTAGCCCTGCCTCAGGGCATTCACCCCGCCAGCCAGGGCAGAGTTGGTGGGGGGACCTGGTGGGGGGTCTGCGCAGGGGGCTGCAGCTGCAGGCGGGTGCCTGGGAAGAGTCGAGAGGGCCGTTCAGACCTGCCCTGCGAGAGAGCAGACGGTACCGAGGGCGTCGGGAGACGTTGGTCTGCAGCCCAGGGAGCACTGTGAGGATGGGCCTCGGCGTACCCGGTTCCTTAGTTTTCTTTTCTTGTGGGGGCCACGTCTGACGGTACCGGGAAAGGGTACAATAAGAAGTGGGTGCTGGGGATTGAACCCAGAGCTTGGCTTGTGCAAGGCATGAGCCACACACACCCCCTCCCCGCCACCCCCGGGTCCTCCAAGTCCATTTTATTTATTTATTATTATTATTTTTTCTTTTTGGGTCACACCTGGCGATGCACAGGGGTTACTCCTGGCTCATACACTCTGGAATTACTCCTGGCGGTACTCAGGGGACCCTATGGGATGCTGGGAATCAAACCCGGGTCGGCCACGTGCAAGGCAAATGCCCTCCCCGCTGTGCTATCGCTCCAGCCCCCATCCAAGTCCATTTTAAGGCAGGAGCCAACACCCCCCCACCCCCACCCCCCACCCCCGCTGCCTCTGAGCCGCTTCTGTCAAAGGCACCACTGTTCAGAGTCTGCGTCTGGGACGGAAGCTTGGTCACCTTAAACGCCCCCTAGGCTGCCTGGCACGCAGTACGCGCTCAATAAAGTCTCGGGAAGCGAGTGTTTGGAGTTGGTTCTGTGCGTTTGCTCTGTTCATCGGGAACCTTCCCAAGCCCCGCCCCCAGGCCCCCAGCCCCCACACCACGTGGCACACCTCCTGTCCTCCCTGGAAGGCTGATGATGAGAGTGTTTCTCTCACCCCGCGCGCGCGGAGCTCCCTAGACCACAGTGCTGGTGATCAAAGAGGACCCCTGACACGTGACTGGCACACAGCAGGGCTCTGGATAAATAGTGATTAAATAAAGAATGAGCGCTCTCTGGCAGGCGGCGCCCAGCAGGGGGCCCGCCACGTTGCCAGCTAACTCCGTGGAGGCGAGTAGAATCCATGAACGAGCTGACCTTCCGGAAAGTGGCCGGGCAGACAGTGAATGCGTCCCAGGCAGGGTCCAGGCCCCTCGGGGGGTGAGGTGTTAATATTCCCAGAGCCCTCGGTGGCCGAGGCAGGCGCAGAGGAGCCTGGGTCTGAGGGCTGAGGCTCACGGTGGCTGGGTGCCGGACAGCCAGGTGATCTCGGGGCTGCTGATGGCTGTCAGAGCCGCCTCCACCCAGCTCCCGGGACCTGGCCTGATGCCCCCCCTAAGGCTGGGATCATAGGGTCTCCACCAGGTGCAACACCTGACGGCGGCCCCCTGCCCTCTCTGGAAGAAACCCTGGGAAATGATGCTCTCCTCTCCCGTCTCGTGCCGGGGAGCAGAGGGTTAATCCGGGTGAACCTAGAAATGCCCAAAAGTGTGAGTCTCAGCAGGGGCGCTGCCCGCCTGGTCCAACACCCCTCCATACCCTCCCATTACCCCCCCTACCCACGACCCCTCTGCCCATTCTCCCCTCCAGGCCCCATTCCCACCCCTCTGGGTCATTGCACTGGGGACTAGTACTTCGTGGCACAGGTGACTGACGGGGTGGCCAGCCACGAAGACCCTTCCCGAAGGTGGGCTTGTGGTCTGGGGGCACGCCAGGCGCTGGTCCATCTCAGCCAGCTCTCCCTTCCCCGCCCCCTCTTCTCTCCGCAGGCCGCCCGGCGCCCCGACGGAGCTGCTGCGCCCCGGGCCATGGTGCCGTCGCGCAGGACGTGGACCCTGGGAGCCACGCCCTCGCTGCGCGGCCTGTGGACAGTGGGCCGGGCCGGGGAGCCCGCGCCGGGCATGGCTCGCCCCGCCCCAGCCGGCCCGGCTGCCCGCCCTTTCCCACACACCGGCCCGGGGAGGTTGAGAACTGGTGAGTCCGCATTTTTAAAATGCCTCCCCGCGATCTCCCTTCCTGCCGCCCGATGCCCGCCCCGAGACCCGGCTTTCGCGCGGGTGCCTAGGCTCGGCCGGCCGGGCTGTCAGGTAATTACAGGGCGCGCGGGGGGGCGTGGACGGCAGGGCCAGGGCCGGGCGTCCAGCTCGGGGGTGGAGGAGCCCCTGCCGCGCGCCGCGCGCCTGCCCGCCCGCCCTCCCCGGAGAGGACGCGAGCGCCCGGCCCGCGCGGCTGCGTCCCCCGCGCGCGCTCTCGGGCACCCCCGCGCGCAGCCGGGGCTGCGGCTCCCCGCGCCCCCGTCCCGAGAGCCAGGTAGGTGAAGTGGCCGGCCCGGTCAGCCCAGCCGGCGTCCCGCGGCCGGACTAGTCCCGCCGCGCCGCCGCTGGACGCCGCGGTGGCCCTGGAGGCGTGGACCCGCGGCTCCCAGGGCGCGCGGTCTGGAGGGGGGGTTGGGTGCCAGGGCGGCTTCTGGGGCGCCCCCAGCCCGCCCGCAGCAGGTGGGCAGGGAAGGGCAGTGAGGGAGTCCCAGGGCTGGGCTGGGCTGCTCCCCGGAGCTGTCAGCTCCAGCTCTCCTTTCTGGGTCATGTCCCCTGATGCCTCCGGAGGCCACGAGTGTGAGGACTGCAATGTCCCCACGTCCAGCTGCCCGAGGCTGCTCCCCAGCTCCCCGTGGGCAGGTCCTGAGAGGTCTGGGGCGCTGAGGGATCTCTGCCACTCCTGACCTACCTTCCCAGCTGGGGCAGAAGGGCTTAGACTGGGCTGACCAAGCTGGCAGGGACCCTCTGGGCCGGCAGCTCTGAGCGCCTGTAGGGGGCATGCCAAGGCGCAGAGGGGACTCTGGCATCTCCTGTTCGGTTCCCTCCCACCCCGCAGCCGGCTCTGCCTCTCCACACCCCAACCCCTGCACCTTCAGGTCTCCGTAAGAGACTGGCTGGGTTCGGACCCTGGGTGCCTCCAGAAAAAACTTGGGCTTTGGGGTCCCGTCACCCTTGTTTTCTGGAAGGGGTAGGTGGAGTGGCTGCTTGGACAGGTGGTCTCTGCCCCCATCCCATTGTCCTAAGGGTGACAGGTTAAATATGAATGGCTATTGCTTTCCTGGTTAGCCAAAGAAAAAAAGAAACGAAGCAAAAATGTATTTCCTTGCAAAACTTGAATCACCCTTAAATCACCAGCTTGTCACTGGCTATTTTAATTATTTGGAGGTGAGAGCCTGGGGGCCGTACCAGCCGCTCAGGGACTCTCCTGTGGGTGTGGGAAACCATAGGGGGTCGCCAGGGCTTGAATTGGGGTCAGCTGAGGGCAAGGCAAGCGCCTTAGTCCCTGCCCTCCACCCGGCCTGGTCAGCGGGCATGGGCGATAGCTCCTCCCGGTCTGGGGGGCGGGTGTCTGTTGAACAAGAGCTATGATGATTATAGAACCCCAGTTTGTTTGTTTGTTTGTTTGTTTGTTTGTTTGCTTTGGGAGTTAGAGGACCACCTCTTTGTTTTTGTTTCTTGGGACTTGAGGATTGTTGTTTGATTTTTTGTTTGTTTTTGTTTGGGGGCCACACCCAGCAGTGCTGGGGCTTGCTCCTAGCTCTGTGCTCAGGAATCCCTCCTGGCAAGCTCTGGGGGCTGTATGGGCTACCAGGGATGGTCGTCCCGACCGCTGGGCTTCCCCTCTGCTCTGCACTCCACCCCCCCCCCCCCGACTTTTATCCACCTGCCTGACCTGTAAGGTAAAGGCCCAATGAAATCCTCAGGGTGGAATAGTGAGCGCAGGGCCTGCTGTGCAGAGGGGCTCAGCGGGCCCAGTGCCCAGGGGGCCCCCTCTACCCTCACCCCATCCCTGGCCCCCGCCTCGTGCTTCCTGTTGTCTGCTAAGGAGCTAAGAGGAAGAGGAGCACATGCAGCTGGCACCGTGGCCCCAGGAAGCCCGGGCGTGTTGCTGGCTGTCTGGGCCGGCCACCCCTGTCTGACGACAGCGTCTGGGGTCAGTGGCCACTTCTGGAGTGCTGGCCCTTGTGTGTATCCCCTCCCTGTGAGCTCGGCTCCTCGGCCCCATTATATGGACCAGGCAACTGAGGGTCTGTCCAGGTTCCAGGACAGCTCGGGCCGCCGCTGGCACTCGGGACTTCATCCCACCTCGGGCAGCGGCCCCGCCGCTGTGGGCTCCCCCGAGCGTCCTCATCCCTGCGTCTCCCACCTCTCAGGCCACAGACTGGGGTGGGGCAGGGGAGTCTGTGCTCAGCCCCTCTGTGCCCTGTCTCAGGGCCCGAGGGGTGACACTGGAGCCTGCGCTGACGGCGGCAGCCGGCCAGGGAGAAATTGCCACCTAGAGGCAGGCAGGGTAATGGAGAATGGGTGCAGCGGCTCTGAAGATCAGAGCAGGCGGGGTGCAGTCGCTTCCTTGGGAACTCACCAGCACATAGCAGCCCCCCCCCCGCCCCAAATAAACGCTGGAGGGAGGGGAGCCCCCTGGCCGGGTGCTGGCGCTTCGGAAGAGAGTCCCGGGTGGTGTTTGGTAAGGAGGACGCCAGCCTGTGCCTGTGCTCGGGGGTCTGGGGCCAGGCCGCCGACCTTGGCTCAGGGGTCACACCTGTCTCTCTTCCCGGGACAGGGCGTGCGAAGGACACCTCGGCTAGTGGCGGGGACGAAGACTCCGGGCCCCGAGGGGCAGCTCGCCCAGCCCTTGCTCAGTGCCGGGCCCTCAGCGTGGACTGGGCCGGCTCCGGGAGCCCTCACAGACTCTACCTGACTGTGCAGGTGAGCGCCGGTGGGTGGGTGGGTGGCGGTGGGTGGGGGGTGGGGGGGCCTCCTGGAACTCAAGGGCTTTGGCCCGCCCGCCCGCCCGCCCCCCCACCAGCCAAGTGTCCCCCGCAGACTCCCCCAGGGGGCGGAAGTTGCGTGGAGAAATGGGGCCCTGCCTCACGCCTCTCTGCCAAGCACCCAGAGCAGAATTGCTCCACTGGCCCCGGGAGCTGTCCCGGATGGAGCAATTTGCTTTATTAAGTTATCATGGCAGGGATCTCCGGGGAGATGACAGGTGCCTGCCCGCCGCGCCCAGGCTGGCCCCGTGAGAGCGGGGCTCTCACCGGGAGGCAAAATCCAGGCCGGTTTCAGGGGCGCCGCGCGTCCCCCAGGGGCCCACTCGCCCCTCCCTCGCCTTCCTGCACTGCGGCTCTCAGCGCCAATCCAAGGCCGGGCAGGCAGAACACGGGGGCCGTGAGAAACCCCAGCTGACTTTCAGAAGCCGCCGAGACAGCAGCTGCCGGGGGCCTCTGTCGGGCGGTGGAAACGACAGAGAGCAGGGGAAGGGGTCTCAGCCTCGGTCGCAGGCTTTGGGCTAGGCAGGCTGGGGCCCCCGAGACACGTCTCCCACTGCTCTGCTCGCCATCCTGGCAGCCCTCGGGACAGTCACTGGTCCTCCATCCACGGTCTCTGGGCTCAGAGAGGTCCGGGAGCTGGCTGAAGGCCACACAGCAGGCCGGTGGTCTCAGCTGGGAAATCTGACGTGTGGTGGAGAGCTCACACGGGCGGTTCACACGGGCAGTGTGGCCAGCCTCCTGGGGGCCCGTCTGTGAGAGAGCTGAGAGGGGTCGGTCCTGGCCCTTCCACCCCACCTCACCGTTGGCACGCAGTGTTGACGGTTTATTTTCAGCCTCGGTCTCTGATGGACAGTAAATCAGGGGGCTCCCCCGCATGTGGCCGTGGGCAAGATTCACCTCGTCTCCTCAGACGGCCACGTGGCATTCAGCTCAGGCTTCCCCAGCGGGTCCCCCCACCCCGTGTCTTCTGGGAATCCAGGGAGCCCAAACAGCCCGCTGTGCCATGGGTTGGCGTCAGCTCAGGAGAGCGCTGGCTCTGCGCCTTAGTCGCAGCTCTGAAGGGTGTCCTGGGGAGGACAGGGATCGGACAGGAGGGCTTGAATGGTCACGGGGATCGGGGTGCACCTGGGGCAAAGGGGCAAACGTGGCAGAAATTGGAGGGTCAGGATTACCTGGGGGTGTTGCCGTTCCCGCCCCCAACCCAGACTACACAGTTGTAGGCCGACCTTCAAGGGCTCGCATTTCCTCACTGACGGAGGAGAACCTGGACAGACGGGTGACCCGTGGCCCCGAGTCCTGATCTGAACGGGGGCCCGTTCTGCTGTGGCTCGGGGGACAGTCGTGGCAGCTCAGGGGTGGTCTCGGCCCTCCTGGTGTGGCTCAGTCGCAGACAGAACCAGGCGTTCCTTCCTCCCTTTCATCTCTCCGCGAGGCCTGCGGGGCCGGTGCACACGGGGTTAAGGAAACCCGAGGTTTTTTCCCCTGACTCTGCACTGGTGGTTAAACGTGGAGCTGGTCGGAACCCTGCGCTGGGCGTCGTCGGCGCAGGGTCTGGACTTGATTGAGGGTGTTGCTGGTGCGGTCGCGGCCGAGTCCCCGGCTCAGCAGATCTGAGACGCGCCTGCCTGCCTGCATCCAACTTTCTCCGGCCCGGGGCCTGCTGGGCCCCCTGCAGGCAGCCCCCTTGTGTTTTTTTTTTTTTTTTTGGGTGCCTTGAAGATTGAGGCGGTGGGGGAAACCAAAGGAGTGAGTGACAAGTGGCTTCTGACACCCTCTTCCCTGGTCCACCCGAGTGCAGGATGTCCCAGAAGCAGCAGACGCAGGAATTCCCAGCCCCCTGGGGCCCGCCTGCCCTTCCTGTGGCTTGGCCGGGAATAGTATAACCTTTGCTCTGGCCCGGCCAGTGGAAACTTCCAGCTGCCACTGTCACGGCCCCACCACTGACCAGCCTGCTCGTGACTGTGGGCAGCTGTGGGAGGGCGGGGAATGTCCCTCGGCTGGAAAGCCTGCTCCCACACACACAGCCTTCCCGCCCGTCGCAAGGAGAAGCCGGCCAGAGGCGCCCTGCGACCAGCCAGGAACCGAACCCACGGGCGAGGCAGACGCGCCACCACTGAGCCACACCTCTGGGTTTCTCCTGCTGTTGTTGTTGTTGTTGTTATTTGAACTGTATACATGAAAGCATGGAAGATTCTAGAAATAATCCAGCACCACACTGGCTGCTTGCGGTGGAGCGTCTGCCGTGCGCCAGACGCCGTCTGGGAGCTGGCGAGGTTGTGGCTGCCCGGCCCTGCCGCAGCCCCTCACAGGGCCGGCTCTGGGCCTTCCTGCTTTCAGATGACAGTGAAGCTTCTAGAAGGGCTGGGCCCTGCCCACCTTCACACAGGCCCCAGGTGGGGGGGGGCAAGGGTGGAGGCGTGGGGGCCTGGCAGAGCCGGGGCACGCCTGGCCCTCTCCTACTCCAGACCCAGGGCAGCCTTTCCCACGCAGCCCTTGTCCCCGTGTGTTGAGTACGGCCACAGCCACGGAGACACACAAGCGCGTGCCATCTCCTCTCGGCTCCAGATTGCTTCCCTTGGCATTTGAGATCAGAACGCTGGGGGCCGGGGCGGTAGTACAGCGGGGAGGGCGCTTGCTTTGCACGCGGCCGACCCAGGTTCAATCCTGGGCATCCCAATATGGTCCCCCAAAAAAACACTGCCAGGAATGATCCCTGAGCACCAAGCCAGGAGTCACGTCTCAACATCGCCAGCTGTGCTCCCCTCCCTCCCCACTAAAGAACCGTAATAAGTTTAAGTAAATAAAATCAGAACGCTGAAGAGTTTTGCCCAGTGACAGACCTAATGCTGGAATGGTTGGAAGTAGAACATAGAGCGACCCCCGGCCCCCCAGTTCCCTTCTCCTCAACCCTCGCTGCTCGGCTCCCTTCATCCCTGCAGCCCCTGAGGGCGGGCCTCTCTCCCTGCCACCACCCCCACCCCCACCCCCCAGAGAGCCAGTCCAGCGCTTAGTCACAGATCTTCCTCCCCGAGGCCCGTTTCACTTCTCTCATCCTGTGTGAGCTGCGGGTACTTCTCCAGTGAGAGCGTGTCCCCCCTCCGGCCCTGCTCGGTGGCCGGTCACCCCTCCTGAGGTCTTTGCTCCTCTTCCAGGAGACGGGCGTGGGGGTGGGGGCTGTGCTCCTCCATAGCTCTGAGGTGGGGGGGTGGGGTGGGCCGGGTCCTGCCCCTCTCTGGTGGACCTTCCTCTTTGGCAGTGGGGCTGGTGGCCAGCGAGGGGGCCAGCGGACATCCTGGGACGCTATGTGTCCAGAGGGGCTGGACAGGCCTGTGGAGGCCACTGTGCCCTCAGGTCAGGCCCAGGAACCTTCCTCAGCCCCACCCTGGCTCCCTCCCGCCCCGGCCTCTGCAGCCCCCTTCACCGAGGACTCTGGTTCTGTCTTGGCAGCAGGCCCTGCGGGACAAGGGGTGCGAGAGCAAGAGTCAGGGGCCGAGAGAAGAGAAGGGCCCGAAGAGGCCGGTGCCCGCCGGCAGGCGGGACCGGGACGCCCCGGAAGCTGGTGGCGCCATGAATGTAGAGAAAACAGGTAACGGAGGGTCCCACGGCCGCCCCCGCCCAGGCGCCCAAGGGGGACTTTGTGGTGACCGAGCTGTCACCGCTGTGGTCCTGCTCCGGAGGGGGCGGAGAGACCCCCGCTGGTCCCCATTGCGGTGACGCCCTTCTGCTCTGATAAGAGGCTTTCAGGCCTGCGTGGGCCGGCTTGAATTTCCTGACTTTTTGTCTTTTCCCGCTGCCTGGCAGGGGTGACAGCCTCAAAGACGCCAGCGGCACCCCCTCGCCCCCCCCCCCCCCCCCCGCTACAGGAGACCCGTCCCTTGCCCTGTCCCCCAGCGCTGTGGGCCCCAGGCCCCGGCCCAGGGTCCCTCCCCGTCTCCCGGCCCACCCAGGAGGAGTTACCTAGGGTCCCATTCCCATACAAGGCCAGGCCCACTGGTTCTGGAAGATTCACCCGGCGGTGCTCAGGGCTGACTCCTGGCTCTGTGCTCAGGGATCACTGCTGGCAGGGCTCGGGGGACCATCTGGGGTGTCGGGGATTGAACCCAGGCCAGTCTCGAGCAAGACAAGCGCCCTCCTTGCTGTACTATCACTCCAGGCCCGTGGTTCTGGAACATGCTATGGGCCGTCTCTGTGGGGCTCCCCAGGGTGGGAACCTGAGCCCAGGCGTCACGGGAGAGACACGGTGGAGGACCCCAGGAGTGTGGGGGAGCAGTGGCTCCCTCCTTCCCGCCCTGTGTCTACTGGCCCTGGGGGGCTAGCCGGCTGCTCCCTCGCTGGGGCTGGCCTGGAGGCAGGAGGAAGGGGCTGTCCCAAAGGGCCTTGTCCACTGCCCCTGCGGCTCTCATGACGAAGAGGACAAAGGCCGGTTCCCTTAAGACTGAGGGCTGGCATGGCCAGCGGCCTGAGGGGCCCCTGGGTGCCCATCAGGGACCCCCGTGCTGCTCACTGTTAAACCTGCCCTGAAAACTGACCTCCTTGTCCCCACCTTCTCTGCTGACCTCTCCAGGCCACAGCGAGCTCTGTCCAGCGGTGCCTCACCGCGCTGACGTCAGCAAGAGCCCCGCAGGGCATGGGTGCTGAGGGCCTCCAGAACCTTCTGCAATATGAGCTGTGTCCCTGCTGGGCTGGAAGGGCTGTTCCTCAGCTCATTTTCAGCCCAGGAGCTCACACACACACGCACAAACAAGCACACACATGCATATATGCATCCACATGCACACACTTGCATGCACACACGTACTCACGTGTACTCATGCACACATACACACGCACATGCATGCACATACACACATGCACTCACATATGCACATGCATCCATACACATGCATGCGCATGCACACGCACACACATGCACACACATGGCACATGCACACACATGCACACACGTGCACTCACATGTACTCATGCACACATACACACATGCAGAAACATGCATTCATGTATGCACATACGCACATACACGCACATGCACAAGCATGCACATGCACACACACATACCCTCACACACACACATACCTATGAGTTTCTCATGGGTTCTAGGCCTCTTGCCCAAGATTATAGCTGAGCGAGGACCCGTGACCCATTTCACAGAGGAAAACCCTGAGGGGCCCCTCCCACACGTCTGGGTGCGAGAGCCAGCTCCTGGGCATGGAGCCTGGACGGTTCTTAGCACAGCGTGGCTGTCTGCAGAGGGCCACTCGGCTGGTCACCTGGCAGGCCCCCGCCTGACCCCAGCGGTTCCAGAGCAAAGAGCAGCAGCATGTCAGGTCATGCACACAGCCACACGCTAGCCTGCAGGGACACGGCTCGGCCCTGCAGAGGGGCTGGTCAGCCCGTGTGGGTGGGTCGGGACCCGGCACCTTGCCGTCCGTCCGGGAGCCCACTGCCCCCACCACTCCGACTCGCGGCCCGGCCCCCTCCACCACTGTCTCCTGGCGCCTGGGGCTGGCTGGGGTGCAGCTGCCCGCAGAGTCCAGATGCCCTCCAGGCCTCACCCGCATGGGGCCCCACGGCAGAGCGGAGGAGACCCCGGTCAGCAGAGGCCACTCGGACATCTGGCTTGGCCAGGACCCGGATTGGGCGGCCTGGGCAGAGCGAAGGCCCTTCCTGGGCACCCTCCTCCCCTCCCCAGCCCCACTCCTGACCGCCTCATCCTCAGAGACCCCCAGGGTGCTCACCCATGAGCATCCCAGGCCCACTAGCAGGGCGCAGGCCTTGAGTCTGGGTCTTTGTCCATGAGCCGTCCGCCTGCCTCTGGCCTGCTCCTGGTGACAGGACAATGGGGCAGAGGAGGACACTGGTGACGCCTCGCCCCTTCCTCCTGCCATACCACCCCCGTCCCCGGCTCTTCCGCCCAGGGCAGGCCTCACGGCTCCCGCCGAGCTCTCTCTGTCGCCGCATCCCTGCCCACTGTCCCTTTGCACACGCACGTGCTCCCTGGGCTCCTTCTCGTGTGCAGCGGGGAGCAGGCCGGGACCCCCATCCTTTCCTCCGGACTCCAAGAGGGTCTGAGGAAGAGAGAGACTGAAGTCCCCTCGGGCCGGGGAGAGCCTAGGGGTTAAGGCGCAAGCCTTGTGGACGGCCGACCCCAGTCTGATTTAAACCCTGGCACCCCATGGTCTTCGGAGCTCTGCCAGCTGCAGCCCGGGGGCCCCAGGAGCACCCCAGGGTGTGGCCCTGGTAGAGGGGGGGGCACCCAGCACCGGCCTGGTTGGCTGAGAATTGCTGGACGGGGTTCCAGGTGCCCCTGAGAACTGCTTGGGAGCCCCTGTCCCTCAAAAAGGTGAGGGGGCCTTCTGTTCCCCTAAGGAGCGTCTTCCGACTCCCCCTGTCAGCTCGGGGGTCTCTCCCGTCCTAGGTCCCCGGGTGCGTGCAGCTTGGAGGACAGATCCGGCCTCTCCCCGTCCCCAGATAACCCCCCCCCACACACACACCCCAAGTGGCTTCCTCCGAGGCAGGCCCTGGAGGCTCCCAGCTCGCCCCTGGCCCCGCCACCCAGGGCGGGAACGCGGCTGCCCCCTGACCGGCCACCCCTTTGCCCACAGGTGGGAGGCTCTTTGGCAGCGGGCGGTGCGCCAGCCTGTCGGGGTCACCGCGTGCAGCCCCCGTGGTGCACAGGATGGTGGAGGCCATGGCCCAGCTGCAGGAGGAGAAGGCCCGGCTGCAGGACGAGCTGGCAGCCCTCCGGGACACTGACCAGCAGGCCACAGCCACCCAGCTGCAGAGCCAGGTACCGGGGTGGGGGGCTCCACAGGCCACCGGGCCCCCGGCAGGGAGAGGTGGCCCCCGCCCTCACCCCGCCCTGTCACTTAGCTCGAGTGACCTAGAGGGGGGTGGGTAGGAGTCGGGGGGCCGGTCAGTGCCGTGCTCTCTGCTCTGAGGTAGGTGCTGGGGCCCAGGTAGACTGACCCCTTCGTAGAGGCCACCACTCCCCTCCCGGAGCGAGTGAAGGGGGAGTTCATGCCCCTCATGGCCACGAGGACACGTGAGGGCCTATTTGAGGCTGAGCCCCCCGGCCTGGCCTTGCAGGGTCCCCTCCCTCCACGCTGGGCTCAGTGTCGGTCTCTCCCCTGGGTCTGCCCCACCTGAAGGCCCCCATGTGGGATCTGGGCCTCGGACACCGCCCGGAGCCTGCCCGGTGCATGGGTCTCCCGCTCTGGGGAGCCTCCGGCTTAGACACTGTGTCACTCCCTGTGATGCTCAGGGGAACTGTGTGGTCTCGGGGATGGAGCCCAGGCCCGCGGTGTGCAAAGCCAGCACCAGCCCGCTGCACTGCTCCCCTGCCCAAAGGGGGCTCCCTTCTGTCAGCCAAAGCTCCGCCTCTGAGAGGGGCAGGTGAAAGTGCTCAGCCTTGGCCTTGGTGGCTCTGCTGCACCCCTCCCCCCTGCCGCCATCCTACCGCCCCCCTCCCCTATGAGTCCCCTTGCTGGTCCTTGCTGGTCCCTGAACCTTCTGGCTATTGAGATGTTCCCCAAGTGTGTCCATGGGGCTGAGCCCAAAGCTCTCCCCCACCTCCCACCCCATCCCGGCGAGCACAGCCCTGAGTGGGTGTCTCGAGGGTCGGACCTCACTCTGGCCTCACTCCGGGCTGGGGGACCTGGGGCTGGCCAGTGGCCCCACTGCACCTCGCCGCACCTAGCTGAGTCCTGTAGGAGGGACGCGGTGACCATCTCTGAGTGGGGTCCGTGTTTAGGTCTGGGCTCCTGGAGCAGTGCCCCGTGCCCGGCTGGGGGTCTCAGAGCAGAGCCTCCATCCTGGGGTCTTCCCGGGAGCAGACCGGACACAGGGCGCGGTGCCTCTCCAGGGGTCAGCCTCACCCGCCAGTCTGGTCTTGGGCGCCCCCCCCCCACTCTGTGGGATGTACCCGCCTCCCTCCCGGAGGGGCTCTGCTGCTTCTGGGACGGAGCATGGCCGAGCCATGAGGGGGGAGGGTCGAGGAGGGAGCTCGGGGCGGGGGCACCCCTGCACCGTCCGAAACAACAGGGGTCCCTCAGTCTGCTGCGGGGCGATGTTTATCGGAGGCACCAACAACGTCTTTAGACATGAAGCGATTTTGGCTGGCTGGGGGGCAGTGTGGGGCCCTGTGACTGCGCTGCAGGGACGGTGACACGACTCTCCGTGACACTTACAGCCTCTGGATTCCGAGGGTCCGGCAGTGAGCCCCCCGCCGCTCCCAGGCAGCCCCGGGCACGTCTTCTGGGTCCTTGGTCAAGTTAGTGGCTCAGGGCCAGCGATGTCTCGGGTTCGAGCGCTCTCGCCTTGCGTGTGCTGGCCCGGGTCTGATCCCCGGCACCCCAGCTGGTCCCCCTGCACCGCTGGGCGTGATCCCTGAGCACAGAGCCAGGAGTCGCCTCTGCGCACAGCCTGGTGTGCCCACTCTCCCCCGCCCACCTCCTCCGTTGAGGCCGACCTGCTCCTTCCCAGGCGGGGGCCGTTCCTCTCCGTGCGGGGGTTCGCTGTTCCCGGGTGTCAGGCCCCGGGGTTGGGGGGCTGAGGACCCGTGTTCACCCGCCGCCTGGCCTCCCCGTGTGGCACCAGGCAGATGGGAGGACTCTGGGGTAGGGAGGACGGGGACCCGGGTGGGCAGAGCCAGGCAGGCCTGTCTCAGGGGCCGGGCAGCCGGGAGGGGCCACACAGGGGCTGCCCGCTGGGACCTGGCCAGCTCGCCCCAGTGCTCATCCTCACGGGGACGGGCTCGAGGAGCTGGTGGTGGCCGGCGGCAGGGACGGGGCAGGGGCAGGGGCAGTTTGCGTGGAGCCCGGAGCTGACCGCCGCTGAGCTTCCCCGAGGGAGGGACGCGGGGGTGTGCCCGCTCGGCAGGTGGACCCCGGCTCCCGAGACCCCGGGCAGCCCCCAGACGCGGCCCTCTGACTGGAGAGGGGAGGAGGGGGCGTCCCGCTGGCCCGGGAACCCAGTCCTGGACTCCACACGCAGCACGTCAGGGGCCCCTCCCGACTCTGCGCCCGCTGCCCTGGGCTGTTCTGGGCGGGGAGGGGGTTCAGCTCAGCTGAGGGGGGTCTCCCAGACTCAGAGGCCCTGCTCCTGTCTGCCCCCCTCCCCTCTGCCCTGCCCTGCCCTCTCCCCCCACTCCCACTCCTGTTCACCCCCCACTCCTGTCCACTCCCCCGCTACTGTCCACTCCCCAGCCACTCTCCTGTCCACCCCCACTCCTGTCCATTCCCCCGCTACTGTCCACTCCCCCTACTGTCCACTCCCCCCTACTGTCCACTACCTGCACTGTCCAGTGCCTTCCCGCCCCCCTCCCTGCTCCTCTTCATTCCTCCAAGAGCTCTGAGCCTGTCTCCCATTCTGGCTGTTGGAGCCGCCACACTTCTGGTCCCTTTTTCCAGAACCTTCCCCCAGAGCCCTCCCCAGGACAGCCCTCCCGGTGGGGCCAGGGTCCCGCTCCCCCCTGGCAGCACCTCTCCTTTGAGTCCCTCAGCAGCTCCCGCATCCCGCACCCGCGTCCCGCCCACCCCTCGCTCTGGGCCGTCAGAGCCCGACGCCCCTGGCTAAAGGGGTCTCAGAGGGCCCCTCCGCAGCCCCTATGCCGTTCCCCTGGCCTGACTCCCTCTCGGTGCCTGCGTGGGGGCACCCCTTTGAGATTCCCAGCTGGGGGCCCGGAGCAGCCCAGGGCTCTGTTGGCCTCCCAGAGTGCAGCTGGCCACGCGCAGGGGCTCAGTGGAGACCCCTGCCCACCGCACCCCCCCTGCCACCCGGGAGCCAGGTCAGCACCCCCGGCCCCGTCTGAGGAGGCAAGGGGGGCCTTCTGGGGGTGGCTGCTGCGTGAGGAAGGTGGGGATGTGGCAGACTCCCCCCCCTCCTTCCCTCTGCCCCAGGTCAGAGTGCGAGGACCAGGCGAGGAAGGCATGTTGTCTGGGACTTAGGACCACGGGGCATGGAGGGCCGGAGAGACGGTACAGTGGGTGGTGTGGGGGGGGTACACTTGCCTCGCCCTCAGCTGGCCCACGTTCAGTCCCCGGCATCCCATAGGGTCCCCTGACCCGGCCAGGAGTGGTCCCTGAGCACTGCCGGGTGTGACCCCCCACACCAACAGCAAAATGAGTGACCAGCCGCCTCTGGACCCACGGGTGCTCCTCACCCCAGCCCGGCGCACGGGCTGGCCGCGTCGGCTGGGAAGGGAGGTGCTGGGGGAGGTGGCCGCAGAGGCAGGCCTGCGGGTCATGCTGCCCAGAGTCCGGCGGCAGCGTCTCACCCGAGGACGTGGGGAGACTTACACACGCCCCTCAGGACCCCTGGAGGCACTGGGGGGACCCTCCCTCACGCTGTCCCCAGGGAGACCCCCGGGGCTTCTGCTGGGATGCAGCAAGGCCAGTGCCCTGCACTGTCTCTCCCGGGACCCTGGGCATCCAGACCCGCCCTCCCCAAGCCCCCACCCTGCCAGCCCCCGAGTGAACACCATGTGCTCTGCCCCCTGGCCCGGGTGAGGCGTGCTCAGTGCGGGGCGCCCCAAGCTCTGCGGCCCCACTCGGTGCTCTCCGTTGTTTCTCTTTTCTGTTTTACTTATTCCGGTTTGGGGGCCACACCCGGCAGGGCTCAGGGCTTCCTCCTGGCTCTGCACTCGGGGATCATTCCTGGCAGGGCTTGGGGTGCCAGACGGGGTGCCAGGGATCGAGCCCAGGTCGGCTACGTGTAAGGCAGACACCCCTCCCCATGCCATGCTAGCCTCCGACTCCTCCGTTACTTCTTGGTCACTGTCGTGTTGTGGCGGTGGCCACGGTGGCACCCTCATCTGGCTCTGGTGCTCACCCCGGCACTCCCCAGTTGTGCACCCCTTTCGTGGTTGGGTTTGCACGTGGGGCAGGGGGGCCAGGGGTGTCGCACTTGAGGCATGGATGGCGTCAGGGGTGCTCAGGCTTTCCCGGCCGCAGCGTGGGCACAGCCTGTGGCGGACACTCAGCGGGAGTGGCACCTTGGGGTGCTGGCACCCACCTGGCTGTGGGGTGGCATAGGAGAGCCGCAGGCGCAGGGGTACCAGGGACCTGAATTCGGGACCATGTAAGGCAGGTGGCCCCGTCTCCTCCACGCCGCGGGGACATTTCTTGAGAACTTCCTGGCTGACGTGACGCCTTGGGGCTGCAGTCAACAGCACGGGCCACTGTTCCGGGGTCTGCTTTTAGGGATGGGCTCCGGCCGAGCCCCCTTCCCTTGCTCCCAGCCGGGACCAAGCCAGCGGGAGTGGACCCGTGTCCCTGAGCTCAGCACAGGCGGCAGAAGGGGCGAGGGACTGAGCAAGGACAAGTCCAGTTTGCCGGTACCAGGGGCCTGAAACCAGGGGCCCCTTCAGCAGCGACAAAGAACAGAAATAACAGAACAGGCGTGGGTCTGTGCTTGCGTTGAACCGGCTGCCCCCCGCCCCTCGTGGGCCTCTCGACTCCCCCAGCGCCCTTGGCCCTGGCGGGGCCCAGCGGGAACGGGTGTGGACGGATGTCAGGTTGGGATGGAGCGGGCTGGGGTGGGAGGGTCACGGGCTGGCTCTGTGCCCGCAGGTGGAGAGCCTGAAGGAGAAGCTCATCAGCCAGGCGCAGGAAGTCAGCCGGCTGCGGTCCGAGCTGGTGAGCGAGCGAGCGGCCAGGGTGTGCATCCCGGGGGGGCGGGGGGCGGCCGCTGTCCAGCAGGGAAACGCTTCCGGGCCCGGCCCACGGGAGGCCGTGTGACCCTCCCTCTCCTGCTCGCCGGCTGACGGCTGACGTAGAGCGGGAGTGTGAACCCTGTGGATAAATAGGACTTTTCTTGTCACCTTCACACCCAGGAAATAGACGGCGAGGGCGGGCGCCCGGGAGCCGGTCCCCTGCCCCCCTCCCCTCCCGGGCCTCTGCTCCCGCCTGCTTCCCCTCATCGGCCCGCTCGCCCTCCGCCCCTGCCCTCCTCTCTCCCCTCGCACCCCGGCAGCCTGTGCTCCGTGCGCCCCCTCTCTCCCCTGGCCCCCGGCCCACCCCCGATGCCAGCTCTGGGCCCCGGCTCTCCCCAGGGCGGCACCGACTTGGAGAAGCACCGGGACCTGCTGATGGTGGAGAACGAGCGGCTGAGGCAGGACATGCGGCGCTGCGAGGCGGAGCTGCAGGAGCTGCGGGCCAGGCCGGGGGCGCCCTGCGCCAGTGGCTGCGAGCACAGCCAGGTGAGCCCAGCCCTGGGCGGGGAGCGGGAGGGCGCGGTGTCCTGTGGGGCAGGGGCTCCCCGCCACCCAGCTCCTCACGGGGCCCCTCGGCAGCCCGCCTGACCCCGGCCCCCGCCGGCAGGAGAGCGCCCAGCTCCGGGAGCAGCTGAGCCAGCTGCAGCTGGAGGTGACGGAGAACAAGGGCATGGTGTCGGAGCTGAACCTGGAGGTGCAGCAGAAGACGGACCGGCTGGCCGAGGTGGAGCTGCGGCTCAAGGACTGCCTGGCCGAGAAGGCGCAGGAGGAGGAGCGGCTCAGCCGCCGCCTGCGAGACAGCCACGAGACCATCGCCAGCCTGCGGGCGCAGTCGCCGCCCATCAAGGTGAGCCCCGCGCCCTCATCCTCGCCCTTCCCACCTCTCCGGGACTCCGGCCTCTCGGCGAACGCCTGCAGGTGGGAGATTCCAGGGACCAGCAGAGCACTTGGGGGGCAGCTGGAGCGAGGCCCGAGCTCAGTCCCTGGCACCACTCGTTCCCACACCGCCAGGTGGCCCAGGACGGGGCCCAGGCAGCCGCAGGTTCACCAGCCCCAGACGGAACCCTCCGGGCCACACCCGCAGCCCAGACCAAGTGTCACCAGGAGTGCCCTCAGGGTACTGGGGAGACCCCTGTGAAAACGGACTCACACACGCGTGTACATATACTGTATATACAGGACAGACATACATGCCTGTGTCCTATCGGAGAAGGTCCCAGGAGCCCTTGCATCATTCTGGAGGGCAGGGACCTTGCGGGGAGTGTTAGTTTTTTTGTTTTTTTGTGGGTCCCCACACCCAGCGATGCTCGGGGCTGACTCCTGGCGGGGCTTGGGGGGCACAATATGGAATGCCGGGGATCGAACCTGGGTCGGCTGCGTGCGAGGCGAGTGCCCTGCCTGCTGGGCTCTCGCTCCTTCCAGCTGCACCTCCTAGTTTTCCTCTATGCACTCCTGGGTGGGGGGGAGGGTGTCCCCTCAGGGCCCCGGGGTGTGGCCCAGGCCTCCCTTGACGCCACCGCCTCCACGCACCGTCTCCCCCGCCCTCTCAGTACGTCATCAAGACGGTGGAGGTGGAGTCCCCCAAGACCAAGCAGGCGCTGAGCGAGTCGCAGGCCCGGACCCAGCAGCTGCAGGAGCAGGTGTGCATGCAGCGGCAGGTGCTGAAGGAGATGGAGCAGCAGCTGCAGGCCTCGCACCAGCTGACCACGCAGCTCCGGGCGCAGGTGTGCGGGGGCAGAGGCCGGCCGGCCGGCCCGGGGGCTGCAGTGGGTTTTGTCTAAGTCTCTGCTCATTGGAGATGTTCTGGTCCCAGAACTCACCTGACGAGGTGGGGGGCCCAGGGCCATCATCTAGGGCCCCCCCCAACCCGGGGCCACCATGCTTCCCCCTTGCTCTGGGGCTCCAGCACTGGGTGTGTGCAGGGGTGCAGGTGGGCAGGGAAGGCGTCGCCTCAGACCTCACCGCCCTCCCAGACCTCGTGCGTGTGTTGGCATATGTGGCCGGGGCGGGGGTGGGGGGAAACGCCCCGCCCTCCCTCCCTCCTGCTCCCCGAGCACTGAGCGCCCGGTCCCGGCCCAGATCGCCATGTATGAGTCGGAGCTGGAGCGGGCGCACGGGCAGATGCTCGAGGAGCTGCAGTCGCTGGAGGAGGACAAGAACCGGGCGGTGGAGGAGGCCTTCGCCCGCGCCCAGGTGGAGATGAAGGCCGTGCACGAGAACCTGGCAGGTGAGCCAGCGGGCCGGGCGGGCCCCACCACCGCCCACCGCCCCGCGCCCGTCCGACCCCTGAGCCCCCCGCGCCCCTCTCCTGCCCCCGCAGGCGTCAGGACCAACCTGCTGACGCTGCAGCCGGCCCTGCGGACCCTCACCCACGACTACAACGGGCTCAAGCGGCAGGTGCGCGGCTTCCCGCTGCTGCTGCAGGAGGCGCTGCAGAGCGTCAAGGCCGAGGTGCGTGCGGGGGGCCAGGGCCCCTCCCCGAGGCAGATGCAGCCCCCCAGGACCACAGGGTCCCTCGCGTGCACGAGAGGCACAGCCGTCGCACCGCTTGAAAGACGGCTGGGCCAGGGAGCAGGCAGGAGCTAGGTGTGCGTCTCGCCCGCCTGCTGCCGTCTCAGACAGGCTCCGGGGGCCCTGGGCCTCTGGGTTCCACGGGGCCTTCCCCGTGTGTGCGTGTGCGATGGGCGGACAGCCGGCCTCCGCCGAGAGCCTCCTGCGTGCACAGCCTTTTATAGCCTCAGTGCCTCGAGTGCCTGGAGACAGGACTCTGCAGGGGACAGGCACAGAGGGAGAGAGACGGGTTCTGGGGTCCGAGAGAGAG
This sequence comes from Sorex araneus, assembly GCF_027595985.1. Classification (NCBI taxonomy): domain Eukaryota; kingdom Metazoa; phylum Chordata; class Mammalia; order Eulipotyphla; family Soricidae; genus Sorex; species Sorex araneus. The sequence continues at coordinate 22,537,587 of NC_073309.1, forward strand.
CACAGCTGGGAGGGTGCTGGCCTTGCTGGCAGACAACCCGGGTTCGATCCTGAGCACCAGCAGGAGTGATTGCTGAGTACAGAGCCGGGTGTAATAAGCCCTGAGTATCGCCAGTGTGGCCCGAAAACAAAAACAAAAAACAAAACAAACAGTTCTGCTTTTTTTTTTAAAAAAAAAAAACTTCTTGGATTGGAGCGATAGCACAGTGGGTAGGGCGTTTGCCTTGCACGCGGCCGACCCAGTTTCGATTCCTCTGTCCCTCTCGGAGAGCCTGGCAAGCTACCGAGAATATCCCGCCCACACGGCAGAGCCTGGCAAGCTTCCCGTGGTGTAGTTGATATGCCAAAAACAGTAACAACAAGTCTCACAATGGAGACGTTTCTGGTGCCAGCTCAAGCAAATCGATGAACGATGGGACAACAGTGCCACAGTGCTACTTCTTGGGTCACACCTGGCGATGCACAGGGATTATCGGGGAACCATATGGGATGTTGGGAATCGAACCTGGGTCAGCCACGTGCAAGGCAAATACTCTACCCGCTGTACTATTGCTCCGACCCCAGTTCTGCTTTCTCAAGTCTGTCCGTATGGGGCAAGTAGGGGCTGCAGAGGTAGTACAGTGGGCAGAGCACGTGGCCAACCCGGCTTCTATCCCCAACACCACAGCTGGTCCCTGAGCACCACAGAGCCAGGAGTAAGCCAGTCGCCCAGGGGCCTGGTAGCACGTTCCAGCTGCAGCGGGACAGAGAGGGAAAGGGAAAGGCCCCTCTCTGCACCCCCGCCATGCTGCTCCCTAGAAGCCGCTGATCCGGGCATTTCTGTCCCCCGTCCCTTGGGCATTCTGAGCGTCTCTGCGTGCGCCCTTGCACAGCAAAGGGGACCCTGTGGTTTTCACCCACGTCACATGACTCGTGTTCTCCACTGAGGCTGACAGAGAGCCGGTTACCTTGGGGGGGGGGGGGTGACGTGGGTACAGCTGGGCAGTGGTTAGTGCTGGGCTCTGACCTCGGGCCCTGGCAGGACGGCTCCTGGGGGCTCACTTCCTCCCTCTGTGAAGCACAGCCCCGGAGCAGCCCCCGACCCCCGCGGAGGGGGCCATGAGCAACCCCCGGCCTGGGTGGAGGTGGAGGTGGGGACCGGCTGGCCGCAGCCCCTGCCTGCGTCCCCTGCAGATCGGCCAGGCCATCGAGGAGGTCAATAGCCACAACCAGGAGCTGCTGCGCAAGTACCGCCGCGAGCTGCAGCTGCGGAAGAAGTGCCACAACGAGCTGGTGCGGCTGAAGGGTGGGTGCTGAGCCGCCTCTCAGGCTGCCGCTGGCCGGGGAACTGGCCACCGTGGACCTGTGCGTTCCGTCTAGAGCCGTGGCAGGCCTGGGGGCGTGGGGGACTCATCAGGCGAAGGGGCAGCGCAGGGGCTGTTCCCAGGATGGGGGAGAGCGGACACGCTCCTCAGCCGCCCAGGGAGCCCCGGCAGGGCCCACAGCAGGTGGGGGGCGGGTGCTCCGGGAGCCTCTGGTTTCAGCAGCCACTGGGGGCGTCCTGGAGCCTGAGCCAGGGGATAGAGCAGCGGTGATGAGGAGCCTGAGGAGAGAAGGTGATGAGGAGCGTGAGGAGAGAAGGTGAGGGACGTGAGGAGAGAAGGTGAGGGACTGTGGGGAGAGACGTGAGGAGAGAAGTGAGGGATGTGAGGAGAGAAGGGAGGGACGTGAGGAGAGAAGGGAGGGACGTGAGGAGAGAAGGGAGGGATGTGAGGAGAGAAGGGAGGGATGTGAGGAGAGAAGGGAGGGATGTGAGGAGAGAAGGGAGGAGAGGTGAGGGACAGTGAGAAGGGACATGAGAGAAGGTGAGGGATGAGAGGAGAGAAAGTGAAGGACATAAGGAGAGAAGGTGAGAGACATGAGGAGAGAAAGTGAGGGATAGTGAGGAGGGACGTGAGGAGATGAAGACGGACGGTGTCGCCCTGCTGGCAGAGGGCGGCAGTTTTCTCTGCATCTTCGCCATCCTGCCAGAGAGCTTGACACGTGGGTGGGGGTCATGACTCCCCTAGGCTACCCCGCAGTCTCTGCCCGTTCAGTGCCACCGACCTGTCCTCCGCCTGCCGTCTGGCTCTGCCGCCCTCCTCAGTCCTGCTTCCTGGCAGGGCGTCCGGGGCCCTGAGAGAATGTCAGAACCCCGACTTTCTGGCCTGAGCCCCTCATGGTGGGGACGAGGAAATGGGAACTGGAGACGTGAGGGGGGAGCATCTCAGTTCCTGCCTTTCTTCCCCGTCCCCAAGGCAGAACTTCCTCTTGCGCAGCCCCGAGGGCGAGTGGCTGGGAGTAGCAGCGAGGGGTGGGGGGGGAGGGAGGGGGGGTACCCACTTTGCCCCGGGGCGGTGGGGGGGGCTCCGACACCCACGGGGCATCCGATCTTGACCCCATCTCTGCCCCACCGCGCCCAGGCAACATCCGGGTGATTGCTCGTGTCCGGCCGGTCACTAAAGAGGACGGGGAAGGACCGGAGGCCACCAATGCCGTGACCTTCGACCCGGATGACGACTCCATCCTCCACCTGCTGCACAAAGGGAAGCCGGTGTCCTTCGAGCTGGACAAGGTGTTCTCCCCGCGGGCCTCGCAGCAGGACGTGAGTGCCGCCCTGCACGGGCTGGGAGGGGAACCGAGAGACGGGCCAGAGTGGGCAGAAGCGCGGGGGGAGAAGCCTGGCGGCCTGGTCCCTCCCTGCTTCCTCTGGGCGTGAGAGGGGGTGGGGAGCTGAGGCGGAGGCCTTGGGCGGGGCGTGCACGCGGCAGCCCCCGGACCCCCACACTGCAGATGGCCCCCAGCACCACCAGGACTCCCCCCAAACACTGTAGAAACCGTGGAGAGTGGTCCTAGGACCTAGTAAAAAGACAAGGGCCAGGGCCAGAGTCACAGGACAACAGGTGGGGGACTTGCCTTACACGCGGCGTGCCGGGTTCCACCCCAGCATCCCCTACGGGTCCCTGAGCACGGCCAGGTGTGGCCCCCAAACAGAAAAGTCAAGTGCACTTTTTTTTTTTTTTTTTTTTTTTTGCTTTTTGGGTCACACCCAGCAATGCACAGGGGTCATGCACTCAGGAATTACTCCTGGTGGTGCTCGGGGGACCATATGGGATACTGGGAATTGAACCCGGGTGGGCCGCGTGCAAGGCAAATGCCCTCCCCGCTGTGCTATCGCTCCAGCCCCCCAAATCAAGTGCCTTAAAAGCCTGGGAGAGATTCTTCTAGCACCCACGAGGCTCCTCCCACCCATCACCGCCTCACCTGCCCGAAGGACTCCGCCTACCCGCATGCCCCACCCACTTGGGGATCCCCCCGCAAGCCCCGCCTCTGCCCCGCCCACCACAGTAGAATCACTGGCCCTCGGTTTGCAGGTGGCCACCAGCTGCCACCGATGCCCGGTTCCCTGAGACGGAATTCTAAGTCCGCCCCACGCCCCACGCAAGCTGCTTGCCATAGTAACGCGTGTGGCCGTGTCGCGGCAGACGGGGGGAGTGGCGGTGTAAGAGGCGGGGCTGGAGCTGGCAGGGGATGGGGGGGCCCAGACAGCCCCTCACCCTCCTCCCCGTGCACCCGCCCCAGGTGTTCCAGGAGGTGCAGGCGCTCATCACCTCCTGCATCGACGGCTTCAACGTCTGCATCTTCGCCTACGGGCAGACGGGCGCCGGCAAGACCTACACCATGGAGGTGGGTGCTCGCTTGGGAGCGTGGAGAAAGACCCCTGTCCCTCGGGTTGGAGAGAGAGTCCAGGTGGGGGGGGTGGGGGAGGGGGCGACCCAGGAGTGATCCTGAGCACTGCTGAGAAGAGAGCCCCCCCTTGCTGCCGTTGTGGGGGGCTCTCTTCAGCGGTGGGCATTGGCCTCTCGTGGTCTTCACAGCCACAAGGACCCTTAGTTTTATGTGTGAGCCCTAAGGCAGAAGTGCGGTGGGCCCCACGGGGGTGGGGGATGGGCAGGCTCAGTGACTACAAGCGGACAGCAGTGGGGGCTAGTGCTGACCTCAGGAGGGGCTCTGGTCAGCAGGAGAAACTGGCCAGTGAAGGCCTTTCGGGGCACCCAGCAGCTCCCTAGTGGTGTGCAGGCCCTCCCCAGGAGCCGTGATGGGGAATATGGGGGTGTTGAACGGAGGAGGACTCGGAGCTGTGGATATAAATGCAAAGCCAGCCCCTGGGGGGTATCTTGGCTGCTACACTTCTCTGGCTCTGGTGGGGGTGTGTGTGCTATGGGGCTTCCCTGGTAGGGAAGAGCCCTGGACAGGCCCTGCTGGCTCCAGGCTCCTACCCCAGGTGGACCCTGGCTTGGGGCAGGGGTCGGGGAGGAGCTGAAAGGGTGGGGGTGTGCACAGGGTGCGGGGGCTTGGGCAGACCACCAGGACCATCTATCACGGCAGGCCCCCCGCAACACTGCGGCCTCAGCCCCCGTGGGGGTCCCTCGGGGAGGGCCCAGCAGTGCAGGGAGGTGGGAGTAGGCCCCTGAAGGAGAGGCCATGGGGAGTGGGCAGGGGTCCTCCGGCAGGGGGAGGCCTGCCCAGAGGGGAGGGGCGTGTTGAGGTCACCTGGTTGAGGTCTCCGGGTGTCTCGGCCCCCTAACACTGCCGTGGGGAGCCTGCACAAAAGCCCTGGCATGTGGAGCCCCTAGGCGGAGGCCAGCAGTGACCAGTGGCAGTGACTCCCAGGCATTGTGTCTCGTGCACATCCCAGTGTGAGGGCAGTCTGGGACGTGGGGGTGGGTGCTGCCATTTTCACGGTTGGGCCCCAGGCCCACGACCTGGTGTCCAGAGAAGGTGGGGGTGGAGGGGAGGGGCTGGCCTGCAGGGGGCGCTCTGGGTAGGGAAGCTGACCTTGAGGGTTACTAGGTTGGTGCCAGACTCCCCATGAGCGTGTACAGCTGGTGGGTTGAGGCCCGGCTCACGGGGCCTCGTCTCCGCCACAGGGGACCCCAGACAACCCGGGCATCAACCAGCGGGCACTGCAGCTGCTCTTCTCGGAGGTGCAGGACAAGGCGTCCGACTGGGAGTACACCATCACCGTCAGCGCCGCCGAGATCTACAACGAGCTGCTCCGGTGGGTGCGCGGCCACAGGAGGGGCGGGAGCAGGGCTGGGGGCTCCAGAGAGGCAGGGTACAGGGGGGGGGGCGTCCCAGAAGGGGTGGGGCAGTGAGAGGCCCAGTAGGGAGTCTGACTCAGACAGCTGCACCGACTCCCTGCAAGGGTCCTGACATTCAGAGTTGGGGAGGGAGCAGCAGGCACAGGATTTGGGGGCACAGAGGGGACTTGTGAGCGGGGCGAGGAGCTGGAGGGTCTTTAGCCGAAGGTCAGGGAAGGCCGCTGGGCAGAGACATGGGTGGGGCGGGCGCGGAATTCCAGACTGCGGGTGGGGCGCAGGCAGCGGTGGAGGAGGGAGGGACGACTAGGTCTGTCTGGCCCTCCAGGGACCTGCTGGGACAGGAGCCCCAGGAGAAATTAGAGATCCGGCTGTGCCCAGACGGCAGCGGGCAGCTGTACGTGCCCGGGCTGACCGAGTTCCAAGTGCAGAGCGTGGACGACATCAACAAGGTGTGGGGCCGTGGGGGCGTGGCGTAGCGCAGTGGGCGTGGAAAGCGGGCGTGGCAAGGGTCGGGCGGGCATGACCAGTGACGCGTTGGCGGATGGGCGTGGCTAGCGGGGGCGTGTTGGTGAGCGGGCGTGGCTCGTGGTGGGCGTGGCTCGTGGTGGGCGTGGCCTGAGGAGGGCGCTGCGGGAGAGCGTCCCGGGACGCTGTGCCGCTGCGGTCTGTGCCTATCCGCAGCCTTCGCGCCTCCTCCTTCTCCCTGCATAGCGCCGAGGGTGACACTCAGCGGATTCTCAGGGGGGGGCGTGACCCCCCCCCAAGACCGCACTCCTAAACCCTGCGCCTCTGCCGCCCGCCCCCCGCCCCAGGTCTTTGAGTTCGGCCACACCAACCGCACCACGGAGTTCACCAACCTGAACGAGCACAGCTCGCGCTCGCACGCGCTGCTCATCGTGACGGTGCGCGGCGTGGACTGCAGCACCGGCCTGCGCACCACGGGTGAGCGGGGGGCGGCCGGGACGCACGCCCTGTCCCCGCGGACCACCCTGTCCCCGCGCGCCGCCCTCACCGCCGCGCCCTCCCCGCAGGGAAGCTCAACCTGGTGGACCTGGCGGGCTCGGAGCGCGTGGGCAAGTCGGGCGCCGAGGGCAGCCGCCTGCGGGAGGCCCAGCACATCAACAAGTCCCTGTCGGCCCTGGGGGACGTCATCGCGGCGCTGCGCTCCCGCCAGGGCCACGTGCCCTTCCGCAACTCCAAGCTCACCTACCTGCTGCAGGACTCGCTCAGCGGGGACAGCAAGACCCTCATGGTGGTGCAGGTGAGGGCCGGCCCGCTGGGGGCGGCGGTGAGCGGGGAGGGGAGGGGCGGGGCGGGCTGCAGGCCTCGGTGAGGTCGGTGTGCAGAGGCGAGTGAGCGCTGGTGTCCACTAGGTGTCCCCAGTGGAGAAGAACACCAGCGAGACGCTGTACTCCCTCAAGTTCGCCGAGAGGGTGCGCTCCGTGGAGCTGGGCCCTGTGTCCCGCCGGGCAGAGCTGGGGTCCTGGTCCAGCCAGGAGCATCTGGAGGTACGGGAGCACGGGAGCACCACTGACGTGTCCCCAGCATTCTGGCTGCAGACTTCCAGCAAAGGGGGGTGGAGGAGCAGGGGACAAGAGTGGTAGTGGGGGGGTGGGGGAATTTCACAAGAGGAGCCCAGGTCACTATTCCTGCTCCGTCTCAGAGATACCTGTGTGGGGGGCGGGGGGGTCCCAGGCTGGCACCAGTGAGGGGAGCCCCGCTCCCCCCTGACACACACCACTCATTCCTTCTTGCAATAAGAGGAGGCGTCCACTTGTGCCAAGGAAGGGAGGGGGCTTTGCGTTTCCGGAGGGGAGGCGGAGCGGGAAGCACGAGGGGCCCCAACCACCTGTCCTTCCTGCCCACAGTGGGAGCCTGCTTCCCAGACGCCCCCGTCTGCAGCCCGCGCTCACTCGGCCCCCGGCTCGGTCTCCAGCAGCCGCCCGGGCTCCATGAGGAGGAAGCTGCAGCCGTCAGGTGAGGGGAGTGGTTCGGGGTCTCCCAGCAGCCCCTCATTGGATGGACACGTCCTTCCCTCTTGGGAGAGTTTTGATGACTTCAAAGTGGATTTTGCCCCCCTGCCCGGCCTTGGAAGAAATACGCGGGCAGGGCACAGCACGGCCTGTCGGAAAGGCCGGAGGGGTGGGTGGCTAGTGGCTAGCTCCTACCCTTGTTGGACGTGCGGACTGCAGTCCAGGGGCCTCCGGGGGGGTGGGGGCAGCAGGGTCTTGGGGGCCCCGCCGGGGGCAGGCCCGTCAGTCAGACCCCTGTCACTTTGATTTCAGCCTGACGGCTGGGGCGGCGAGTCTCCAGGTGAGTGTGGCCCGGTGGCCCAGGACTGCTCGCTGGCCGCCCGCCTGGCCGCTGGGGCTGCAGGGTGCTCAGGGCTGGGGCTCGCCTCCCCGCTGCCTGCTCTCTATGTGCGCTTCTGCTGAGACCCGGCCCACCCCCAGGCCACCCCCAGCCCCTGCTGAGACCCGCTTTCCCCCCCTGCAGGGAAGTTGAGACCCGTGCCTGTGTGATGTGATGGACAGACAGAGGTGACCATGCCGCAGGGCCAGGTCCCAGGCCTCGCCAGGCTGCTCTGCTGCAGTGTCCGCAGCCTGGGGGGCCGCTGGGCGGGCGTGGAGGCCACTCTGGCTCCAGCTCCCCGCAGAGAGGAGGGACACCTTCCGAAGAAAGTGCCAGCTCTCGGCTGGGGCTCTGGCTGCAACGGCAGGAAGGGCCAGTTCCGCCGGCAGGCCCCGGGCCAGCGGAGTGGGCCCTTGGGGTGGGAGGAGCGTGGGTGGGCCCGGCTCCGCCCGCCGGCAGGAACCGTGGGAAGAGGGCAGTGTGTGTCATGTCGTGTGGGAGGTGTGGAGTGCGCCCCCCGCCCCCACGGGTATTTATGGCTGCAGGAGGCCTGTGGGCAGCTTCTGCTGCTCCCCCGCCTGGCTCCAGGCTCCCCTTGCCCACGGGCCTCCTGGCATTCTCCTCCCTCTGAAATCCTATTTAAGACCTTTTGGAAGCTTAGCCATTTTTACTTGTTAAAATAAAAGCCTTTTTACACAAGTATATTCTCGGTTTTGTGAACCCCGGAGCCCTGAGGGCTGATCACTGGCGGGAGAAACAGTCCTCCCCATCCACCGCCGGCTGGTCACACCCCTGGATGACGGTGTCCACGGCTGGGAAGGGTCAGTGCGTCCTGCCTTTCAAGCCCAGAGAACAATGGGCCAAGAACTGGCACCTGTGGGACCCCGATCATCAACGCAGCTGTCCCACTCCACACGTCTGTGGGCCCGCAGCTGACCCCAGCCTTCTGGGGGGCCTGCAGTGGGCTCAGGAGGGGTCCTCCAGCATCCGGGGCTGGACTCCAAAGCGGTGGCCTCATGTAGGGCCCACCTCTTGGGGCAGACCCTCCAGGATCCAGGAGCGTCTAGCCAGCAGGGCAGAAGGCAGCTTGGAGCCCCCTGGGGGGGCCTTGCCACCCGGCTCTGCACGGCCGCTGGGGACCCCCTGCAGCACCCACCCGAGGGACAGCCACCTGCTGGCCACTCAGCCCCGAGTAGGCCCCGTGGCCCAGGCAGGCAGGGAGCACAGGGAATAGTTAAAAATTTAATAAAGTTCACCTTATAAATTACAGCAGCAACCCTGGGGCTCTCTCGGCTGCCCCACAAGCAAGAGTCGGTTCAAGTCAGGCAGCCGCCGCTGCACCGCGGTCCGAGCTTGGGGGCTGTGGAGGTGACCAGTGGGCCAGCACTGCGCCGCCTCCAGGCTGGCCGCAGGGCAGCAGTGGGAACCGGGCAGTGGCTGGTGAGCTGGCGGGCACGCCGGGCACAGCCACCGGGCGACTCAGTCCAGGCTGGCCATGAGCAGGTGCAGCTCGCGGAAGGCACTGCCGTGGCGGCCACTCAAGCCCGACTTGCTCCTGACCAGGCCGCTGATGCTCTTGAGCTGCTTGTAGCAGAGCCGGCACTTATGTAGCCTGTGGGCAGAGGAGGGTACCGAGCTAGCCAGCTGCTCGGTCCAAGCCGGCCAGTCCTCGGAACCCAGGCTCCGATCCCCGCTGCCCCACAGGGCCGCCACCACGGGGCTCTGGGCCTCACCTCTCCTCCCGGCTGATGTCCACGCCCACGGAAGGCGGGGCTGCCAGGATGTCCGTGATCAGGGGCAGGAAGCGCTGCAGGATGAGCTTCAGGGAGGTGCAGCCCGTCTGCACGTAGCTTTGGGGGTGGACAGCGCCGCAGACAGAGCAAGGGGCACAAAGCGGGCAGAGGCTGGGTCAGGGCAGCCCGGGGCTGCCCGCCCAGACCCACAGGGACACGTGCTTCCCCACGCCTACCTTTCATATTTGCTCTGTAGGAGCTTCTCGATCTGTGGCAGGACCGTGGTACACAGGTCCAGTTTCCACAAGGAGCTGGGGAAGAAGGTCCAAGACGTGTCCTCAGCGCCCAGCCCTGCCTGCCGTGCCCAGGCCCGGCACCGGCCACCTCGACTTACGCTTTCTGGTTGACGATGTTGAGGAGGTCCACCATCACCGACAGGTCGTTGATGGCCACGGCTGAGTCGACTGACGTCTGTGCAAACAGCAGCCCCGTCAGAGGGGCGGCACAGAGCCCGGTGGTGGGGCTTTGCGGGGGAGGGTGGGGGCGAAATGACCAAGCACCTATAACCGAGCCCAAGGCCACAGAACTAGGTACCCGTGAAGGTGCTAGTGGAAGACGCAAGATGAAGACCAGGGGGGCCCGGGGGACGGCACAGCGGCCGAGCGCCCGCCTTGCCATGTGAAACTGAATTTGATCCCTGGTGCCGCCCATGCGTGCTGAGGAAGGTCCCGGGTCACCACAGCGCACTGTGTCCAGGAAGCGACACCGCCCACAGCCCTGCCCACGAATCTCATCCCACGTCTGTGCGGGACCCCCACCCCAGAGCCCCACAACAGCGGCAGGGCGAGGGGCAGGACGAACGCCCCCGGGCAGCCCGGGCACTCGCCTTGATGTCGCCCGTGGTCCACACGGCCCGCACGGTGTCCAGGTTCTTGTGGCGGCTGGTGAGCACCACGCACATGGTGTCGTGGCCTTTGCGGATCTGGGACATGGCGTCCTCGTCCACCAGCTCCGCCTGCTGGGGGCCCTTCACGGCCTGGTGGGGGGAGGGCCCTCATGCTGGCGGCCGTCTTGCCCTCCGGGAGGGGGCCCACACCCCGGCTCCGCCCGCGGCCCCCACTCACGGGCAGGAAGTCGGAGGCCTTCAGCCCGATGGGCTCGCTGCGGGCGGCAGGGATGACGGCGGGCTGGGCCTTGGGTGCAGGGGTGGTGGCCGCCTCCAAGGGCTGGGGTGGGACCTCGAGCTGGAGGCGTCCAGGGCTCTGTGGATGGTCAGCCGGAGGCTCCCCCTCTGCCCCTGCCCGGAGCCCCTCCCACCTCCCGAGTCCAGACCCCTGCCCATCTCCCGGGGCCCTGGGGCCTGCCTCTGCCCCACCTACGTTTGGCACAGGGAGCTCCGGGTCCGGGGCAGGGCTGGGCTTGGCAGCCTCCTTTGCTGGGGCCACGTCTGGGGGCACAAGGAGAGGGACACAGCAGTGAGGTCAGGTCCAGGCTTGGGGTTCAGGGTCGGGGTGGGGCAGGCACTGGGAGTGGCCAGGAGAAGCCGCTGCTCGGCAGTCCTGGGGAGGTCGAGGCTGGGGTGCAGTGCCCCCCCACCCACGCAGGCCTGGCAGAAAGCAGGGGTGCAGGCTGTACGTAGGGGGGATGGCACTCCAGGGGCTGTGGGGACTAGGAGATGCAGGGCTGCCCAGCCCCCCGACGCCACAGGAGTTTTGGTGAGGGGCGGGGCCCTGCCGTCACTCACCCTCCTCGGGGGGTGCTGGGAAGGGCTCAGTCCTTCGGGGTGGGGTCCGGCCTGTGTGGGAAAGGGGAAAGGGGCTGAGGGATCCGGCGTGATGAGATGCAGTCAGGATGGGGGCTCCCAGATACTCGATTGCAGGCCTGGGACCCCGTGACGCCCTGGGTCTGTCCCTCCGCCTTGCAGCGTTGCCTTGCCTTGGGGGCGGGAGTGGGGAGGACGGAGAGGGGCCTCGAGGCCCAGGAAGCAGGGCTGGGGCAGGGTGGGGGGGCGGGTAGGGGGGCACAGCTCACTGATGCTCTTCTTGGGCTGGAAGATCTCGTTGTAGTCCTCCGTGTTCCGGATCTCGGCCCGAGACTCCCGCTCCTCCCGCTCCTCCTCGCTGCTGGGGCTGCGGCGCTCGCTCTCCGAGTTCCGCTTCACCCTGCGGGGACAGACCCAGGCGGGAAGGAGGCCCAGGCTGTTCGGGCACCCACGGCCCCGCCCCGTGGCCCTGAGGCCCTGCCCCCAGATAGTGCGGCCCTGCCCAGCCCTGCCCCCGCAGCCCTGAGGCCCCGCCCCACAGCCCTGAGGCCCCGCCCCGTGGCACTGAGGCCCCGCCCCACCTCTGAGGTTTGCTGCAGGTGGTGCTGGGCCGCTCGTAGATGCGCCGCAGCGGGGCGCTGGGTTGGGGCGGCTGCGGCACCGGGGGCCTGCTGTCCTGCACGGGGTCCGGGGCCACCGTGCCCGTCCTGGTGACCCGTGTCAGGTCCACCACGTACGAGGACACGTTGCTCTGGGAGAAGGCCACGCCAATCTGCGGGAGGAGAAGGCATGGGCGCGGGGCTGTCAGGGGCTGGGAAGGCGAGGCGGGGGCGGGGGGAGGGGAAGTGGGGCGAGGGTGGGCGGGGGTGACAGGGCGCTCTCACCAGCTGGTCGTTGCAGATGGCCAGGTCGGCCACCTTGCCCCAGCTGACCAGGACCACGTCGAAGCAGCGCTCGGGCTCCCAGCCGTACACCCGCAGCGAGTCCTGGCAGCCGCTGTACAGGCAGCAGCCATCGGGGTTGAACAGGACGCTCCTGGTCGGCGAGAGAGGCCGCTGCAGCTCCCGACCAGCAGGCTCAGGGGTGCTGGGGACGCGGGCCCCCGCTGCCTGGCCACCGCCTACCTGACAGGACCCGGCTCCCCTTCGATGCAGCTCACCACCTGGAACTTCTCCAGATCCCAGAAACGGATCGTCCTGCAAACAAGGCCAGTGTCCGGCTGCTGAGCCCCCAGCCCCCTAGCCCTGCCCATCGAGAGGCCACTGCCCTCTGCTGCACCCCATCCCCTGCCTCCCAGGCCACACATGCACAGCCAGGGCTGAGGGAGGCCCTGACCCCACACAGGTCTTAAAAGGCTGGGGCGGCCGAGCCAGGCGGACAGTCGGCCCAGATGGACACAGGCTACTGGGCAGGTGCTGTCGGGGAGGGCCGGGTGGGTGCTTGCACACACACACACACACACACACACACACACACACACACACACACACACATGCACGCAGGCCCATGAACGGCAGGGGATGCAGGCCTAGGGCAGGGCCGCTGCCCGCGCTCACCGGTCAGCGCTGCCGGAGGCCAGGAGGTACTCGTTGGGGTGAAACTCCACCACGGTGACGGGCCCCGTGTGCCCGGGGAACTCTGACATCATCTTGCCGGCAGTGAGATCCCAGAGCTGGGGCAGGGCGGGTGGGGGTCAGGGCCAGGCCGGGGGGACCCAGGGTTTTACGCAGGACCCGGCCGACCAGCTCCCTGCCCAGCCCGGGAGCTACCTTCACCGTGTGGTCGTCGGCGGCCGATGCCAGCCACTTCCCGTCGGGGCTGAAGCGGAGACAGCGCACGGCCTGGCTGTGGCCCTGGGGGGGCGCAGAGCACCCGCTCACACCCAGGCTCCCCTCGCCACCAGCCCGCTCCTCCCCCTGTGCCCCACAGCAGGGCCGGGGCTCAGCCACAGGGATCACTGATGTCTCCGATGGGCTCGATCCCTCTCCACGACAAGGGGTCCAAACACCCCATCAATTCCCTGTGAACTCAGGACAGGAGCCCCGTCCCAGAGGAGGGCCCCGCTTCCAGCCCACTGACCCAGAGACGGAGCACAGGGCAGCAGACGCGGCTCTGGGGGGCTCCTGGAAAGGAGGGGTGGGCCTCCCAGGCATGGCTGCCTAGAACCCTCCCCTCTCCACGCTCCTCTTTCCCGCATGGACTCATTTCTCCCCAGGCTGGAAAGAAAACCCCCTTGACTTCCAGCCAGGGTCTGGGCACCCCCGCCTGGGGGCTCTGGGGAGGGCTGGCCGGGGGTCCTTACCCGGTAGCGGAAGACGCAGCCTTTCCTCCGGATGTCCCAGAGCTGCAGGGAGAGGGGCAGGGGCGCTCAGGGGACACACAGCCACGACACCGGGGACCAGACATGTTCTCGGAAGCCGGGTGCTCTGAGCAGAAACATCCGGCCAGCACCTCCCCGACTCCCGGGCCCGAGAGGCCGTGGACGCGCCGGGCCCGCTGCCCTGGGAGCTGGGCTCACCTTGATGTTGGTGTCCTGGGAGCCCGAGGCCACAAACTCGCCATAGGGGTGGAAGTCCAGGCTGCAGATGTTGGCCTTGTGGCCCATGAGTGTGCGGAGGACTGGCAAGAAAACGGGGAAGTTGGGGGGGGCGGGAGGGCAGGGGCGCTCGGCCCGGTGCCCCCATGCGAGATTCAACAGTGACGGCTCAGCGACACGCGGCAGCCCAGATTCCTAACACCGGGAACCACGGCTCCCCGAGCGACCGTCCCCCCTGCCTTTCCAGCCCCCAACTGGCTTACAGGGGGTCATCAGCGCAGTTTTAATTCTGACCATCACAGTGCTAGAAGGGCACACAGGAAAAAGAAAAACCAAAGGAAGAAATAAAAACAAGAAGGTATATAGAGGGGTCAGAGAGACAGTATAGCGGGGAGGGCGTTTGCCTTGCACGCAGCTGATTTGGGTTTGATCCCCGGCATCCACTGTGGTCCCCCAGCCCCACCGGGAGTGATCCTTAAGCACAGAGCCAGGAGTCAGCCCTGAGCACCACCGGGTGTGGCCTCCGAACAAGAAAGAAAAGGTACACAGAGCAGCGATATTCTCGGTGGCATGTGGATGCAACCTACTTCTTTTGCGTGCGCACACATACACACACACACACACACACACACACACACACACACACACACACACTACAATAGAATCTGTGATGATGATGCAGTGAAACGTGGGAATCAACCAGGGTCCTCACCCCAACAACCAACACCCCTATTTTTCTCTTAGGAGGCAAACAGCCATTTGGGTCATAACCGCAGTCCCTGAACCTGCACCCAGCTTCTGCCCCTGGACTCACGCCAGTGCTTTCCCAATATGAAGCCCCAGAACCAGTAGAGCCAGGTCACCCCAGCATCAGGGGCGGACTCCAGGCACCGGCACCCGCCATGTCAGGAGAGGGACAGTGGAGAGCTTCAAGCTGCGGGAGGTGATTGGTTAGAGAGGAATCCAGGAGGGCTTTTTGGAGGAGGTGACATGCGAGCAGGCAGTTGAAGGGTGGCGGAAGAGACCAGGCAGAGGACAGATGCTCAGCCGGTCCCTGCCCAGGGGATCTTCAGGATGGTGGTGAGGACAAGCGGAGGTCCTCGGAGAACTAAGAAACTCAGGGAGGGCGGGTCTGGGGCCTCTGACAGCATGGGTCAGGGGCTAGTCAGCCCCCATTCCCGAGGACCCCACAGACTCTCAAGGATTTGCCGCAGCTCCATGACCCCTGTCTTACTTTTTCAAGGGTTCAGAGTCCCGCTGTCTGAATGACCCAAGCACAGGGCGGGGCCGGGCTGCGGCAGGACTCCCCCTGGGGGACGCATACGAGCCCACCATGGGTCTGAGGTCAGTGGCTCCAAGCACTGGCTGATGAGCAAAGGGCCGGGGGCTTGCGGCTGGCCAGGCTCTGGCTCGCTTGCCCCAGGACCCCGGGGAGTCTCACGCTGCGTCACAGGCGGTCAGGACTCAGCCGGAACGTGGAGAGAAACACTCCCATGGCCGGTCCGTGCCGGGGCTCGAGACAGCCCCAGCGGATGCCACCGGGCCCCTGGGTGCAGCAAGCCTCCAGCACAGCGTTTCCCTGCAGGGCTGGGAACGAAGCCAGGGGGCGAGCGGCCTCCCGACCTCTAGCCCCGGCCCCCCGGTTTCTCAGAGTGTGACGTGGACCTCAGCCCCCCACGCGCCCCAGCAGTGCCGGGGCCCAGGCGGGCAGAGGCTCAGAGTCAGGGTCCAGGCTGCCCTTCCCTGTGGGCCTTTTCTGGGGTCAGCTCCTGAAGGCTCCCCAGACGGGGCCAGGCCCACAGGATCGAAGCTGCCAAGCAGGGCCACCTGGAGGGCAAAGGCTATCCCCACGCCCACCCGCACCAGCCTACCTGGGACCCCTCGGGCAGCAGCCCTGCTGGGCGCGGAGCTGCCACTGGCCCATCTGCCCAGTGAGCGTGACCTCCCCACCCCGAACCCTGAGCGGTTCCCTCTGACGCAGCACTGGCTGCTGGCCAAGGAGGCCAGGCCAGGGTCAGGGTCAGGGTCAGGGTCAGGGTCAGGGCCAGGGCCGGTGCAGCCGGGCCCTGCTGTCTACTCGGTCCACGCTGGCCCGGCCCATGGGCTTCAAGCCCCCCGGGAGCGTGGCTGTGCCGCCCTGCCCGGGAGGATGTGGTGGCCAGTGGCGCCCTGCGTGGGCCCCGCCTCAGGATGCCCGGCCCGCCCTCGGCCGCCCAGAGCGGCAGGACCGCATTCTTCGTGCGTGACTTCCGCCCATGGCCGGTGTCCTGTGACCCCCCAGGGCCCTGGGGAGCCTCCTGGTGCGGGACGTCATCAGGGTGCCTGTGGTGGGGACACTGGTGTGTGTCTGGCCCACGGGCACCTCCACACTCCCGAGGTGCCCCCGGCGCTGCTTGGGGCGGGCAGCGGCGTGCCCAAGCCCTGCCACCCAGGCTGTGCAGGTGGGGGCGGCAGGGCTGAGCGCTTCCTGCCAAGGTGCCGAGGGCGAGTTTCTCTCCCGTCGGAAAACCCTCCAAACTCAAGAGTACTGTTGGGGGGGGAGGGCAGGGGGAGTGCAGGGGGTGTCACTGGCTATCGGGACCCGAGCCTAGATCAACCCGGACAGCAGTCTGGCCTCTGCCAAACACAAGCGCTTCCCGCTGGGCCTCAGCGCCCCCGGCCATCACGTACGGGGCGTCCCGCCCACCTGCTCTGCCCCAGAACCCCTGGGAGCCTGTCGGCGGGCAGCTTGGGGGCCACGTCACCAGTGAGCCCAGTTCTCTGGGCGCTGGGCCCCGGCCATGCGCCTGTAACGAGCTCCTGGAACTGTGGCCAGGCCTGAGGCGTCCGGAGCCATGGGGCTGCCTCCCTCGCCCACGTCGGGGCATTCCTCACATTTCCCGCAGGCCTGGGCCTTCGTTCTCTGGCCCCTTGCTCCTCGGGCCCTGGCCTGCCCTCTGGGCCAGCGCGCAGCCTCCCGCCCTGCCCCGCCCGGCCGGCCGGTCTGGGCTCCTCGTGGGGCCCAGCGCAGAGCCGCGTCTGCCACGGCAAGTGTCCGGGAGGCCAGTCCCCTCAGGCCCCAGGCGCCACTCCCCTGGGGCCCGCCCCCCATGACGCTCTCCCTTTTGTTTCTTTTTGCTCTGTCGTGTTGTTTTGAGGGGAGGGTCCCCCACACAGTGCTTTAGGGACGCAGTGTCCGCTGCGGGCGACGCTTGAACAACTAGGCTAAATGGTTCTGTGCGCAGGCACTGCAGGGCCGGGGGTCACCAGGACACCCCGGTGGTGCGACCTCCAGAGTCCCATTTGGTACTACCAGGGATGGGGCCAGGGTCCCTATATTCTCAGGTGCCAGGGAGGGACCACATGTTTTGTTTTGTTTTGGGCTACACCCGGCCATGCTCAGGTTACTCCTGGCTCTGTGTTCAGAACAGCTTCATGGCCACATGGGATGCCACGGGGGACCATGTGGGATGCCGGGGATCGAACCCAGGTCGGCCCAGGAAGGCACCCTACCCGCTGTGCTATGGCTCCGGCCCAAGACTTGAGCAGCGTGGAGCCACACGTCCTTGGCTGATGTCCTGCGGCAGCGGCGGGGAAACCAGCTGGACCCATGCGGCGCCTCAGAGAAAGGCACCCCAGCAGGACGCCCCAGCCCTCTCCCGAGGAGCCTCTGGGCTTGGGGGGTGCCAGGGGCCCAGACAGGAAGCTGCCTGGACAGAGCGACAGGCACACCCGCGGCGCTTGAAAGGGTCCCCCACGGTGAGACTCCACATCCGCCGGGAGCTGAGCGCCTGAGTTTACAGCCGCGAAGCCCAGCCCGCCCGAGCTGAAGGAGAACAGCCGAGTCACCGAGTCATCACCGGGCTCGAGCCTCGGGAACTTTGGACGTGGGGACAAAGGGCCCACAAGGCTGCGAGGGCGGGGGCAGGGACAAGGAAGAGGAGCAGCCTGAGGGGCCAGCCGGGGTCCAGTAGGCCCAGACACACAGCCAGGGCGGCCGAGGAAAAGGCTTTCAACCTTGAGTTCCATATTTGGACTAAAAAAAAAAAAACCCACTGGAAGGGGTCGAATAAAGGCTTGTTCCCCACCTCAGTCTGGGAAACCTACTCCTCCTCTGGCTCAGAGGACTCAGGGTAAGTGAGTTCAAAATAAAAAAAAAGAAGAAGAAAAAGAGAAATAAAAAGAAAAAGAGGTTAAAAATAAAAAGATGCAGGTGAGAAAGGAACAATTACAGCCACAGGGAAATCAGGTGACAGGGCGGAGGAAGGGAGGTGGGCGAGGAAGAGAAGCCACGAAACAGCAGCGAAGCCGCACGGAGAGACAGAGCTAGACCCCAGGACACGCGGGAGGCGGAGGCTTCGGGGAGGGGGGGCCACTCCCGGGCACCTCAGTCAGACCAGTGTCGGGGCTCGGGGGACGGCGGGCACCTACTTTTGGCAGCTTCCAGGTCCCAGACGCGGATGGATCCTGACTGGGAGCCAGCCACGACCAGCTCCTCAGGGGTGTTGAGGCGGACACTCTCCACGGGGGACGTGTGGCCCGTCAGGCTCTGTGGACAGAGGGCAGCGGCTCCAGTGCTCCGTGCTCCCGACCCCTGGGGGTCTCCTCCTCGCCCCCCTCAGGCCCCGTCCACTTTCCACCGTGCTCCTGACCAGGGACACCCTCACCCACCCCCTCTCGCCTGCTCCCATCCCTCAGGAGGGGGACCGGGGGTGGGCGGAGGCAGAGCCACAGCTCTGGGTGCCAGAGAAGAGCTGCTGCCACTGGGGGGGTCCCCCAGGCCCCCACTCCCAGGCAAGTCACCAGCTCAGAGCCAGCCTCGCAGACCCCCGGGGGCATTTCGTTACAGACTCCCTGGAGAGAACAGGCCCGAGCACTGCCAGGCATAAATAACCTCTGAGTGCAGAGCCAGGAAAAAGTCCTGAGCACTGTGCCACGTGTGGCCCACCCCAGACCACCGAAAAGAGAGAAAAGCTGTAAACAAAACGGAATTCCTGTCCTCGAGTTGCTCAAGGGCACTGGTGGAGGGAGAAAAGTAAGAAATCAGTGAACGTGGCAGGATAGTACAGTGGGTAGGGCATTTGCCTTGCACGTGGCCAACCTGGGATCGATCATATGGTACCCTGAGCACCACCAGGAGTAATTACTGAGTGCAGAGCAGGAGTAAGCCCTAAGCACTGCTGGGTATGGCCCCCGAACCAAAACGAACAAACAAACAAAAAAAAACTGAGTGAAACAAGATTAAAAAAAAAACAACTATCGTGGGACCTGAGCAATAATGCAGCGGGTAGGGTGCTTGCCTTGCTCATAGTTTGATTCCCAGCATCCCATATGGTCCCCGGCATCCCATATGGTCCCTGGAACCTTCCAGGAATAATTCCTGAGTGCAGAGCCACAAGCAAGCCATGAGCATCACCAGGTGTGGCCCCCCAAAACAAAACAAAATAAAAAACTCTATCACACTTTTAACAAAGGGCATTTGGAAGCTCAGTGCTCCGGGGTCACTCCTGGCGGTGCTGGGGGCCCGTGTGGTGACACGGATGGAAGCTGGGTCTCCCACGTGTGAAACACGGGCTCACTAGGCCTCTCTCCGCCTCCCTGGCCCTCTAGCCTGCTCGTGGTGTCGGCTGTGGCCCAGGCCAGAGCTCAGTTCTTGGCTGGGCCCCCCCAAACACCGCGGTGGGGCGCTGGGTTCAATTATCCTCATCGCTGCTCAGCCCAGAGACTGGCCGTTTCTGCCGCCGTGAGGCTGGAGGGAGGGCAGGGGCAGGTCATATCCAGGGGGCACTCTGGCAGCATGTCCGCAGTGCTCTCAGTGAAAGAGCACTCACTCTCGGAGCTCACGGGACGAGCAGGGGTCTGCTCCAAGACCCAGGACAGGCCGAGGAGGCTGTTCGCTGCAGCGACCAGTCTGAGCAGAGCCCCGGCCGTGCTCGCATCACAGGCCCGGCGGACAGGCGGGGCCGAGCACCGGCACGGGAGCAGTGCTCACAGCCCTGGACTGCCAGGCCCCAGGAGCACGAGTGTCCTGCAACCACGAGCTGTGTGCCCCTACGCGTGTGCTCACATCTGCAGGTGCATCAGTGTGCGCACAGCTGTCTTGGCAGCAGCTCGGGGCGGGGGCCCAGGGAGTGCGGCGCGGCCGTGTTCTGCTTCCCTCCTCTCTGTCTTGGCTCGGCAAAGCGGTGCCGTGCGCTGCACGCAGGGGCGTGGCGGGGGAGGGCACCCGGAGCGTCGGCTCGCCAGCACCAGGCGGGCTCCGTCCTCCGGTGGAACGAGGTGGAAAGGGATGGAAATAAACCCCCGGGTATATATAGCTCGCTGGAAGCCCGGGACTTCTGCCCACGGCCAGGTGGCACCGACTCCGGAGGGCTGGGCGCTCTCCCCACTAGCCCGGGGGTGGGTGCCGATGCTGCGCTCTGTGCCCCTCACTCAGCCCCGCCCCCACCAGGCCAGGCCCCGAGGGAACAGGGAGCACTGGGCCCACCAGACCCGCCAAGTCGCCTGGCCCCCAGCGGGCGCCCCTGCCCAGGCCCACCCCCGCCCAGCCGCAGCACCGCTCACCATGATGCAGTTGGGTTTGTTGATGGACCAGAGGTTGACCCGGCAGTCGTCCCCGCCCGTGGCCAGCAGCCGTCCGGACGCCTTGCCCAGCACCAACGAGGACACATTGCTGGCGTGGGCGACGATCTCCTCTGTGGGGGCAGGAAGGCAGAGAGAGGCCATCGGGGGGCTAAGCGGGGCGCAGGCAGAGGGGCAGGCCTGCCCGCTCGCACCCCGCTCGACACCTGCCGCTGCCCCTCACCCCCTGCCCAGTGCTGCCCAGACGCCCCTCGTGGGCTGCCGGGCCAGCAGACAGGGTGGTGCTTGGGTCGGAAATGACCCCCACACCGTGGCTCACTCCTGTTAGGTTTGTGGGGTTTTTTTTGGGGGGGTGGGGCAGCCCTAACTTTTTCCTCTGTCCCCACACCTGCTGGGAAGGTGGTCAGCTAAGCCCAGCAAGGCGTGACAACACACTCGCCACTTTCATTTGGTCTCTGAAGCAATAATGCGGGGAGCCGACGGGTCTGAAAAGCACATCAAAATTTTCCGATGATGCAAAGACAAATGAAAACAATCGCTGAAATAAAGAAAGGAACCCTCGGACCAGCCTAGTGGACCCCCTGCCATCTTTGGGGACGAGGCACGTCAAGCCAGGACCCACTGCCCGGGCACGGGGGGCTTTTCTAGCCATGGTCTGTGGTTACAGGCCGTGTCCTATCTGGGAAAGGGACCAGGAGCACCAGCCCACGGGGTTGCAGTGTGGGACGGGTGCCCCGGGAGACAGGGACCCAGTGCCCGGGAGGTGGCTGGGGCAGGGTCGGAGGCTGAAACCCCGGTTCTGAGCAACAGCACAAAAGGTGGGACGGGGGCCGCTGTGGGCAGCCACCAGCTTGGGTGCCTGGCTGGCTGGGCGGAGCAACGTCAGGGCTCCAAAGGGCACAAAGGCGGGCAAGAAGATGCCGAGGGGGGCCGGAACCATAGTACAGCAGGGAGGGTGTTGGTCTTGCATGTGACCAACCCGGGTTCAATTCCTGGTGGCATCCCATGGTCCCCTGAGCACCTCCAGGAGAAATTCCTGAGCACAGAGTCAGGAGTAAACCCTGAACAGCACCAGGTGTGACCCAAAAAGCCAAAAAAAAAAAAAAAAAAAAAAAAAAAGAAGGCACCCAGAGGCAGTCAGTCCCCGGTAAACAGCCTGGGGCAGGGGCAGAAGGTGCCCACCCCAGGGCAGCCCAGGAGGCAACTCGGCCAGCAGCCTGGCCAGAGGGCTCCCGTCCAGGCAGAGATTCCCAGCAGCACTGTCCCCGCAAGGCTGGGAGCTCCCAGCGCGAGTGCTCAGCCAGCATCCGGCTGCCTGCATCCAGGGCAGGCCCTGTCCCACCAGCATCTCAACCGAGGAACGTGCTGTCCATCGGGGACTTCAGGGACACGGCTTGGAGCGCTCTGGGGTTCTGGCCATGGTCACAGCCCCGGCCGCTGCCCTGAGCTCTCTGATCCCAAGCACCCCCCCACACGCACCTGCCTCCCGGGGCCTCAGGACCACCACACCGGGGACAGTCATTCCTCCGTGACACACGGGATGGAGGGAGCGAGAGGGAGGAAGCCCCTCAGGCTTCAGCCCAGGCTCAGGGCCTGGGACAGGGTGAGAAGGATCTGGAGGCGAACCCCGGGTCACCCCCCGGGCAAGGGACCCACCGGGGCCCGGCGAGGGGTGGGAGGGAAATGAGGAGCTGGCAGAGGCCGGGCACTGTGGGTGCTGGCCCCAGAGGCCCTCACATCTGGCCCAACGCAAACATCAGTCTGCCCACGCCAAGCCGCAGAGCAGGTCCCAGGCTCAGAGGGCACATCTCGGGCCCCACGCCCCAGCCCGAGCCAAAGAGAGTCCAGAAGGGACACTGAGGACCAGCAGCACCGTCGGAGGCGCAGGGGCCCAGCTGCAGAGAGCAGCGGCCAGACGCCACTATACCGCAGGTGCGGTCAGCAGGTGCCCGATGCAATCAGCTCCCCACCACGGAGCCCTGGTGGCCAGGCCGGAGGCGCCAGAGGGGCCGGGGGGCTATGGACAGGCGCCCCCAGGACCTCTGCAGCCCCGTGAGGCAGGACAGTCTCACTGCTGGCTCCCAGGTCTGGCCTCCCTCCGGCCCTGAGGCTGCTGCACGCCCCTCGCCTGATGCAGCAGCCAGTCCCCTGGTTCGAGCACACGCCCTGCCCCGGTGGCAGATGTGGGGAACAGGATTATCTGGCTCCCCCCTCCCGGAGGTCAGCCCCACACACACCCTGCCTGCTCCCCCCAGCACACCCCTCCCTCGTTTTCTCCAGGGCGGCACCACCCTGGTTCTGCGCTCAGGAGAGACCCGCTGTTGCAATGGACAGGCCCACAGCACCCCCCCCACCCCCATCACAACACAAAGTCATTCTCCAAACACCTGCTCTGGGGCTGCAGCAATACAGCAGGGGCAGGTGGGCTCGACCCCCGCACCCCAGGTGGTCCCCAGGCCCATTCAGGAGTGATCCCCGAGCCTAGAGCCAAGAGTCAGCTCTGAGCACCACCGGGTGTGGCCCAAAGACCAAAAAAAAATAGTGTCCCCGCCATGAGAACATACAAGGGGTCCCCCCAGAACTACAGGGCTCTCAGGCACAATGTAAAATGGCCCACACCTCACTTTTCACGCCCCCGAGGCCCAGCAGTCACAGCTGAAGGCGGTGTGGCCTCCCCCAGCTCCTGCAAACAGCTCGGGGACACACGGGCAAGGGGGTGGCCAGTGTGAGACACACAGAGGTGAGGCTTCAGAGACCCCCCAACCTGCGAGACAGCAGCTCTCAATAGGCGACAGACCCCCGTGGGGTCACCCTCGGGTCCTCTCAGGGGCCCAAGATCAAGACTGTTCTCAGGAGACTGTAGAGGCTGCTGAGCCTTCCTCCCGCTCTCTCCCTGCTCACAGCACACAGGGCTACCCAGAAGACACGTGGCACGCGATGCCGTCACCACCAGTGGCATGCTTGCACGGTCTCAGGTATTAAGAGCACCAGGCCGGGGCCGGAGTCATAGCAGAGCAGGCCGGGTGCTTTGCCTTGCATGGGACTGACCCCTGGTTCGACCCCTGGCATCTCCTACGGCTCCCCCAGCACCGCCAGGAGTGATCCCTGGGTGCAGAGCCAGGAGTAAGCCCTGAGCATCGCCGCTGTGACCCCCAAACTAACAGAGAGCGGTAGAGTTCATTCCTAACAGGGGACACGCTGAGTGGATCAGCTCCCCTCGGCGCGAAGCCTTGGAGGGCCCCCACACTTTCTAACAGGACAGAGTGACCCTCAGCTCGGAGTGCGGAGGGAGGTAGGGGGTGCCCGCGCCCCCCCCTCGCATCCCGCGCTCACACCCCTCTGCTCCTCTCTGCCCGCGTCCCAGTCCTGAAAGGTCCTCTCCCGAGGGTGAAACCTGACGTTTTCACAGGACACGGGCCGGGGGCACGGGACAGGGAGGTTAGGGCGCTGGCCTAGTCAAACCCCCAGCCCCGCTTCTGGTCTCCCGGCACAAGCGGGGGTCAGCCCCAAGCTCTGCCAGATGTGGCCCCCAAACAGTAAATACAAGACGCTGGGACACCCTCCCTCTGTGCGTCCATAAGCACACCGTGTGCTGCACCCAGCCTGTCACCTCCCTGGCACCACCCAGCCACTCGAGAACGCTCGCATGTGATGATCTCACAGTGCAGACGGGAATCGAGGTCAGGGAGGTTAAGTCACCTGCCCCAGGCCGCCCAGCAAGGAGAGGCCTGCCCTGCCTCTCGTGCATCTCCGCAGCCTGCCCCTGAGCCGCAGACAGGAGACGGTGTAAGCGAACAGTGAGCAGGAGAGAAAAGCACGGGGAAAAAAAACAAACACTCACGCAACTTCCATGCTGTCTTGGTGACCACGGGGGTGGCCATCCTTCAGCTGGCCGCGCCCCCTGCAAAGTAGACTGCGCTTTCCTCCTGGGGTGGGGGCGGATCCCCCCCAGATCCTCCACTCAAGTTGGTAGGGAGTTGTCACACATTCAGGCAGAGGAATTGCCTCGTCTCCGCCCCGTGGACCGCCTCGTGCTTCTAGACCGGCCACAGCAGCAGCCGATGTGCGTTGGTCCAGGACCTCAGATCATGGGATGTCAGGCTTGAGCCATCTCAGCTCCTCGGGGCTGGAATGCACACGGGGAAGAGGGCTTGTCAGCAGACAGTCCCCACAACTTGGTGGCGGGGGAGCAGGGGGGGGGGGAGGGAGAAGGGGAGCTGCAGTTGCCCCTCCTGGGTTTCCCATGATACCATGAGCAAAACAGACACCCCCCCCCCCACCCCTGCACTGGATCCAGGGATTGCATTATAAGCTGGGTTGGAGAAAGGCCACCTCTGGCGGAGGTGATGGTGGCTGGGGGAGGGGGGAGCCCACTCCCCGAGGGCCAGGAAGCAGGGTCCCGGAAGCTTGGCACCTCCAGTGCAGCAGACGCAGCAGCCTGGGGAGGCCTCGTGCCTGCAGTTCAGATTTCTGGGAGTCACTGTTTTGTATGACGTAAGGGAACAGGGTGGAGTCCGGGGCTCAGGGACCCGTGAGAGGCATCCCAGAAACAGGCACTAAAGTCTCTCCAGGAGGAGAATCTCTAAGAGAGCTCTCAGGACTCAGCCCCCCAGCTGTGGCGGGGCAGCTCCCCCTGGTCCCCGCAGTTCCCTGTGCTGGGACCAGGTTTCCAGGCTGGCCAGGAGGGCTGCCTCCTTCCAAGGGCCACTCGCGGGGCCTCCTTCCTGCGTCCCACGCAAGCTGCTTCTCCCTACCCCACCCCCAGCCCCCAGCCTTCTCCTCTCTTCCCAGCGCCCCTCTTCTGCGTCCCCTTTCCCTGCTGCAGTCGCCAGGGACCCCCATTCCTGCACATCTGCACCTCTGGGCGCCCGCAGCTGGCCCCTGCCCCGGCGGGCCCCTTTCTGGAATCAGCATCCCCATTCATTCACCCTCCTGGTCCCCGTGTCCATCAGCCGTCCCCCCTGCAGACCACCCGGCTCCACTTCCGGCCTCGGGGCTGGCCCCCTCCAGCCCCCATGCCCGTCCACCCGTCCCGTCCCGAGGCTGGGGCTGATCTCCCGGCCTCGCCGGACCCTCCCAATCCGCAGCCTGTGGGGCACAGGCTCCAGCCCTCCCACGCCCGGCGCCCTCTCCGGCCCAGCCCGGCCGGGCCCTGCCGGGCTCGGCCCGGTCCAGCCCATCACCCCGTCCCTTCCTCGCCCCTTTGCCCACTCCACCTGCAGCGGCGGCTCCGGAGGCCTCGGATCAGCTCCAGGCGCGACCCCCACTTGCCTCCATCCCCGGCCCTGATTGGTCGCTGCTTGACAACCGAACCCTCACAACAAAACCTCCGGCCTAGAGACCCGCCCCTTCATCTTCTCCGCCAATCATCAGCCGCGGACGCCCCGCCTCCCGCCAGGCTTGACCAATCGAAGCAGGCTCTTGTGCCGCTTTTCTAAAGTACCCGCCCTCTCTTCCTGAATTGAACGAATCAGGAGACAGGAGCGTTCAAGAGCCGCCCCTCGGTCTCTGAGGAACCAATGCGGGCTACGTTTTTTCCGGGTCCCGCCTTCGCCTCAAAGCTTTCCCTTTCCTCCTTCTTTTTCTTCCCTTCCTGGAGCTAACTTGGCGCTTGGAAAGAATTTGCGAGACGCCCTCCAATGAGGCTGCACCAATCACGCTCAGAACCGAGCTGGATTGACCAATCAGAGTCCGTATTATTGAAAACTCACTTGCCTGCGAGCCAATGGGAAGGGGACGTGCGGAGCAGCGCGAAGCCGCGTCTTCCATCTTAGAGTGGGGCGAAACGAGGACGCGCCCTTAGTCAGCGATTTGCCGGTTTCCCAGTTGCTCGCGGGTGGTGCCCCCTTAGTGGGAGGACTTTGCCCGCCTTCTCGGGCAGCGCCGCCCGCGGGGTGGGACGGGGGGGTGCCTGGCGGGGCACTGGAGAGCCCGGTCCGGGTCCTTGTCCTCCGTGAAGCCGGCTGGCGGATGAATGAGCCGGCTGCCTCGTGGCCCGCGCCCGGGGACCCCACTTCTTCAAAGCGTGGGGTAGAGCTTAGGGAAGGACTCGCATCGCCCGGAGTCTGGGGTCCACGGACGCCGCCTCTGGGATCAGGCCTTGACCCTCTGGCCCAGGACCCTGGGCACCATCCCCTCGACACCCCAGTGTCCTGCACGGGACAGTCCCCTGCAGGCCGAGACCACTGGGCGCACCCAGCGCTCACGTGGGCGGTCACGGAACTTAAGGCAGATCAGGAGGGGGGCCCTAGTGCCCGCCCCACCACCACTGTCACCTCCCCTCCACCTTTGTCCCCATTTTTCCAACCACTCAAGTCTGTCCGTGTAGCTGGTCCAGGGTAGTGTATTTGGAGGGGGGGGAAATAAAACTTAAATCTGCCAGCCCTGAAGTAGCCCAAAGACTTGAAGACCACCACCCTTTGATGTGCAAATCCTGAGCTTCCGGGAGCGGAGAAACGGGGGCACCACCCTATGCAGAAATCCAAGGCCCCAACAGTGGACCCCTCAGGAAGGGAGAAGCTACAGGAGAATCTGAAGCTCGAGATGAGAATAGTCAAGGCCTTTAAGAGTCCAAGGGTTGCCCTGTGACAACACCCAGATTACAGATTAATTTTTTTTTTTTTTTTTTTTTTTTTGCTTTTTTGGGTCACACCTGGCGATACACAGGGGTTACTCCTGGCTCTGCACTCAGGAATTACCCCTGGCGGTGCTCAGGGGACCATATGGGATGCTGGGATTTGAATCCGGGTCGGCCGCGTGCAAGGCAAACGCCCTACCCGCTGTGCTATCTCTCCAGCCCCTACAGATTAATTTTTCTGTAAGCAGGGAAAGGTCCTGGCCAAGACAAGTTGGAGGAAGTATACACAACCTCCCAAAAGCTACTCGAGGCTTTTCCCCATCTGGAGACAGACGTGGACCATCTGTGCCAACGTGAAGACTGACTTTCCTTCTGCAAAGAACGATCCCTCCCTTCAGCCTGAGTCCAACGGCTCCCTGAGAGCTTGGGTAGTGGGGACGTTCCAAGGCCGCGTGGTTGGAGAGAGTTTCCGACACAGCTTGGAGGGCTGGTGGGACAGGAGCGCCCAGGCTGTGAGGATGCTCTGTGCCCTGAATTTCCCTGGATGGCCTGTTCTCTTAAGCCTCCCTGCCCTGCTCCACAGTTCACCCAAGTCACCTGCATCCCTTGGCAGTGGGCATCAGGAGCCCGCAACAGAATTTGCAAGCCCCTATCCCACCTTTCGATAGGATACTGCCACAACACAAATCTTTCTCTAGCAGCCAATCCGCGTTCAGATTCTCTCTGTTGACCTGAACATCTCCTTTTCAGTTTGTCTGTTTATTTTTTGTTTGTTTTTTCAGTTTGGAGCCATACCTGGCGGTGCCCAAGGTTTGCTGCTGGCTCTGTGCTCAGGGATCACTCCTGGCAGGACTCGAGGGGACCCTATGGGGTGCCAGGGGTTGAACCCAGGTTGGCTGCATGCAAAGCAAGCGCCTTAATCGCTGTATTATGGTTCTGGCCCCAACCCAAAGATATACTCGATGATCTTGAAACGCTTTTGTTTCTGCTGCTGCTCTTATTTTTCCTTTTATTGCTGTGGCTTGTGCTTTCTCACTGAGTCGCATTTCCAGCCCTCTGGTGATCCCCGTCCACCCTTCCCACGCCTAGCTCAGTGTCCGCCTAAAGTCTAAGGAAGCCAATAAAAGGCAAATGGTGCTTGTTTGAGACCAAAGAACTGCGACTGGGGGCACACACCCTCAAATCTAAAAATGTGTCCCAAAGGGTTAAAGTGGGCAGAAGAAATAGTTTAACCTCTACTTAGTTGGTTACGGATTCGCACTTTCAGCCAAAATCCAAGCAGTTTTCTACTGGGTGGTTGCTTAAAACAGCCTGCATCTGGGCGCAGTGCAAAGGTATTTGATGTCGTGCAACCAGACAGATGACACAGGTTTTCTGTAATGGCAGCCTGGCCTTGTTTTAAAAATGGTCCCTCAATCCACACAGGAAACAGTCAGAATCAACATATTTGGCTTTTAAAGTTATTCCAATCTTTTTTGTGTGTATGTGAGGGGGTGGGGTGCGAGTGGGGAAGGTTTTTGGCCACAGGAATTACTCCTTTTGGCAATCAGGGGTCCATATGCACCACTGGGGCTCAGATCAGGGTTGGCTGCACGCGGAACATGCGCCTTGCCAACTGTGCTCTTTCTGGCTCTCAACCATTTACTTTTGGTTTTGTTTGGGCTGCATCCAGCTGAGCTCAGGGTTACTCCTGGCTCTGTGCTCAGGGATTACTCTTATGGGCTTGGGGGAACATACGTGTTGTGGAGGAATGAACCCGTGTTGGCCACATGCAAGGCAAGCACCCTGCTCTATACTATCAATCCAGCCCTCTTTTTTTTTTTTAAATAACATTGCAGATTTTTTTTTTCTTTTTGGGTCACACCTGGCGATGCACAGGGGTTACTCCTGGCTCTGCGCTCAGGAATTACTCCTGGCAGTGCTCAGGGGACCATATGGGACGCTGGGAACCAAACCCAGGTCGGCTGTGCGCAAGGCAAACGCCCTACCCGCTGTGCTGTTGCTCCAGCCCCAACATTGTGGTTTTGAAAAGATCAAGTAGTTTACCCGAGTATGTGATGATCTGGTCTGACAATGACCATCCAGTTTTGCTTGTCCTTCCTTCCTGTATTTCTTCCTTTTATTTATTTATTTATTTATTTATTTATTTATTTATTTTTTGCTTTTTGGGTCACACCCGGCGATGCACAGGGGTCACTCCTGGCTCATGCACTCAGGAATCACCCCTGGCGGTGCTCAGGGGACCATATGGGATGCCGGGGATCAAACCCGGGTCGGCCACGTGCAAGGCAAACGCCCTACCCGCTGTGCTATCACTCCAGCCCCCTTATTTTTTTTTAAAAAAAAGAAAACAACATTTTTATTTTGATCCTGTTCATTTCCCCCTGCATGTCTTGGTAAGTGGAAGTTAAAGTCTGATTAGATTCATGACTAGCTTCTTAAAAGCACTTTGCTGTGCTTTTAAGCACATACACACACATACACACACATCCCAAAGGGCACTCTTAAGTGTATAAAGATGATGAGTTTTCACAAACTGGGCACACTCAGCTCAAGAAGAGCATGACCAAGGGCCAGTGAGATGAATGGGCAGGAGCACATCTCTGTATGTAGGAGGCCCAGTTCCCATCCCTGGCACCACATGGTCTCCCACACCCCTAAAATAACACAATCAGGACCGCAGAGGTTACTCTGGTGCTCCCTTCTTCCACTGACCCTCACACCCTACTATCCCAACTTCTAATACCGCTTAGCTTGGTGTATTTTTGTTCCTGATATAAATAAAATCATACAAAATGTTTTTGCTTTATTTTTACTTCTGGACTTGATACTGGGCTGGAGCAATAGCACAGCCGTTGGGCGTTGGCCTTTCATGCGGCCGACCCGTGTTCAATTCTTCTGCCCCTCTCAGAGAGCCTGGAAAGCTACTGAGAGTATCGAGCCTGCA
The DNA here is from genome assembly GCF_027595985.1 of Sorex araneus. Classification (NCBI taxonomy): domain Eukaryota; kingdom Metazoa; phylum Chordata; class Mammalia; order Eulipotyphla; family Soricidae; genus Sorex; species Sorex araneus. The sequence continues at coordinate 22,567,177 of NC_073309.1, forward strand.
CGGCAGAGCCTGGCAAGCTACCCATGGCGTATTGGATATGCCAAAGACAGTAACAATAAGTCTCTCAATGAGAGACATTACTGGTGCCCGCTCGAACTAATCGATGAGCAATGGGATGACAGTGACAGTGGACTTGATACTATGAGAAATTCGTCTGGGTGGATAACAGAAGTGAAGTGGGGTGTTAAACCGGGCCGAGATCTCCCCAGAGAAATCACACGAAGACAAATTGCAATGCAATAACAAAGGGCCTTTATTGGCTGGCTCGAGCTAGGACACTTGTCCAGCTCACTGACACAGTGGCAACCTTCTTAGAACAAGCGGCCCTGAGTCTCCAAAGTGAGGGACTTTTATACCATAGCATCTTTTTTTTTTTTTTTTTTTTTGCTTTATGGGTCACACCTGGCGATGCACAGGGGTTACTCCTGGCTCTGCACTCGGGATCACCCCGGCGGTGCTCAGAGGACCATGTGGGATGCTGGGAATCGAACTTGGGTCAGCCGTGTGCAAGGCAAATGCCCTGCCCGCTGCACTATTGCTCCAGCCTCTACCATAGCATTTATGACAGGGACTATCTGCAGACCACCCTTCTGGCCGCAGTCTGAGGGGCTTCCACTGCTTGTACTTAGCTGCTTGGTTATAAGTTGGAGTTACATAAAGGCTGCATAAGAGTTACATAAGGTTGTATGGTGGGGGGGCTTCCCCACCTTCGTCTGACCAGTAACCCTTAGTTGACCTCACCATGGCTATCTCACTCAGGGAAACCATGACTCAATTCCAGGTGTCTGTGCTCAATTCCAGGAATTCCGGAACCGAAACCCAGGCGTAGTTTCTTCTGGCTCCTTTATGAGCCTGTCACGGTGCCGCCTTCGCTTTCTCTATTTGTCACTGTGGGGGACACAGAGCAGTGACCGGGAGGGGAGTCGCTTGCTTCCCTCTGTCCACGTCAGCCACGTGGGGCGGTGCCCGAGGACCTTGAGGACTAAGGAAAGACAGTCTGCTGTGAGCCCCTGCATGGCACAGACGCGTGCGGCCCCCACGGCAGTCGGCAACCCCCTGAATTCCCCGTGGTCTGCTCGCCACGGGAAATGACCCAGGCCAGCGAGTCTGCGGGGAGCCGTGGACTCAGGCTAGGGCAAGGAATTGCTCCTCGTAGAAAGAGAAAAGTTACTCCTGACCTCTGTCCAGGTCTTCCAGGAACATCCCTTGCAGAAGAGAATATCGGGGGCTGGAGTGATTTAGGATAGTGCACAGGGCATGTGCCTTGCACACGGCTGACTGAGGGTCAATTTCTGGCATCCCATATACCCCATATGGTCCCCGGAGCCCACCAGGACTGATCGATGAATGCAGAACCAATAGTAAGCCCTGAGCATCACTGGGGCTGGGCCTCCCCACCAAAAAAAAAATGAAGGAAGGGAGGGAGGGAGGAAGGGAGGGAGGGAGGGAGGGAGGGAGGGAGGCAGGGAGGGAGGGAGGGAGGGAGGGAGGGAGGAAGGAAGGAAGGAAGGAAGGAAGGAAGGAAGGAAGGAAGGAAGGAAGGAAGGAAGGAAGGAAGGAAGGAAGGAAGGAAGGAAGGAAGGAAGGAATTCAGAAAGAGAAGGGTCTGGGGAGTGAGTAGAGCAGCAGGTAGGGCACTTGCCTTGCATGTGGCCACACCCCATTTGATCCTTACACCTGCTGTGATCCCCTGAGCACCACCAGGAATGAACCCTGAGCACCACCGGATGTGACTCGAAAACAAAAACGAATTGAGGGGGGAGGTGCAAGAGATAGTGAAAATATCTCTATTTTTGGGGAGATGAGGGGAGAGTGAGTTGGAGCTTCGTGCCGAGCGTGTCTTCTCCCAGGGAAGGAGAGCTGAGTACACATCCCAAACGGGGCTGCAGTGACCACAGAGTCCGGAGGTCCACGGCTCCCGAGGAGCTCTGGGTACTGCCCCACAACAGGGACACGCCCGCATGCCCACCTTTGCTCCTGCCAGCTCCATTTATATCCACAGCTCCCAAACTGCAGCCTTGCTAGGTCTTGCTAGGATGTTTGCAGAGGGAAAGAGCTTGGAACTGTCCATGGTCTTCTTTGGTTTTGTTTTGTTCCATTGCCAAGAATAAGCCCAGGCAATGCTCAGGGCTTATTCTTGGCTCTGAACTCAGGGATCACTCCTGGCGGTGCTCAGGAGACCATATGGGATGCAGGGGGGGGGGGAGAAGGGGCGGGGAGAGGAGGGATTGAACCCAGGTTGACCCCATGCAAGGCCAGTGCCTTTCCCACTTTGGCCCCTGTCCCCCACGACCCTCACCTCCACCCCGGGGGATCCAGCCAGCTTGAAATTCTGCAACTCAAAGATTTTCCAGGCTCCTTGGATGGGGCTTAAACTTTGAAGAGCTCCATGTTTTGGGGCTGTGTTGCCCCTTGTATGCAGAACCAGCAACCCCCGCCCCCGGCACCGCTCTGCTGGCCATGTGCATCCCTGTCATTCCAGGCATGCTTCCTTCTCCCACGGAGCGGTCACGGGTGCACAAACCCTCCAGAGGCCCAGTCTTGGTGTCTGATGTTTTAGTCTGGGTGTCACCCTGCGGCACTGTGCTTCCCGAGTGCACCAGGCCCCGCACAGGATGACAACATACCCCGTCTGCCCCGCCCCGCCCGCCTGCCGCACCCTCTGTGTCCTATCTACACTCATCCCTCCCCGTGACAAAAGTGACTCACTCCCATGTCCATATCTGACCCACTCTGAAGGGGCATTTGGGCTGTGTTCACAGGGGCGCTGAGAGCATTCTATGCAGCCCTGGGGCTGTACCAATCCTGGGTCATCCTGTCCTTTGAGCAGATTCTGCCAATCAGCTTTCCCAAAGCTGTGGGTGGGGGTCCCACTTGCTTCTCCTCTATCCAGCATTTATTCATTTTAGACATACTGCTAGATGGCTGGGAACACTTTCCTTCCTCTGTTTTGTTTATTATTATTTTCAGCACAGTGTATCGACTTTAATTTGGTAATTTTATGGAGAGATTATTCAAATACTGTGCAATTCATCCACTTAGAACACGCAGCATGGTGTTTTGCTGTATATTCGTTATACCAGTCAATGTGAAACTATAAAAGTGTCACAACACTTTAATAGTCTCAAATAATATAGTACTTATTGTTCATTACTATTTGTTTGTATAGCAAACATGATCATTTATCATGAAAAAGAAGATACCTTTATTGAGGGAAAATGATATATTTCAAGTAGATTAGATCATTTTAGTGCCTTATTTCAAAGAGTTTATTTTATTTTGCTAATTTGTATTTTAAAGCTAACCTTAATGACTACTTTTTTTCTTTTTTTTAAATTTTTTAAATTTTATTGAATCACCGCAAGATAGTTACAAGCTTTCATGTTTGGGTTACAATCTCACAATGATCAAACACCCATCCCTCCACCAGTGCACATTCCCCACCACCAATATCCTGGATATATCCCCCCCTTTCCCACCTTCCCCCTGCCTCCATGGCAGACAATATTCCCCATACTCTCTCTCTACTTTTGGACATTATGGCTTGCAACACAGACACTGAGAGGTCATCATGTTTGGTCCATTATCTACTTTCGGCACACATCTCCCATCCCAACTGGTTCCTCCAGCCATCATTTTCTTACTGATTCCTTCTCTATTCCACCTGCCTTCTCCCCTCCACTCATGAAGCAGTCTTCCAGCTATGGGGCAATCCTCCTGGCCCTTGTATCTACTGTCCTTGGGTGTCAGCCTCATGTGATGTTATTCTATACTCCACAAATAAGTGCAGTCCTTCTATGAATGACTACTTTCTTTATGCCTTACAAATGCCTTGTTTTGCTTTTAGTCTTTGGGGTGACACCCAACGGTTCTCAAAAGCTACTCCTGGGTTGGTGCTCAAAGGTCATTCACCCTTGGTGTTCAGGGGACCGTGCTGGGGATCTAGCCTCTCGCCTGCAAAACAGGAGCTCCAGGAGCCAGAGAGAGAATACAGCAGATAGGGCACTTGCCTTGCACGAGACAGACCTGGGCGTGACCCCCGGCATCTCATATAGTCCCCTGAGCACCGACAGGAGTAATTCCTGAGCACAGAGCCAGGAGCAACCCCTGAGTATCTCTGCATGTGCCCCCCCCCCACACACAAAAAAACCAAAACAAACACAAAACCAGCACATGCTCTAGTTCTCTGAACCCTCTCGCTGCTCTGCAAATCTTACTGAATCAAATGTCCCCTTTCACAGATGGCTAAATAGAGGCTGAGGAGAGGGAGCTGGCATGCGATCTGACGGGTTCTCCAGGGCACGCAGTCGCCAGGCCTGGTGTGGGTGCTGGAACCCTCCAGCCGCACGGAGATCTAACGGGTGTGCCAGGGACTGCGGGAGGCGCTGCAGACACAGCCTCCCCCCAGGAGAGGCCTGGGAGCAGAGGAGGAAGGTGGGCCCTGGGGCGGCGCGGCGAGAGGTGCCCGAGCTCTCATGGAGTGGGGGGGGGGGGGGCGGAGAGAGAGCAGATGCCAAACGGCAAGTCAGGAAGTGTTTATTCGCTGGGGAATCAGGAGCAGCAGGAACAGTGTGGCTAGTGGCGTGGCAGTGAGGCGGGCGTCTGAGGGGTGGCGGGAGCAGAGCGGCCCGATGTGGGGGGGGACAGGGCTGCTGTCCTGCCACGTCCCTCCCACGCCCCGCGGGGTCACAGGAACTCCAGCAGGCGGGCGTCCTTGCACAGCTTCTCCTCCAGGGCCATGTACTTGAGCGGGGCCAGCTCCTTGTGTCTGGGCGGGGGGAAGGACAAGCGGCAGGGCGGGGTTGCCACGCAGGGGGTCCCCGAGTCCCCGGGGGGGTCCTCCCAGCCAGCCGGGGGCCCCTCACCGGTTGAGCCGCTGCTCCAGGATGCGGATGCGGAACATGGCCTGGGAACAGTAACTCAGGTACACGTCCTCGTCCTCGGTCGTCAGCGTCATCTGGTTCTCCTGGTACCACTGTTGTTTCTTCTGGAGCTCCTGGGTCTCCTGCAGGCCCCGGGAGGGGAGGGGGGCACTGAGGAGGGCTCACGCCCCCCACCCACGAGGCTCACGCTCACCAATCCCAGGCACAGAAGCCGCAGGAGCAGAGACAAGGGTCCCAGGGTGCCCTGGGGGTGGGGGTCACTCTGAAATCTGAAATCCTGCTCAGGGGGCAGGGACCAGGGTGGAGACCGTTCCGTGGGCCTGGACAGGTCACTGGTATTTCCAAAGCCTCCAATTTCTTGTCAGCACGAGGCACACAGCCCTCCCTCCTCCTTTGTGAAGAGTGAGTGACGTGCTCGGGAAGAACTGTGTGTGTGTCCGACCAAGAAAAACACGCTGATGACCGAGATGTCACAAACCATCCGTATCTCCCCTCCCACCTCTGTGCCCACCCACCCTCCATCACTCTGTTAATCCCTTCCTCTGTCTTCGACCCATCCAATCATCCACCCACTTTCTGATTCCTCTAGGTATCCATCTTTCACCCATCCATCATCCATTTCTCCATCATTTCTCCATCCATCCCTCCATCATCTATCTATCCACCCATCTAGCTCACCATCCTCTACCCGTCATCCACTCATCCCTCCATTGTCTATTCATCCATTCATCTCTCCATCATCCATCCACCTGTTATCTATCCATTCATCCATCTCTCCATCATCCACCCATCATCCATCCATCCGTTATCTATTCATTCATCCATCTCTCTATCATCCATCCATCCCTCCCTCCCTCCATCATCCATCCATTCATCATTCCATCCACGCATCTCTCCATCAACTATCCATCCATCCTTCCATCCATCTTTTTCATTTTTGTTCCACACCCAGCAGTGTTCAGGGCTTACTCCTGGATCTGCACTCAGGGATCACTCCTGGCAGGTGCAGGGGACCACATGGGTGCGGGGGTTGAGCCTGGGTTGGCCACATGCAAGGCAAGCACCCTCCCTGCTTTGGCCCTATCCATCTGCCTTCTTTCTCCCTATCCCTCCTCCTAGCCCTTCACCCTCCCTCCCTCTCTCCGTCCTTGCTCCTGTCCCCCCAGGCACTCATCTGTCCATCTCTCCATGAACCCTCCCTCCATCCCGCCATCCTCGCTCTGCATCATCCAGTGACCCCACTTCCTCTCCGCCGCCTGGGTCTGTTCATCCTCCATCCCACCCCTCCAGGCCTCTGTCTATCTTTTCCTCCCTCCAATCACTCATCTGCTATCCCTCCGCCTACCACCCAGCCCGCCAGCCTTCTACCCCTCTGTCTCTTCATTATCCACCATCCTCCTGTCCCCTGGGTGGGCAGGAGGGACATCATCCTTCCACACGCCCCTCCCTCCACTACTCCATCCCTCTCTCCCTCCACCCTGCTCTCCCGTCCCCCTACCCACACATCTCCCCCTGCCTTTTCTCCTGACAAATAAGAGAAAGAACAACTCAGTCTTTTGCGGGCCCCGAGCACAGCCCGACGGGTCCCCTCGTTGGTCCCCCCAGGCCCGCGAGACGGAGAGAAGCGAGTCGGAGGGCGGTCCCGAGGCTGCCCTGCCCGGCGCACACACACACCTTCTCGAAGCGCGCCTGGATGAGGTTGGCCTTGTCGATGAGCCGCTCCTTGAAGTCGTTGAGGCACTCGTCCTTGACGTGCAGGGCCTGCCAGCGCGTCAGCTTCTCCCCGGGGGGCAGCTGGGCCAGGAAGGGGGCCAGGTAGTCCAGCTGGGTCTCCACCTGCCGCAGGTGCTCCTCGTGCATCACGCGCTCCTGGGCGGGGCGGGGGCCGGGGTGCAGCAAGGTCGGCCGGGGGCGCTTCAGCCCACTCAGTGTCCCGCAAAGGCAAGACTCAGGGCGTCTGCCTCTCACACACACACACACACACACACACACACACACACACACACACACACACAAAGGAACTGCCAACACCCACTCCTTTCCCTCGTTCACCCCGGCACCTCGTGTCCCTTGGGGGTTAGGACGCAGGCCCGTGAACCCATGACAGTGTGAGGTCGGGACCTGTGTCCAGGGGGTCTGAGACTCCAATACCCATTTTTTAGGGGGCGTTTTGGTCATACCTAGCGATCGTTAGGGACTACTCCTGGCTCTGCACCCAGGAATCACTCCTGGTGGTGCTCGGGGGCACCTATGGGATGCTGGGAATTGAACCCGGGTTGGCTGCATGCAAGGCAAACATCCTACCCACTGTACCATCACTTCGGCCCCGAGACCCCCCACATCTAATTCTCTGCTCCTCCTCCCCCTCCTCCAACTCTTCTCAATAATCTCCTCTTGCCAGGAAGAGGGCTCAGGAGGGGCCAAGAGGGAGCAGGCAGAGGGGTACCCGAGTCTCCGTGCTCCAGGCCTTGGGGCAGAGCTGGTCTGCTGGGCTGCAGGCCCTGGGAGAGCTTTCCTGGGGAACATGGTCACGATTTTATTTATTTATTTATTTATTTAGCTTTTGGGTCACACCCAGCAGTGCACAGGGGTCACTCCTGGCTTTTGCACTCAGGAATTACTCCTGGCGGTGCTCAGGGGACCCTATGGGGATTCTGGGAATCGGACCCCGGGTAGGCTGCATGCAAGGCAAACACCCTACCCGCTGTGCTACCGCTCCAGCCCTGACACACACACACACACACACACACACACACACACACACACACAGTGTTGAGGCCACGGTCTCGGGAGGGCCATTGGCAGCTGCCTGGGTCCTGAGGGCTCTCTGGGGCAAACTACAGCGAGAAGGACCAGACCGGGGCCCCCTAATTCTGCTTCCGGCAGTGGCGTGGCCCAGCCTGCCCCCTCCCCCAGGGCCGGGCAGGGTGTGTGGGCTGGGGGTGCTGGGGCAGCGCCAGGCCAGCGGGGCCGGGCAGGGGCGCTCACCATGGCCTCCCGGTACTCCTTGCTCTTGCCGTTCCGCTTGTTGTCGTAGATGGAGACGGTCAGTTTGTGCGCCTCCTCCTCCTCCTCACGGAGCTTCAGGATCTCCAGCACCTGCGGCGGGGGGCGGGCGGCATGGGCGGGGCCTGCGGGGTTGGGGAGGGCGCGGGAGGCGGCCCCAGCGGGCAGGCGCACACGCGCACGCACACACACATGCACACACGCACGCACACACGCACGCACACACACACATGCACACACACACGCACACACGCACACGCACACACGCACGCATGCACACACACACACACGCACATGCACACACGCACACACGTACACACACACACGCACGCACCTCCACCTCGGACTCCCAGGCCTGGTGCCTGGACAGCTTCTCCTCCTTCTTGAGCTGCATCATGTTCTCGTACTGGTACAGGAGCTTCTTGGTGTGCTCCAGGGGCTCCACCTGGGGCCACAGACGCCGCACGATGCCGGGGATGCTGGGATCCAACCCACATCCGCCGCGTGCCAAATAAGCACACCCCCCCCCCTACTCTCGCTTTGGTCTCTTGGCCCAAGTTTGAGCCATGGGGGTTCCGGGAAATCACTTCAACTCTCTGGGCCTCAGTTTCCTCAACTAGGAAGACAGTGAACAGGCATCAGAGGCTACTGTGCAATAGCCCAAAGAGGGCCTGCTCAACCAACACCCAGGAGCCTGAGTTAGCCCAGCACTGAGCACTAGCAGGGGAAACCCCTGAGCACTCAGCCAGGAGTATCCCCTGAGCACTCAGCCAGGAGTAGCCCAGCTGGTGTGGCCCCACACAAAACAGCTACTGATAATATCAGAAGAGGAACCAGAGGGGCCGAGGAGGAGCAGAGAGAGAGAGAGTGAGGGCTTGAAAGCGGGTCCAAGGACTGAGCCCCGTGGTGCAGGTGCGAGTGGTGGGGAAGGGAGGCGGGGTCGCCCCCTGCTGGCAGGTCGGGACAGTGCAGTGGGGTCTCAGCCTACGGGTGGGCTTTCTGGGCGGAAAGCGGCGGGGTGCCGGAGGGGCCGCCAAGAGAGGGGCGCCCCGGCGGGAGCTCTGCGTTTCCCACCCCCCAGATGAGTTTCTGGGCGGCACCCCGAGCTGCCGGGACGGGGCGGGCGGGGCGCGGCTCTTCACCTCGTAGCTCACGCACATCTCGGGCGTCATGATGATCTTGTTGCCCTTGCTGTCCACCTCCAGGCGCCGCAGGTACTCGCGCTTGGACGTGGTGATGTGGTCCTCGCGGCAGTGGAAGCGCAGCTGGATGCGCTCCTCCGGGACGAGGAAGGTGCGCTCCTGCACGTCCTCGTCCGCCGGCGCCGCGGGGTTGCGCGAGAAGCGCTCCGTGATTTTCTGGGGGCACCAGGGCGCGCGGAGGGTGGGGAGGGGAGATTTCTGCAGGAGTGGGCGGGACGGACGCCCCCGCGCCACGGGCTCCCCCCGGGCGGGCCCTCCTACCCCACCCACCAGCGGCGGCGAGGGGCCACGGACTCCCGGTGGCCGCTACTCCTGCTCCCCCACCCCCACCCAGGACCTCTTCTCCCGCTCCCCACCCCCAACTCTGCCTGCTCTCCTCCAGGCCCCGGGGCTCCCCCTTCCCCAGGGGTCTGATTTAACACCCACAGCTCTGCCTGCTGGGAAGAAAGGCTTTGGAGAACGGCTTGAAACGGCTGTGTTGGCCACATGCAAGGCAATCATGTGTTGGCCAAACCCTTCACTTGTTAGTTGGAGGGAAAAGGCATGACTTAATGAATAGTGGGGTCGAGGGTTTTACACACACACACACACACACACACACACACACACACACACACACATGCCTTTCTTTTCTTTTCTTTTTTTTTTTTTTTGCTTTTTGAGTCACACCTAGCAATGCACTGGCTCTGGACTCAGGAATTACTCCTGGCAGTGCTTGGGGGACTATATGGGATGCCGAGGATTGAGCCCGGGTTGGCCGAGTGCAAGGCAAATGCCCTCCCCAATGTACTATTGTTCTAGCCCCCACACACCCTTTTTTTTTTTTTTTCAGGAAGGGGCCACGCCTGGCTGTGCTCAGGGCTTACTCCTCACTCTGCTCTCAGCAATCACTCCTTGCTGTACCATATGGGATGACGGGGACCGAACCTGTGTCAGCTGCAGGCAAGGCAAGCACCCTACCCTCTGGACTGTCACTCTAGCCCCGCACACATCTTTTTGATCAAGTTTGAAAAGGTTCTTAAAAACCAGAGAGCTAGTATAGTGGGTAGAACGCTTGCCTAGCACACAGCCGACCCGGGTTCGGTCCCCCGGCATCCCGTATGGTCCCCTGAGCTTCCCAGGAGTGATCTCTGAGTGCAGAGCCAGGAAAAACCCCGGAACATCGTCCACATGCCCCCTGCCCTCCCCAAACCCAAAAGCTAAACAAGAAACCCAACCCTGTGAAACTCAAATGTGAACTAGCCAAGAGATACCATTCTAAGATACAATCTTTTCCCCCTTGCTATTTCCCCGTGTTTCCTAAATGCTCAGGAGCACAGTGAGGAGATGAGCAGCCGGGGGGCCTGTCAGACACGAGGCATCCCTGGGGTCGGGTGCTGAATAAAGCACTCGGGTCCCGGTCACCGGCGGGGAGTCTGGGAAGCTGAGCCCCCGACAGAGAGCACATACCACTATGGACCGGGGGTTCGACTCAGAGCTGTTGGCCGACGGCTTCTTGGTCCTGGGCCCAAAAATGACGTGGCGGTAGGTGAGGAAGTCAGACCGGCCCTGGTAGTGCTCCGTCATGGTCCTTGGCGTCTCCTCCCGCTTCACCAGGCCGTCCACGCGGGCCGACACGTAAAACTCCATGACGCGGTCCATCTCGGGCTGCAGCGACTTGTAAGAGTGCACTGTGGAGGGCGCAGTGGGGAGGGGGTCTGGAGAGGGATGGTGGGCACCCAGAACCCCACTGGCCCTCCCCTGCCCGGGACCCACGCAGGAGCGATAATCAGGTTTGTGACTGGTCCCCGACTAGCTGGGTGCGGAGGCAGGTTCCAACCTTTTTGTTCCGTTTCTGTTTTGGGGGAGGGGCTAGATCTGACAATGCTCAGGGCTCTGTGCTCCGGGATTGCTCCTGGATGCTCGGGGAACCATACGGGATGATGGGAATAGAACCTTGGTCAGCTGCGTGAGAGGCAAGTGCCCTCCCCGCAGGTTCCGGCCTCACTCTGTGTCCGATTGAGAGCTTGGGTCAGCCGCCTTTTCCAGATCGTGGCCTCCTTCTGGCTTGTTTGCTTCCTCGGGCCTCCTGATGTACAGGGCAGGCCCGAGTTTCATGCCGAGGCCCCTCATGATCACAGTTTTCAGCTGCGGGGCCTTGGCGTGTCCTGGGGTGCCCACAGGGAGCGCATGCCCCCTGGGGGCTGAGAACCACTGGCAAAGACAGTTCTAACGGGAAGAGCTGCTGCAATGCATTTTTTTTTTTTCACTCTTGCCTGGCTTTTGCTCAAGACAATTTTTTTGGTTCGTTTGTTAATTTTTTTAGGTCACACCAGTGATGCTCAGGGTTTACTCCTAGCTCTGCACTCAGGAATTACTTCTGGAGGTGCTCGGGGACCATATAAGACGCCAGGGATCCAACCCAGGTCGGCTGCGTGCAAGGCAAACTCCCTACCGGCTGTACATTTTTTTTGCTTTGGCCCCAAGCATGCATTTTTAAATACTCATGTTGATATACTTTACTCAGCTGCCTTTCCGAAAAGGCTCTGCTGTTGGAGAGGGGAAGGGAACACTCAGAAACCAAAGACGTCTCTCACGTGACTGCAGGGAACCGAGGAGGCCTGGCGACCCCGCCAGCCTCATGTCTGCCAGCTTCCTGATGAAGTAAGGACTTTGGAAAACCAGGCTCCAGCCCATTACTGACGCAGGCTTAGAACCCAGAGCCCTGGCCCTATTTTCCCTGTAAGCCCAGATGCTTCTTAGTACAGCCCCTGGCCACATCCTTAGAGGCTACCGATACCTGCTTAGAGGCTACCGATACCTGCACTGTATATCAGCAAACATGTCGCAAGCATGCCGTCCTTACACACATGCACATCTTTGGCACCGCCCTGTCATGCTAACTCATGGTCCGTGCTTTTTCTGCTCTTACTGTTTTGTCTTTGGTCCACACTCAGTGGTGCTCAGGGGTTACTCCGGACTCTGTGCTCAGGGACTATTTCTGGTGAGGCTCGGGGGACCGTTACAGGATGCCAAGAGCCAAACCCAGGCCAACCGCATGCGAGGCAAACGCCCTTCCCTGCTGCGCTACCGCTCCGGCCCCGTGTTGCTTTAGTTTTGAAGCCACCCCCGGCAGTGCTCCTGGCTTTGAGCTCAGGGATCACTCCTGGCAGGCCTGCGGATCAAACCCTGATCGGCCGTGTGCGAGGCAAGCTTCCCGCCACTGTGCTATCTATCGTCCCACCCCCAGGCTTCTGTCTCTTTTTTTTTTTTTGCTTTTTGGGTCACACCTGGAGATGCTCAGGGGTTACTCCTGGCTCTGCACTCAGGAATTACTCCTGGCGGTGCTCAGGGGACCATATGGAATGCTGGGATTTGAACCCAGGTCAGCCGCGTGCAAGGCAAACGCCCTACCCACCGTGCTATTGCTCCAGCCCCCGGCTTCTGTCTCATTTGACCAAACGCTTTGCCCGCCAAGTGAGGCTGCTCAGCCCCCCGCCAGCCGTCCTGACCCTAGCGTCTGCGAGACCTCTGGGTAGGAGCCGTTGACTCTCTGCTGAGACAGGTCCTGCCCTCGGTGGCGGCCTCCCGGGTTCCCCCTGTGATTGACTGTCCTGCACCCTGACCTCCTGGAAAGGGGCCGGCCCTGAGCGTGGTCCCGGCTGCAGTGGGGGCAGGTGGCCCAGCGGGGGCTTTCCTGGCACGTGCGGGCTCCCTGGGCTCCCCCCACTCCCGGACTCCCACCCACCCGGTCTGCAGGCCCGCGGGGCTGTTTCTGTGGCTCCGACGGGAGAGCGAGTGGATACTTGGAGACCGGTTCCCCCTCGCACGAGCAGTTCCCCCCTCTGGGAGGGTCTGGGGGGCAGGTTCCCGCCCAGCGCCCCAGGGACACACACCTCGCAGGGCCTGGAGGTGGCCGGGCTTGAAGTAGTCTGTGATGAGCCCCGTGGTGTGGTCCGTGTGCTTCAGCTCCAGCTTGTCCTCTCGGTTCTCGAACCACTCCTTCACCTCCAGGGCCTGCGTGCCTGTGGGCCTGGGCGGTCACTGCTGCCCTCGAGGGCACCCGCCTCCAGCCACCCCCCCCTTTCCCCCCACTGGCCACACACACACACACACACACACACACACACACACACACCCAGCCCAGAGTCCCCACACCCGCCCGCCCAGTGCCCCCCACCCCGTGGCCAGGCTGCCCCCGTACACTCGGGGTCCTGGTAGGTGGTGAGGCGGGTCACCAGCCCGTTGCTGTTGAGGTACGGGCACCACTTCTCCAGCTTGGCTTTCCGGTAGTGGATCACCTTCGTCCCCTGGGGGCAGCGGGTCTCGAAGGCTGTGGACACAGGAGTGTGCAGGGTGGGTCCACACACACACACACACACGCGCGCGCGCGCGTGCATGCCCGCACACACCCCCCGCACAGACCCACAGACGCCTGCCCACATGCACGCACGCCTGAGCGCACAGACGCATGCCTGCCCCCACCCCCACGCCCACACACTCCCATGCACCGCGGCCTTGAAGCCCGTCCGAGTCCCGCCCTGCCCTGGAGGGGACGCTGGGGCAGGCAGCAGCTCCAACCCCTGCCCTCACACCAAGGGGGCTTGCCAACCCCCCGCCTCACCCCGAGCCCCCGTCCCCACGCGCCCCCGATCCTTGTCCCCTCCGAGTTTATCTGCACAGGCTTCTTCAGAAAACTCAGCTTGGATTCCACGGCCGGCAGGAACAACCCTTCATACCCACCCCCGCCCCCAAACCCTCGCCCCCAAACCCACGCCTGGCTCTCAGGCCCCGTCTCTCCCCCTTCCCACCTGGTAGAGGGGCTGTCGCCCTCCCCACCTGCAGCTGCACCCCTGCTCGACCCCACTCTGCCTGACCACAGGTGGAGGGGAGCGGCCAGGGCCCCCCTCCTCCCCTCCTGGTCTTTCCCGGCTCCCTCCCTCGTCCTGGGCCCCCGGAGCCCGGGCACCTACCTTCCTGGGAGATCTGGATCTGCTCCACCCAGGAGGGCGGCATGTCTAGGCCCAGGCTCTCCTCCTCCTTGCCCTGCAGGGAACGGCGGGGAGAGCTCAGGGGAACGGCGGGGAGAGCTCAGAGGCCGCAGCACGCTGGATCCCTGGCTCCCCCTCCCGCCCCCCCCCGCGGAGCCTTGCCTCAGGACAGTCCCGTGTGCCCCAACACCCCCCCACCCCTGCACACCCCTTTTGGGCCCTTTGAGAGAGAGGGGGGCTTCCAGCCCGGGGGACCATGCCCCATCCCAGCACCGCACGGTCCCCAGAGCACTACGAGGAGTGGCTCCGGAGCACTGAGCTGGGATTCATCACACTGGGCGTGGCCCAGAAAGCAGAGAAGGGGCAGGTCCTCCTGCAGCCCAGAGGGAGCCAGCACTGGGCCCCTGGGGGCCTGTGAGTCTCTGAGCCTCAGTTTCCTGACGCTGACCAGCCCGGGCCGTCGAGACTCGGTGGCTGCGCCTTCTGCTCTCTCTCCACACACCTGCCCGCCCGGGCTCGGCGGCCCGATCTCGTCACGGGGGCCCTCGGCTCGTTGGCGGCACCGACCCAGGTCACCTCTGCTCATCCCGGCCCACTTCCCGCTCGGGGATTTGTCTACGCCTCAGCCTGAGCCCGGTGCCCTCAGTCCTTCGCGCCTGAAGAGACCGTGTTCTCTTCTGAAAACCGTCACTCCCCTCCCCTCCCTCCCTCCTAACGGTTCCGCAGACAAGGGCCAAGAGTGGCCCCGGTTCTACAGGTCCTGGCCCTCCTGGAGCCCGCGGCTGCGTATTCAGCCACGGGACACCTGCACGTGCCACAGTGCCGTCAGCCCAGGGGGAGCAGAGCCAGTCAGCCGGGGAAGCAGCGTGGAAGGACGCCGATGCAGCAGCACAGAAGGCCCAGCTGAGACAGCGGCCGGCAAACCACACCCTCGGCGATGGCGCCAATGGCCCCAAGTGTAGGACAGCCCAGTTTTCACGGATTGTCTTTTCTTTTTTTTTTTTTTTTGGTCACACCCGGCGATGCACAGGGGTTACTCCTGGCTCTGCACTCAGGAATTACTCCTGGCGGTGCTCAGGGGACCATATAGGATGCTGGAATTCGAACCCGGGTCGGCCGTGTGCAAGGCAAACGCCCTCCCCGCTGTGCTATCGCTCCAGCCCCTCACAGATTGTCTTTGACTGGGATATTTTTCAGTAATTCCATTTGCCTTTTTGTTGCAAGCAGCAGTGTGAAATAAACTCTTCCGGGCCGGCTAGGGGGATGGGCACCGGGGACAGCAGTGGAGGGAAGGACACGCGGGTGTGGGATTGGAACACGGAATGCCAGAAACAGCTGTATCTTGAGCAACTTGTTATAAACCCTGGTGTTTAAATATGAAGTTAAAAAAACGATAACAAGCAAACCCTTTTCTCCAAATTTCTCTCCAGCCCTGGCCCATCTCATGCGGATGCATCTTGTGGCCAGCAGGGGGCGTCCTACTCACGGCCCGGGAGCCCGGCGCACAACGTGTCTTGTGGCAGAGCTCTGCGTCCTGGCCACAGGACTTTGATGTGGCCCCCAGCCACCACCACCCCCTCCCCCCCCTCTCCGAGACCCTGAGGCGGAGCCGTTTCCAAGCACACTGGCAGGGCTCCGCGAGGCTCCTGCCGGTGAGAAACCCGCTTTGGGAGCCGGGCTGTGGAACCCCGGCTCGAGCCCCAGCCCTGCGGCCTCAGGGGAGCTCCTTCCCCCTGTGCCACGGGTGCCACCCGCGCAGGGCAGCCTGGGACCAGGCCCCTTGGTGGCCGTGGGGGCGGGGAGGCCCTAGCTCCGCCTCAGCCCCGTGGACCACAGCGCACTCGAGCAGGATGTAGGGAGGGAGGGGGCGTTGGGGCCCTGGGGGGGCAGATGACCATCCAGACAGACGGGAAACCTCGGGCCCGCGGAGGGCCGGGGGGACGGCACAGCGGGGAGGGCGCTGGCTCTGCTCACGGCCAACCCAGGTTTGATCCCCGCACCCCAGACAGTCCCCCGAGCACCGCCGGGAGTGATTTTTGAATGCAGAGCCAGGAGTAACCCTCCCCTGAACACTGGCCAGGTGTGTGTATATGTGTGTGTGTGTCTGTGTGTGTCTATGTGTGTCTGTGTGTGTCTGTGTGTGTGCCTGTGTCTGTGTGTGTCTGTGTGTGTCTGTGTGTGTGCCTGTGTCTATGTGTGTCTATGTGTCTATGTGTGTCTGTGTGTGTCTATGTGTGTCTGTGTGTGTCTGTGTGTGTCCGTGTGTGTCTGTGTCTGTGTGTGTCTATGTGTGTCTGTGTGTGTGTCTGTGTGTGTCTATGTGTGTCTGTGTGCGTCTGTGTGTGTCTGTGTCTGTGTCTGTCTGTGTGTGTCTCTGTGTGTGTGTCTGTGTGTGTCTATGTGTGTCTGTGTCTATGTCTGTGTGTGTGTGTGTGTGTGTGTGTATGAGCACTGGCCAGGTGTGCACCCCCCACCCTCCCTGCAAATAAAACCCCAACCTCATGGACCGTTTGGTCTCAGACTTCTCGTCTTTCAGCCCTGCGGTCTGTAGCCGGCTACAGGGGCACCAGCAGATGGGCCCAGTGGCTCAGGTTGGCAAGAACACACACACACACACACACACACACACACACACACACACAACCTCGGGGGAATGGAGCCTTCGAGCAGTGGGGCATTCACCCCAGGTGTGGCCACTGAGAGTCCTGCCCGGGAGAGACGGGACAAGGAAAGCTCACAGTGGGGCAGGGCAGATCCCAAGGTGGCAGGGAGGGAGGGGTCTGGGGACGTGAGTGGGACCCCGGTGGCCAGGCACGCAGGGGGTCTGAAGCAAGACCTCTCTGGCCTGGGGCCCCGAGGGGTGCGAAGGCAGCGCCTCGGCCTAGGGCGAGAGGAGACGGGTGCCCGGGTGGCAGCCCCCGCCCTCCCTTCTCCCTGGGACCTCGGGGTGCCCGTCCGTGGCACGATGCCAGCTGGGCCGGACCCTGCCGCCTCGAGGGGTCTAGACAGCACGCCCGACGCACCAGGTTCTGCAGGTCCTCGTCGTCGATCATGGTCTCGTCCTCCTCCTCCGCCGGGGCCAGCTGCGGCTTGTCGGTCCCCGCCAGCATGTACTCCCACTGCACGTTGTCCCCCAGGTCAAAGGCCATGTCCTGGGGGCAGAGGGGCCCGGCTGAGTTGCCCCCATGGCCAGCAGGTGGGGAGAGGGGGTCCTGGCCCAGCCCTGTCCTCGAGGGACCCAAACCCCCTCCAGCCCCCGTGAAGACACACCCCCTCCCCTTGGGTTGGCGGTCTCCGGAGAGGCCGTGCCGTGCGGTGGGATGGCGGAGGCCCAGGGAAGCCATGCCTCCGTGCCTCTCTGCCTTCTGACCAGCTAGGCCCCCTGAGCTGGGGCTCTCCTCCAAGAGGTCTCTCCCAGCTGTGGAGGGACCCCCGCCCCCCACCCCACCCTTGGTTTCCCATCCACTGCCCTGGCAGAGCACGCCCCACCCTCATTCGGGAGAGAGCTCGGAGCCCAAGGGCATCTTCCTGGGCCTGTCAAGGGGCTGCCTGGCTCTGTCCTCATTGTGTGTCTGACCCTGGGTGGGGAGCTCCCCTCAGAGCCAGACTCTGGCTGGGAGGTGGGGGGTGGGCAGGCTTCCTCGGGGTGTACCCACTTTTGGCACCTCCTTAGTGGTATGGGCTGGCTAGACACTCTGCTTTCTTTTTTTTTAGAGGGGGGGTCACACCTGGCAATGCTCAGGGGTTACTCCTGGCTCTGCACTCAGAAATTACTCCTGGCGGTGCTCGGGGGACCCTATGGGATGCTGGGAATCGAACCCAGGTTGGCCGCTTGCAAGGCAAATGCCCTCCTCGCTGTGCTATCGCTCCAGCCCCCAACACTCTGCTTTGTTCTCTAGATCAAGATGAAGCAGCAAAGCCCGGAGCACACAGCACGTCCTCACAGCCTGCTGCCTCCCTGTGGCCCGGGTCAGAGCCCTTCTGAGCTTCTCTGGGCTGGGGCTGGGCCTCACCCGGCATTGCCAGGGTCTCCTCCTGGCTCTCGCCCCCGGGACTATCTCTGCGGCCCCAAAGTCTTCGTTCGGTCTGTGGTTCCCTGGGGGTAATGGTTACAGGGTCCGGGCGGTGGAAGTCCCAGCGGTGGAAGGGGAGTGGGGTGTGAGGGCACTGGAGAGACGCCCAGGAAGGGGCCACGGCTGGTGGCTGCCCCCTGCCCGGCCACCCCGCCCCCACGACGACTGACCACGCCTCTCCCCGGCCACCCCGCCCCCACGACGACTGACCACGCCTCTCCCCGCCCCGCACCTTGCAGCCGTTCCAGCAGTCCTGCATGTTGACCCAGTAGTTCTTGTGGTTCCAGACGCTCTCGATGCCCAGGAAGTTGTCGTCCTCGGGGCTGTAGCCCAGCGCCGTGAACGGGTCGATGAAGAAGGTCTCGGGCACCTCGCGCTTCCCCGACAGCACCAGCACCCAGGAGTGCACCCGCAGGCCGTGCAGGGGGTCGGCACCCTCCTTCTCCAGCTCCTGCACGGGGAAGGGGGCAGCGGCGGCCTGGTGGGGGGGGGCAGCAGGGGGCCTGCACACGCCGCTGCCCCGGTCCAGGGGAGCTGGGATCTGACCCAGGCCACACTGCTGGCCGAGCCCCGGTATTCTCCCACGGGGCCGCCCTCTTCCCTGGAGGCCAGGCTGGACCTCAGGCTCTGGGAAGTCGAGGTGCCGGCCACCCTCCTCTGACTCAGGCGAGAGGACACCCGGGAGAGGGGACTGCAGGGCCGCCTGGGCTGGTCCCCGGGTGTCGTGTGCGCCTGTGTGTCTCCGGGGCCTGGACCGGAGGGGAAGCTCAGGGAATACAACATGGAAGGGAAGGAAGAAAGGGGGTGGGAGGGAAGTTGGGAGGGTAAATGGAGGCAAGGAAAGCTGGGAAGGTGGATGGACGGGTGGATGAGTGGGTGGGTGTGTGGATGGATGGATGGATGGATGGATGGATGGATGGATGGGTGTGTGTGTGGATGGATGGATGGATGGTTGGATGGATGGATGGATGGGTGTGTGTGTGGATGGATGGATGGATGGATGGATGGATGGATGGGTGGATGGGTGGGTGTGTGGATGGATGGATGGATGGATGGATGGATGGATGGATGGATGGATGGGTGTGTGTGGATGGATGGGTGTGTGTGGATGGATGGATGGATGGATGGATGGATGGATGGGTGGGTGGAGGGATGGATGGATGGATGATGGATGGATGGATGGATGAGTGGGTGTGTGGATGGGTGGATGAGTAGATGGATGGGTGGGTGGATCGGTGGAATGGAGGGTGAGTGGGATGAGTGGGTGTGTGGATGAGTGGGTGGGTGGATGGGTGGGGGGTGGGTGCGTGGGTGGAAAGATGAGTAGATGGGAGGAAAGCTGGGCATGAGGTGGGAGGTTGAAAGGATGTCCGGGAGGAGGGGTGAGAGGTCAAAGAGTTGGGAGCCGTGTGAGGACAGGGAGCTGGGGGTGGACGGGAGGAAGAAAGGGAAGAAGGCAGGGAGGGAGGGAGGGAGGGAGGGAGGGGAGAAGGAAGGAAAGAGGGAGGGAGGAGGGAGGGAGGGAGGAGGGGAGCCTGGAGGAGGGTGGGGGATGGCTCCAGATGTGGAGTGGGTGAGCCCCACTCCAGGAGTCCCCCTCACGGTGGCGGGACACTGGGCCTGCAACTCCGCCGGGAGCGACTGTGAGCCACACGCCCTGACACGGAAAGAAGCCCCCGTTGGAAGCTGGCTGCCCGCGGGTCCGACACAGCCCGGCAGGGTGGGGGGCAGGCATGAGCTCTCTCTCCAGGCCCCGCGCCCGCCCCCAGCTGAGCCGCCGGGGGTGGGGGTGGGGGGCCCACCAGGAGCTGCTCCTCCTCCTTCCTCCTCTGCTTCTCCTCCTCCTCGCGCATCGCCTTCTTCCTCTTCTCCTCCTGGTCGTGCTCGAACCTGCTGGTCAGGTCCTTGGGGGGCTTGATGGTGTACTTCTTCGTGGGCAGCTTCTCCTTCTCCTGGACCACCTGCACCCGAAGGGAGGGGAGAGAAGGGGCCCCAGCCCTGGTGATTCTCATTCAGGGCGACCCCTGCCGCTCCTCCGGCCCCGACTCCCCGGCCCCTGATGAGGGAAGGGCCCCACTGCTGCTCAGAGAGGGGCAGGCCCTGCCACGTGCTGTCCTCATGCCCTGCCACGTACTGGCCTCACACCTGCCACATGCTGTGCTCACAGCCTGCCACGTACTGGCCTCACACCTGCCACGTGCTGTGCTCACGGCCTGCCACGTGCTGTCCTCATGCCCTGTCACGTGCTGTGCTCACGCTCTGCCACGTGCTGTGCTCACACCTGCCACGTGCTGTGCTCACACCTGCCACGTGCTGTGCTCACGGCCTGCCATGTGCTGTGCTCACGCCCTGCCACGTGCTGTCTTCATATGGGGGCAAACCACTGTCATGGGGGTCTCCAGTCTGGACATTGCAGGGTTTCCTGTATTGACTTACCAAGATTACTGGGAGGGCCAGAGTGATAGCACAGTGGGGAGGGTGCTTGCCTCACATGCGGCTGACTGGGGTTCGATCCCTGGCATACCAGATGGTCCCCTGAGCACCACCAGGAGTAATTCCTGAGTGCAGGGCCAGGAGGAATCCCTGAGCACCACTGGGTGTGTCCCACTCCCTGAAAAAGATTACTGGGGACAAGGAAGAAGAGAGAGAGATCAAGCGAGCACATATGTGTGCATGTCTGTGTGCCTGAGTATATGGCTTTTATGTATGTGTCCATGAGTGTATGCGTGTGTGCAGCTGTGTGCCTGTGTGCAAGTGTGTATGCCTGTGCATGCCTGTATGTGTGCATGTGCGTGTGTGCATGTGTTATACGAATGTGTGGTAGGGGGTGATGGGCCCGGGACGGCTTTGGGGGAGAGCCAAGGGGCTCTGGGTTTCGAGGCCTCCGGACCCCGCCCCAGCTCCCGCTGTCTGACCTGGCCACAATTCCTTCGCTCCCTGGCGCCCACGTTCCCTAAGAGCAGGGGCTGCCGGCCAAGAGCACTGCTGTGAGGACCAGGCAGGTGCCCACCCACCTCTCACCCCTGCTGGCAGCGCTTCCGTGCTGAGCGCCCGGGGGAGCGGAGAGGCCCGTGTGGGATACTCCAGGTCTCGGGAGTCCAAAGCAACCAGGCGTATTTCTAACCTTTTTCCAGGACCGGGACCCTGAGAGCGCAAGACGCCTTCTCTCCTCCCTCCAGCAGAGGGCGCTCCCACAGTGCTCAGCAGTACCCAGGCCCAGCCCTGAACTGCCAAGCCCCCGAGCCCTGACCCTGAATCCTGGGAGGTTTGTTGCCTTGGTTTGTCCACACCCGGTGCTGCTCAGGCGTCACTCCTGGCATGCTCAAGAGACCAGAGAGGGTGCAGGGATTGACCCGCTCAGCCGCCTGCAAGGCAAGCGCCCTCCCCGCTGTACTGTTGCCCGGCCCCTGGATCCTGGGATGAGACCAGCCTGGGAAGGGTATTTTCTACCTGTGGAACAGCTCTTCGCTAAGACAAAGAGACGCTCTGTGACGGCTCAGACCCTTTCAGCTCACTCTGAGCCAACAGACAGACGGACAGACAGACAGACAGACACAGCTGTAGCATGGGGCCAGCTGGGGTGGTGCACTCGGAGACCTTCCTCCCCGGGTATGCCCTAAACACGCCCACCCCTCTGCTTGCCCCCTCTGTGCAACCCGCTGGTGGCTTCTTCCTTTCTTTTGGAGTTTAAATGGCTCATTAGGAGGGGCTGGAGCCATAGCACAGCGGGTAGGGCGTTTGCCTTGCACGCGGCTGACCCGGGTTCGATTCCCAGCATCCCATATGGTCCCCTGAGCACGGCCAGGGGTAATTCCTGAGTGCAGAGTCAGGAGTGACCCCTGAGTATCGCTGGGTGTGACCCCAAAAGCAAAAAATAAAAAAATAAAAAATAAATAAATGGTTCATTAGGACCAAATGGCCCGACCATCCACCTCCGCCCTTTCGGACCCCTGGACAGGAAGGAGCAGCTTCCTGAGCAACAGTGTGGAGGTGATGCTAGGACGGCTCTCTCAGCTTGCGCCTGATGCAGGACACACCAGTAGGAGCCCCGTGGCCCTCACACACCTGCCCTGTGAGGGAGCCCAGCAGCCAAGATTGAGCTTGGGGCAGCAGGGAGCAGGCCCCGTGGAAGGCCTTGGGGCCAGACAGAGCACCGGGGCAAGGAGTCCAGGAGAGGGAGGGGCCCGGGAGCGCTGGGCCCCCACTGCGAGGCTCTCCCCAGACAGCCCCGCTAGCCTGAGCACTGAGCCCCTGGCCTGGCTGGCCGAGTACCACAGGCAGTGGCCCGGGTCCTGAGGCACTGCCTGAGGGCGGCTGCCACCCCCCACCCCCAGCAGGCCGTGGCGGGGCTGGTACCTCCTCGGGCTTCACGGTGAGCGGGCACACCTCCCGGGTGAGGTCCATGGAGCACAGGTTCCTGGAGCCGTAGCCGTTGACGCAGTAAGCGTCGTAGCCGGCGCCGATGAGCAAGGAGCACAGCAGCACGCTGAAGTCGAAGCAGTTCCCCTTCTGGTCCTTGAGCACCGTGGTCGAGGAGTGCAGGGACGGGGGCTGCCACGGCCAGGCCCGCGGCTCAGCATAGCCCACCCCGCGGCTCCCCCGGCCCCCACCGTGCCCTGGATCTGGGTCCTCATCTCCGTGGGGGGGGAGTGTCTGGGAAGGGCGGCCTTAATGTTCCGGGTGGGGCGGTGACCTGGTGGATGGCGGAAGCTTCTGGAATGCTGCTTTGGCTGTGGTCTGTGGGCGCCTTCCAGCCCACCCTTTCCTGCCTCAGACCCTCCACCGCCCTCCTCCTTTCCCTCCACCTTCTCCTCCTCCTCCTCCTCTCCCTCTGCCTCCTCCTCCTCTTCTCCTTCTTCTCCTCCTCCTCCTCCTCCCTCTGCTCCGCCTTCTCCTCTTCCTCCTCCTCTCCTCCTCCTCCTCCTCCTCCTTCTTCTTCTTCTCCTCCTCCTCTTCCTCCTCTTCCTCTTCCTCCTCTTCCTCCTCCTCCTTCTCCTTTTCCTCCTCCTCCTCCTCCGCCTTCCTCCTCCTCCTCCTCCTTCCTCCTCCTCCTCCTTTTCTTCCTCCTCTTCCTCCTCCTCCTCCTCCTCCTCCTCCTCCTCTTCTTCATCTTCTTCTCCTCCCTTCTTTTTTTTTCTTTTTGGGTCACACACACCCAGCAATGCACAGGGTTACTCCTGGCTCATGCAATCAGGAGTTACTCCTGGCGGTGCTTGGGGGACCATGTGGGATGCTGGGAATCGAACCGTGCAGTGTGCAAGGCAAACGCCCTCCCCGCTGTGCTATTGCTCTGGTCCTCCTTCCCCTCTTGAGGTGAAGCCAAAGAGCTGTCACCTCCCCCGCCCTCTCCTTTCCCATCCCCTGAACTCAGGAGAGGGAGACTCTAGGGCCAGGAAGAGTGGTGTGTGTGTGGAGGGGGTGGGGGGCAAGACCGGGCTTGCTGCTGTGCGCCCTCAGGCAGGTGTCAGCCTCTCTCTGGGCCCGGTCCCTGTCACCAACGGGGCTCTGGGGGACACTAGTGGCTGAGGCTGGAGCCCAGCGGGGCCCCTGCGTGCCCCTCGCGGGCCGTGAGCTGAGGGAAGGAGACCCCAGGGAGCGGGGGTGGGGGTGGGGGGCTCACCGGCTTGAGGGGGTCCGGCAGGGGCTCCATGGAGAGGAAGTCGGAGACGAACTGGGCGCAGGTGTCCCAGTTGTAGAGCTCGGGGTGGGGCGTCAGGGTGGGCCGGAGCGTGGTGCTCAGGAACTTCTGCGGAGGGGACAGCCGCACTGACCGCGACAGCGCCTGGGGGCAGCCTGGCCAGACCCCCCCCACACACACAGCCCGAGCCCCCCGCCCCTCCCCCCCCCCCGCCCGGGCGGCAGGTCCCCGGACTGCGGGCGGCCCGGGAGGTGGTGGGCGTGTCTGGGTGCCCAGAGCGGGGGGGGGGGGGGGGGGGGCGGGGGGCGGGCTCTGGGGCCGCTGGCGCTGGGCGGAGGCGTGGGCTGGGCGGAACCGCTCCGCGGAGACCAGCGCCCCGAGCCGGTTCCAGACGGGCCCCCCAGCATGCGCCCCCTCAGCCCCCCTCCGTGCAGGCCCCTTCCCGGACACCCCCCAGGGTCCACTGCAGGGGAAATGTGGCTCCAGAGCAAAAGAGGCCGTGGGAACCTCGGCCTTAACTGTTTCTGCTCGGGGCCACACCCAGCGGTGCTCAGGGCTGACTCCTGGCTCGGTGCTCAGGGATCACTCCAGGGTAGGGGGAATGAGGCCAGGTGGGGCCTCCCCGAGGTGCTGGGGCCCCGGCGCTGTCTCAGACGCTGGCAGCAGATCCCTCTGCCGGGGGCCCCAGGAGGCACCGGGTGCGTGGGGCCCGCGTCTAACAGGCCCGGGACCCCGAGTTTGATCCCTGGGCTCCTGAGCACTGTCACCCCGCAGGCCCAAGAGTCGCAGCCTGGCAGGGCAAGGACAGACCTGGAGACACTCAGACAGGGCAGTGTCCGGGCCTGCTGGCGGCCCCTGGTTTCTGTGCCCCGCCCTGGCAGGGCTGGGCTCAGGCTGGGCACTGCATCGGGTGTCCGACAGCTCTGGGGAGGGGCACCGGGGGGAGTCCAGTCCCTCTAGCCCCCTGCCCCATGCGGACTCAGGTGGGGGTCTGTGGCCCTGAGCTGTGCAGCCCTAAGGTCTGTCCTCCCCACTCTGCCACCGCCCCCTCCCTGCCCCCTGCCCCCTGCCCCCCGCCCCCCCAGCCTTACGGGCACTTGGCATTCGTTGAGCGGGTGCAGGAAGAGCGGCACGCGGTCGGGGCACAGGTGGCTGTACTGCCGGGAGAAGTTGTCGGCCACCTGCAGCAGGCGCTCCTCCTTGGGCGAGTTGCTCCGGTAGGAGAGGGGCAGCTTGGAGGTGTCCAGGGAGAAGCTGGGAACCGTCCTGTGGCCGCCAGATGGGGAGGATCAGAGCCTGCCCCCCCCCCGCTCTGTCCCGCCCTCGCTCCCCCTCACGGCGGCCAGGACGGGGAACAGAGAGGTTGCGGGAGCGGCCCGGGGTCACACAGCTAGGGCAGGGGAGCCTGACGTCCCCGTCCCGCTCACTGGCTGGGCACGGCGACGTCCATGTCCTGCAGCTTCTTCTCCAGCTCCCGCACGGTCTCCTGCGACATGATGGTCCCCTCCCAGCGCGGCTCCGGGGGTCTCAGCAGCACCTTCTCGCCCCGCTCGGCCGCGTCCTCGCGCTCCGCCTGCTCCTCCTCCTCCACCTTCTCGCTCAGCACCTCCATCCCCGGCTCTGCGCGGGGACAAGGGCGCCCGCCGCGGTCCAGTGTCGGCCTTGGCCTTGGCGGGGGGGTGGGGCAGGGGGTGTCGGCAGGACCGGATGTGGGGAGGCGGGTGGGGGTGGTTCAGGCCCACTGAGGAGGCACCGTGCCCTGGATACCGAGTCCACCGTCTCCCTGGGCCCAGAGTGCTCCTTGGGGCAGTGCTCGGAGGGCTGGGGCGGGCGCTGGCCTGCCGCGGAGCCCCAGCTGAGCCAGCGGGCCGGCCGGTGAGTTGGAGCCAAGGCCTTGTGGGCAACAGTGAGAGGAGACGAGGTTCGAGACAATGAGAGAGGGGCTGGCGCCATCGGACCGCGGGCAGGACGCGATCGCCCTGGTTCAATCCCCACAGGGGCCCCCAGCACCGCCGGGAGGGTTTCCTGAGCACAGAGCCAGGAGCCAGCCCTGAGCACTGCAGGTGTGGCCCCCCCAGCCGCCCCGCCCTCCCCAAAGGAGAAGAAAGATGATGGGGGGGATGAGGGTGAGAGAGAAGGAAATAGGGGGAGGTGGGGGAGGAAGAGGGAGAAGGGGGGAGGGGGAGGAGAGGAGGAAAGAAAGAAGGGGGGAGGGAGGAAAGGGGAGGAGGAGGAGGAAGAGAGGAAGAGGAGGGGCAGTGGCATCACTTGGCCACTACAGCACCTGGACAAGGAGCAGCAGGTGTGGGGGACAGTCAGCCCTCAGGACCCAGGTCAGTTTGGGGGCACGGAGAAGCCTCTGATGGGGAGCGAGTGGGGAGCAGGGTGCGGGGTGCCAGCTCCCCCGAGGCTGACCACGCGGCTGACCACACAGCTGACCACACGGCTGACCGGCCAGTGCCCAGCTGAGCCCCAGTCCTGGCCGCCCTTGTGGGGGGCGAGGAGGGGGCTCTCACCGCCTGGGAATAGAGTGGGGTGGGCGCCCCAGGGCCAGGGGATGGCCCCCGGGGGACGGGGCGGTGCAGGGCCGAGAGCCCAGAGCCCGCCCACCCGCTGAGAGCCCCGAGCGGCGCCCCAGGGAAACGTGGGGAGACCCGGCCCCACATTAGCGGCCAGAGTCTGGTGCTGGCGCCCACAGCTCCATGACCCCGCCCGACTGCCCTGTGCCCCTGCCCACACCTGCTCCCCTGGCAGACAGGGCGAAGGGGTGAGGCCAGCAGATCCAGCCCGGCGGGTGGCTGAGGGTGAGAGGGTCCCGAGGCGGGGAGACAGACGGGCCCCCCCAGATTCTCCTGCCCCTGGTGCAGACGGGCGGGAGCCAGAGGACCAGAGGCCCCGAGAGAAGGCCGGGCCCCGGGGAAGGGCGCGGAGCTCTGTCTCGCCGGGACTCCGGAGGGCCCCTACCCTACCCTGGCCTCGGTTTCCCCCCTGCCAGAGGCAAGGGGCACACGTGAGCCTCAGTGGAATGTCAGCCTGTCTGAGGCCCCGGGGGTCCCCGCAGGCCTTGCCGGGCCCCTCACTTCTCCATGGACGAGCCTCACGCCAGGGGTCGAGCAGCTCCGGGGCAGAAGCCGCGGTTCCAGCCTCGGGCCCGGGGAGCAGGCGCCAGGCAGCGCCAGGCAGGCCCCAGCCGACAACAGTGACAGCAGCCCCGCGTGCAGGCAAGGGAGCCCACCCCGCGCCCAGGCCCTGCCGGCCCCCGGGAGGCCGCACCGACCCCTGCCCAGCACCCACGGCTCCCCCAGCCCCTGCTCCCGGACACTGTGCCGACGCCTCCCCAGGGACCATCCTGTCTGCCCCCTTGTGACGCCACTCGGCACGAGGAGCCGGCTCGGGGACGGAGCCTCAGTTGAGGTGTGGGCAACACCAGAACACGGGGACGGGCACGGCCACCAGGAAGAGGGGGGCTACTGAAGGCTGGGGACAGCTCTCTCACCCCCCACCCCCAGCCCTGCCCAGAGACCCTCCCCACCCACCCCTGCAGCACTTCCTAGGCACACACACTCACACTCACACACACACTCATAAACTCTCATGTACACACACTCATACGCTCACATGTACACACACTCATACACTCACATGTACATACATTCACGTACACATATGTACACTCACTTTCACAATACTTATACACTCATACAGACACACAAATGTTCACACACTCAAAAATTCAAGTATACACACTCATACATACACACTCATGTACACACATGTACACTCACATATACACAGATTCACGTGTATACACACTCATACACTCCCTTTCACACACACTCATACACTCACATGTACACACGTATACACGCTCATGCGCTCACTTTCACATACACTCATACACAAACACACAGCACATATACACTCATACACTCACATGTACTCACACACTCATACATTGACACACTCATACACATGCTTTCACACATGCAAACTCACATATACATGCACATATACACAATCACGTATACACATATATGCACACTCTCATACTCACACAATACTCACATGTACCCCCACACACACTCAGATACTCACATGCACACTCACATATTCACACATACTCACATTCATACAACGCAACCACACTTGTGCACATACACACACATACACAAGAACATACACTCACATATACACATTCTCACACACATTCAACAACACATATCACTGCATGCACACACTCATGCGCACACACAAGAACACACTAATACACTCGTGAACACACACAGCACATACCACACATGTGCGCACACACTCACACTCACGTACATGCATCACTACACATGTGTGCACAGTCTCACATGTACTTATACCATGTATGTACACACACTCACATAGCACATGTCCTTTCACACCCTCACATACGCACACTCACACTGACACCTAGAGACACATACACACCCACACCTGGACACCCCTCTACACATGCACGCATTCACACACTCCCATATACACGTGCTCACATAGAGACACACACAAACAAACACACACTAACACAGATGCCCCCAGAAAGAGAAGAGCTGGAAGCCCCCTTACCAACATCACCCCACTCTCCTCCTGCCAGACAGGGCTGAGCACCCCCCACCCCCCTCTAGTCCCTGATCCCCCTCACCTCTCTCTGGACAGTCTGGACGATCTGTTACCCCGTCTCCATGGCAACAACGTCAGCATGGAGGGCCTCCCTGGAGAGGAGACTTCTGGGAAATGTAGTCTTCTCTCTCAGTTCAGTCTGGTCCAGAAGACCCCCGCTCTTCAGGGCCCCCTGGCCGGAGGAGGGCTGGAGCCAGTTGGGCCAGTTGGAAAAAGTTGGTTCTTAAAATGTCCAGAATGTTTATGTCAGTTGAAGAGCAGACATTATTGCAAGAGGAGTTTGACGAGCTTATGTAACAAGAAATCAGAAAATAAACCCGCAAAGCACCCTTCGAGGCCTTTCATGTACTTTGTTCTTTTGCAGGCCCTTGGTCGTTTGTGTGAAGGGAGGGGAGTCCCTCAGCTCCTCTTCCCAGCCGGTGTCCAGGGGTGCCCCTGGCTGCCTCCGGAGGGGCTGGGCCTCATCAACACCCTGGAGCCGGCCAGGGCGGCTCAGCAAGGCGTTCCCCGCCCCGCAGACGTTCCCAGGCTCCGTCACCTTTGGCCCTGCACAGACCGGGGCGGGGGGGGGCCTTGACCCTGGCGCGGCCAGGGGCATGGGCACTGCCCAGAGTCCTGGGGCTGGTCCCGGCACTAACCCACGGGACAGGGAATCACACCGGGAGGAGACGAGTGAACCCCAGTGACGCTGATTGTAAGGCCTTTAAGTTCTGGGAAATGAGGAGACAATGATGGATCTCTCAGTCCTTCTGGAGAATATTTGCACCCGGGCATTCGGAAATATTCTCTCTCTCTTTCTCTCTTTCTTTCTTTCTTTCTTTCTTTCTTTCTTTCTTTCTTTCTTTCTTTCTTTCTTTCTTTCTTTCTTTCTTTCTTTCTTTCTTTCTTTCCTTCTTTCTTTCTCTTTCTTTCTCTTCTTTCTTTCTTTCTTTCTCTTTCTTTCTTTCTCTCTCTCTTCTCTCTCTCTTTCTTCTCTCTTTCTTCTTTCTTTCTTTCTTTCTTTCTTTCTTTCTTTCTTTCTTTCTTTCTTTCTTTCTTTCTTTCTTTCTTTCTTTCTTTCTTTCTTTCTTTCTTTCTTTCTCCTTCCTCCTTCCTTTCTTCCCTTCTCCCTCCCTCCCTCCCTCCCTCCCTCCCTCCCTCCCTCCCTCCCTCCCTCCCTCCCTCCCTCCCTTCCTCCCTTCCTTCCTTCCTTCCTTCCTTCCTTCCTTCCTTCCTTCCTTCCTTCCTTCCTTCCTTCCTTCCTTCCTTTGTTCTTCCTCCCTCCCTCCCTCCCTCCCTCCCTTCCTTCCTTCCTTCCTTCCTTCCTTCCTTCCTTCCTTCCTTCCTTCCTTCCTTCCTTCCTCCCTCCCTCCCTCCCTCCCTCCCTCCCTCCCTCCCTCCCCAGCCCTCCTCTCACTTCCTCTATGTGCATTATCCCCCTCAGCTTACAGCCTTCTCCAGGCCCTGCCCCAAGTAACAACCATTCTGACCTGTGTCCATTGTCTGTGAATGGGCATTTCATAGCATGCTGGTTTTGTTTGTTTGTTTGCTTGTTTGTTTGTTTTTTGCTTTTTGGATCACACCCAGCGATGCACAGGGGTTACTCCTGGCTCTGCACTCAGGAATTACTCCTGGCAGTGCTCGGGGGACCATATGGGATGCTGGGAATCGAACCCGGGTTGGCCGAGTGAAAGGCAAATGCCCTACCTACTGTGCTATCGCTCCAGCCCCATATGCAGGGTTTTTTTTTTTTTTTTTTTTTGCTTTTTGGGTCACACCTGGTGATGCACAGGGGTTACTCCTGGCTCTGCACTCAGGAATTACCCCTGGCCGTGCTCAGGGGACCATATGGGATGCTGGGATTTGAACCCGGGTCGGCCGCGTGCGAGGCAAACGCCCTACCCGCTGTGCTATCTCTCCAGCCCCAATGCAGGGGTTTTTTTTTGTATTTTTAAAAATAATTTATTTATTTTTAATTAGTGAATCAACGTGAGGGCACAGTTACAGATTTATACATTTTTGTGCTCATGTTTCCCCCATACAAAGTTTGAGAACCCATCCCTTCACCAGTGCCCATTCTCTACCACCAGTAAACCCAGCATCTCTCCCACCCTCCCCAGTCCCATCTCCCCCCACCCCACACTGCCTTTTGATCTCTCTCTCTGATTAGGTGTTGTGGTTTGCAATAAAGGCGTTGAGTGGCCATTGTGTTCAGTCTCTAGTCTATATTCGGCACGCATCACCCTTCCCCCACATGACCTCTGACCACATTTTACTTGGTGTTCCCTTCTCTGAGTTATATGCAGGCATTTTTAACGTGTACATGAGTGTGTGTGTGTGTGTGTGTGTGTGTGTGTGTGTGTGTGTGTGTGTGTGTGTAGACCACACCTGGAGGTGCTCAGGGCCTACTCCTGTCTCTGCACTCAGGGACCCCTCCTGGCCTGCTCAGGGCACCATATGGGATGCGGGGATCAAAGCTGGTGTGAGCAAGGCAGACGCCCTCGCCGCTGTGCTATCTCTCCAACAGTGGGGCTGATCTTTCGAGTATATGGTTTTTCAGAGCTCCTTCCTCTCACGAGGCTGTGAGTAGCTGCTCCTACACTGACCGCAGAGGTCTTTGCCTCCCCGCAGACCTTTCGTGCATAGCTCATCTCTGCACCAGGCGTCAGTTCGGGGCACTTTATTTTCTTCTCAGATGAGCCAAGTTTCCACCGCTTATGTGAAACCACCTGCCCCTTCCTGGTGATGACACTGTCCGTGTGGCAAGCCCTCTAGGCACCTTGGCGTCTGCCCCTGAGCCCTCGGCTCTGCTCCACTGCTCCGAGTGCCCATCTGTTGGATTTCCACCTTTGTTCTGCTACTCCTGCAGGCCAAGGCCCGATGAGTCTGCCCGCTGACGTAGCTACCTGGGCCTGAAGTGGTAGCACAGTGGATGGTGTTTGCCTAGCGTGCAGGCTGCCCAGGTTCGATCCCGCATTCTCCATGGCTCCCCGAGCACCACCAGGAGTAATTCCTGACCGCAGAGCCAGGACTAACCCCTGAGCACCACCAGGTGTGGTCCAAACAAACAAACAAAAATCCCGCCAAAACATAGCAATTTGGGGGCTATATGCTTCCCTATAAATTTTAGAATTAGTTTTCTAAAAAAAAATTGTGATTATTTTTTTTAAATTTTTTTTTTTTTTTTTTTTTTTTTTTTTTTTTTTTGCTTTTTGGGTCACACCTGGCAATGCACAGGGGTTACTCCTGATTCTGCACTCAGGAATTACTCCCTGGCAGTTCTCAGAGGACCATATGGGATGCTGGGGATTGAACCTGGGTTGGCCACGTGCAAGGCAAACGCCCTACCCACTGTGCTATCACTCCAGCCCCTTGTTTTAATTTTAAAATTTTAAAAAATTATAATTGAATCACCTGAGATAGCTCGTTACAAAGCTGTTCATGACTGGGTTTTAGTCATACAGTGTTCCAACAACCATCCCTCCACAGTGCTCATTCCCCAGCATCAATGTCCCTAGTTTCCCTCATCACCACACCTCCTCCCCCCCAGCCTGCCTCTATGGCAGACACTTCTCTCTCTCTCTCTCTCTCTCTCCTTCCCTTTCCCTCTATCTCTCTGTCTCTGTCTCTTCTCTCTGAGTGTGTCTCTGTCTCTCCCTCCCTCTCCTGTCTCTCTCCTTCCCTTTCCCTCTATCTCTCTGTCTCTCTGTCTCTTCTCTCTGAGTGTGTTTCTGTCTCTTTCTCCCTCCCTCTCCTGTCTCTCTCTGTCTCTTCTTCCCTTTCCCTCTTTCTCTCTGTCTCTCTGAATCCCTCTCTGTGTCTCTCACTATCTGCCCCTCTCTCTGTTTCTCTCCCTCTCTGTGTCTCTGTCTCTCTCCCTCTGTAGCTGTCTCTCTCCTTCCCTCTCCCTCCCTCCCCCTCCCTCTCCCTCCAACTAGTCTTTAGCCTGGATACACCGTGGGGGGCTGTGGGGGGTGGTGCAGCAGAGAGCCTGGCGCTTTGCCCCAGCCCCGCCCTCATGTGCTGTCCTGTTCTGTCAGGTGTGATCCTTCCCCGGACTCCAGGTGTGATCCCCAGTGCCGCAAGAATCGCAACCTCAGGCACACCCCAACCAAGTACGCAACGCGGGACTTGGCAAGAACACCGCAAGGGAAGGAGAAATAAGCGCAACGGGGAGACTGCAACCCTGGGGCTCCGGCACGGCTTGCTGCTGGAGCCCTGGACGGACGCCTTCAGAATCGTGCTCGACCTTTTCACCAGACGGTCTCGGCCTGGCCGGACCCTGCCAGTCTCCCTCATTCCTGGGTATTTGCTGTGTGTCGTAATGAAAAACCTGGCAGAGAGTCTCTGGCCCGCGTGCCTGGCTGTCTTCCCCAGGGCCCCTCAGAGGGGATGGGCTCCAGCCTCCCTCCCCTCCCCTCCCCGAGCAGAGCTCCCAGGGGCCGAAGACCTCTGGAGCCTAGCTACAGCCATGCTCAAGGCCATGCGGTATCTTTTAGCCTACTTCTCCCTCCGGAGAACCTGGCAAACTACCGGGAGTTTCCTGCCCACATGGGAGAGCTTGGACCCCACAGCCCCCGCCCCCCCAGTCACTCTCCTCCCAGCCGGCTTCTTTACAAAAAATTTTTTTTCTTTTAACTATTTTCTTATTTTTTTCTTTTAATTATTATTATTTCTCGGTTTGGGGGCCAAACAAGCAGGGCTCAGGGCTTACTCCTGCCTCTCCCAGAAGGACCCGGGGATTGAACCCAGACTGGCTGAGCGAGAGGCAAGCCCCCGACCCGCCGTCCCGTACCAGCCCACTCCACGCCCCGAGTGGCCTCTGCGCCGCCAGGTGTGACCCAAAAAGGGAAAAAAAAAACAGTCTGGTCAGCCCCGGGGCCTGCTCCCCTCGAAGCTCCTCTGGGCCCAGCCCCTGCTCAGCTCGGGAGCCCTGAGCCCTGGGAAGAGTCTCCCCACCTGCCCCCCGAGGGGTGAATTTTATTTATTTATTAATTTTGTTCAGGGGCCACGTCTGGCAGTGCTCAGGGCTTCCTCCCGGCTCTGTGCTCTGGCATCACTCCTAGCTGGCGTGGGGGACCCTGTGGGGTACCAGGGGGTTGAACTTGGGTTGGCCCCGTGCGAGGCCAGCAGGCGCCCTCCCCGCTCTCCTGGGGACTCCCGAGCCCCTTCTCCTTTTCTTCCCTTAATTGCTTTTGGTTGTGGGGCACACGCTGGACAGTGCTCAGGGGCTACTCCGGGGATGGTGCTCAGTTTCTCCTGGCGGTCGGGGGGACTGTGTGGTGCTGAAGACAGAGTCCAGGACTCCTGAGCTGCCCCCCCGCCCCCCCACACCCCTGCTTGCTTTGTGTCCAATTTTTTTTTCCCTTTTTGGGTCACACCCGGCGATGCTCAGGGGTCACTCCTGGCTCTGCACTCAGGAATCACCCCTGAAGGTGCTCAGGGGACCTTATGGGATGCTGGGAATCGAACCCGGGTTGGTCGCGTGCAAGGCAAACGCCCTCCCCGCTGTGCTGTTGCTCCAGCCCCTGGCGTCCACGTTTCCGAAGAAGATGACTTCTTCTCTCCCCGCCTCTATCTCCGCCATCTCGGCCTCTCGGCTTCCTCTTGAGGAAACCAACACTGGTTGTGAAATGGGAGCTCAGCCCCTGGGCCGGGCTGGGCTGTGACGGGCGCCGGAGCCACACGCTGCCAGGAGGCACCCGGTCAGGCAGCGTCCAAGAGGTGCGGGGACAGCGAGTCCCACCGGAGCCCGGAGATGCCCCCCAAGTACCTGCGACAGCCTCCTCCTGCACGGTCACTCTGTCCTCGGCTCTGCAGAGCCCCTGACCGCCGTCCCTCCAGCCCAGGTGCCGCGGAGCAGAGGGCAGCCCGCCACGTGGCGGGGTGGGGGGGCTGTGGGGTTTGCTGGAGGTCTCCCCCCACCCTCACCTCACCATGAGTGACCCGGTGACAGGGGATGTCAAGGCAGACGACATATCTGACCCGACTTGTAAAAGCTCTTCCTCAGGCTCTTGCAGCCCCCACAGGAGAGATCGTCCTGCCTCTGCCCCTCTCCCATGCCGGCCCCCTCTTGGCCCCAGACCCTCCAGCTCCATCCACGGAGCGGCAAATCCCCGGATCTGGCTCTTTTTTTTTGGGGGGGGGTCATACCCTGCAATGCATGCTCAAGGGTTCCTCCTGGCTCTGCACTCAGGAATTACTCCCTGGCGGTGCTCAGGGGACCATATGGGATGCTGGGAATCGAACCCGGGTTGGCCTCGTGCAAGGCAAACGCCCTCCCCGCTGTGCTATCATTCCAGCCCCCTGGCTCTTTTCTTAGAGCTGCAAAAGACACACAGCGACGGAGCAAGAGAGGCCCAGGGATGAGGAGAGAGCTGAGCTGAGTGCGAGGGCGTCTGGAGAGGGAGGGGTGCCCGGCGACGGGGGTGGTGTTGGAATTACGTGCGTGAGAAGCCATCAGAGCCAACCACAGAATCCCAATCAATAATTTTTTTTCTTTTGGCTTTTGGGCCACACCCAGTGATGCTCAGGGGTTACTCCTGGCTCTGTGCTCAGGAATTACTCCCGGTGGTGGTGCTCAGGGCATTGTTTGGGATGGTGGGGATTGAACCTGGGTAGGCCATGTGCAAGGCGAACATTCTCCCTGCTGTACTATCGCTCCAGTCCAATCAAAATATTTAAAAATTCCTACTGGAGTGGCTGGAGCAATAGTACAGCAGGTAGGGCGTTTGCCTTGCATGCGGCTGACCCGGGTTCAATTCCCAGCATCCCACATGGTCCCCCGAGCACTGCCAGGATGAATTCCTGAGTGCAGAGTCAGGAGTAACCCCTGTGCACTGCCGGGTGTGACCTCAAAAAAAAAATTCCTACTGGAAGGCAAGAACCTGCTTCCAGGGAGACCTCCTCCGAGGATTATGTCTGGTAAGAACCTTTTCACCCTTTTCTTCTCCATGGGCACCAAGCCAGCTCGCTGAAGAGCCAGTGAACTAGCGGGGGTCACCTCCCTCCTCTCACGGGCACACAGTGAGCCGCTGCCCCCCCCCCAGGTCCAAACTCCGAGCTCCGCAGAGGAATCTGTTCATTTATTTCAGCCTCGTTCTCGTTTCTCCGGACAGGGGCATTCCCTGAAGCCTGGTGTCTCCAGACCCCTGGAGAGCGGGTCGCCCCCTGAAGATCGGGGTTCTCTGTGAGCGAGGACAGGTTGGGGCAGCAGGACCAGCCTCTCTCTCAGCCCTAAGCAAACCTCGGCCCCCACAGCCCCCATCCTGCGGGGAGGCACTGGCCAAGCCCTCCCTGGGTCCAGAAGGTGGGCGAGGGCAGAGAGGCCCAGGAGGGAGGAGCTGGGTGAGGTCATGGCCCGGCCGGCAGCGTCTCGGGGTGACAGGAGCCCTGCCACGTGGGCTGTGCGCTCAGGTCCTCGGGGGCATCCGGATGGCACCTTCGAGACCACATGGCCCAACCTGGT
Organism: Sorex araneus; assembly: GCF_027595985.1. Taxonomy (NCBI): domain Eukaryota; kingdom Metazoa; phylum Chordata; class Mammalia; order Eulipotyphla; family Soricidae; genus Sorex; species Sorex araneus. Next base: position 22,603,043 of record NC_073309.1, read on the forward strand.
CTTTGCACCCCGCCCCCCCACCCCCACCCCCGCCCCCGCCCAGCCACGTTATACAAAGGCCCCCAAGGAGTCATGGTGTCGCTCCAGGGCACAGGGCCAGCCGAGCTGAGTCAGAGGGCCTGGCGGGGGGGGGGGGGGGTCCGCAGCCCCCTACCCATGAGACGTGACAGGGGTTTGATCGACACGTGCGGTGCCCGAGGAGGAGGCCGCGGCCCGCTGGCTGGGGAAGTAGAGCACCAGGAACCAGCAGAAGATGAAGACCCCTGTGGGGAGAGAGAGCGCCCTGGCAAACGGGGGGGGGCCCGGGAGTCTGGGGGCAGCCCCAGGGGACCGGCTGGCCTGGGTGACGGTCACCCAGAAATAGTAACCCCATTGTCAACGGAAAAGCAGGCCGACCGGAAACCCAGTCCTGGAAAGCAGAAGGAACCAAGCAGGTGTCTTGGCCACAAACCCCAGGGCCCTTGAAATGCCGTGTGCACCTGCGCATTTCTGTCCCGGACAGGAAAAGAAGTTCCTGCACATAGAACAGCCCCCCATGGGAGCGGGGTTGGCCCCACCGCCCCGCCCCCCAACTGAGGCCATGGGGGGGGGTGTGCCTTAGCAAGAAGGCAGGTTTCAGGTCCCAAAGGCACAAGACGTGCAGACAGCGATTATGACAACAGAAACGTGTGCTCCCACGGGACTCACGGCCAGTGCTCTAGAGTGCGTCCGACTCGGTCCCCGGCCCTCCGAGCTCTCCCCCAGCGATGCCCCCCAGTGGGACACGCTAGCTGCCGCTCCCTGCTCCCTCCTCTGCCCCCACTCCAGCCCAGGCCCCGCCCCCTCACCTTGCAGGGAGTTGAACAGGGCGAAGACATAGACGGTGGCCAGGCCCAGCGGCGTGAGGACGGCCAGCCCCCAGGTCACGCCCAGCAGGCAGGAGAGGCCCAGCACCGTGAGGACGCCCTTCCAGCTCTGCCCCTGCCCCTTGCCGGCCGTGGCACTGGACAGGGTGAAGATCTTCCAGGCCACCAGCCCTAGCACCACGGCGCTACAGAGGAACGTGACGAGGAAGTAGCCGTGGACGGTGACGTGGAGGGCAGAGGTGGCCGTCTTCTCACAGAACCAGCACCTGGAGGGGGCGAGCCCAGGGGGACAGGGTCCCTAGCCGCCCTTCGTAGAGAAGATGCTGTCGCCCCTCCCCGCACCAAGATCTCCGCAGACCAGGGGTCCCAAAAGCGTCCAGCTGGTCACAGAGCCATGTTTGTTTTTTTTAGGGGGGGTGTCACGTCACACTGGACAATGCTCAGGGGTCACTCCTGGCTCACGCACTCCGGAATTACTCCTGGCACTCAGGGGACCCTATGGGATGCTGGGAATCGAACCCGGGTCAGCCTTGTGCAAGGCAAATGCCCTACCTGCTGTGGCTCCAGCCCCCCAGAGCCATGTTTTATCTACCCCCTCATATGTTTTTTAAAAAACGGAATTCAGGACTCTAAGAGAGAGCACTGAGAGGGTAAGAGCACAGCAATCCAGTTGGTTTACTTGTTTGGTTTCAGCTTGGGGGTCACACCCAGCGGTGCTCAGGACTTCTGTTGGCTCAGCCCTTTCATGTGGCACACTGGGGGTTAAACCTCCCATAATAGGGCAGGTCACGGCAGAGCCTGGCAAGCTCTCCGGGGCGTATTCAATATGCCAAATACCGTAACAAATAACAGGTCTCATTCCCCTGACCCTGAAGAAAGCCTCCAACAGTTGGGAAAAACGAGTAAGGAGAGGCTCCTAAAAATCTCAGGGCTGGGATGAAGGGAGATGTTACTGGCGCCTGCTCGAGTGAATCGATGAACAACGGGATGACAGTGATGCAGTGATAGTGAACGGGACAGGTGGGGCCCCTGGGGAAGTGGCTTCTAGGTGCCTGTGGCTGGTGGTGGCCCAGCCCCTGTCAGGCACCCGCCTCCACTCCTGGTCTCCCTGCGCCTGTCTCTGGGCCTCAGTTTACCCCGATCAGGAGCAGCTGCCTCTGAGAGGGCTCCCCCTCACCGCCCCGCCTCCCCGCCTCCTCTGGCCCCACTCACAGCTCCAGCGAGACGCGCAGGTCCTGGTCACGGATGGCGAAGCGGCCGTAGCTGTCGGCACTAGCAGTGCCGATGACCACGAGGGCGGGCAGGCCTGGGCCCGGGGTAGGGGGGAGGCCGGGCGTCACCGGGGCACCCTGGGAGCCTGTCCCTCTCCCCCACGGCCCCTCCCACGCCGCCCCCGGCCTTCCCGCCCGCGCCTACCCCAGCCCACGGCACTGAGCTTCAGGAAATAGTAGCTGATGTAGGTGTTGAAGACCTTGATGACCAGCAGGTAGAGGTGCAGGGCCTCCAGGCCCATCCAGGTGAAGGTGCAGAGCAGGAAGTAGTGCAGGGCGGCGCCCCGGGCCCTGCAGGCCGCCCCCGTGCCCGCGGTGCCCAGCCCCAGGCTGACGAAGAAGGCCAGGTTCAGGAGGAACAGGCTCACGCTCAGAGCCACGTGGATCTTGGGGGCGTCTTCCGACTTGAACCTCTGCCGGGAGAACCTGGGGGGAGGGGGATGGCGGCTCCCACCGGGCACCCAGGCCCCGCCCACTCTCTTCCGCGCCCCAGAGCCCAGGCCCTGGGGTCTCTGCCGGCTCCCAGCCCTGCCTGCACCGCCGTTGCCCCCGGAGCTCTCCCAGGCCGGCCCATGGTCCACGCCTGTCCCTGGCCGACACACACACTCCCAAAGGCACATGCGGTCTTCTTCCCCGGCACCCCCCGCTCCCGAAGCTGCAGCCTTGGCCCCGCACCCGAAGCAGGGGAGGCCCCCCGGGTATTGGTTAAGGGAGCCTGGTGCATGGGACCGGGGGGGCAGGGAGACTGAGGTTCAGAGAGGCACAGGCAGTCCACGGCGTCAGAGCAAAGCAGGAAACCACGGGAGCGCCCCCCCTCCAGACCCTTAGCCACGCAGCCCAGAGCTGGGAAGGCGGCAGTCATAGCCCACCCCGCCCCTGGGAACTCGGGGCCACTCCTCCGGGGCTCCAGACCAGCTCGGCAAGTTGTCTGGTCCAGCTCCCTTTGGTGGGAGTCAGGCCTGGGGGTGGGGACAGGGTGGCACTTCCTGCCCAGTGACAACGTGCTGGGCGGTCCTGGCCAGGGTCAGACGAGAGCAGAGGGAGGTGGAGGAGGGCGGGACTCCCCAGGGCTGCTCCTACCAGGGCTGACCTGGGGGTCCCTCGGCCACCGCTCGGGCTGAGGGAGCTCGTCCCGCTCCCGTTCCCCCCCAGACTCAGCCCGGAGGAGCCCCCCTCTCTCAGCCGCCACGCGCAGGTGGTGGGCGCTCTGCTCCCTCAGATCCAAAAGCAGCCACGTGGCCTGGCAGGGCTAGGGGAGCAAGTGCTCTGCCCGCACAGTGTCTGAGGCCAGAACTGCCCCCAGGGCCACATCACCTGGAGCTGTGTGCACACACACGCACACACATGCACATGCATGCACACATGCATGCACATATACACAAGCCCTCAGGCACACATCCATATACACCTGCACATACTCATGCACACATATGTGCGCATTCACACTTGCACACATACACGTGCATACACACATACATGTGCATTCACGTATACAAACATGCACACATGCATGTGCATGCACACATGCATGCACATATACACAAGCCCTCATGCACACATATACACGTGCACACACTCGCGCACACACATGTGCCCACATACGCACACTTGCACGCACATGCAATGCACCCACACACATTCACACACGCACAGACCTGTGTGCGTGCACGTGAACTCAGTGAGAACTAGACAGGACGTGTCCTTGGGCAGGAGCACCTTGATGTAGCTCAACAGTCACCCACAAGTTGTCCCCTGGGGACGGCTGGGGGAGGGGCTGCGGGCTCTACCGAGCCTGCAACTTCCTGTGAGTCTGCGACTATTTCCCAAAAGCTCTGAGGCTGCATGTGGGATACTTGCTCGGAAAGGGCAGAGCTGGGAGGCCCAGGCCCCGCCACCGCCTGGCCTGTCTCCTTAGAGAGCCATGCCGGGGCCAAGGGCCTGTCCTCTGGTCCCCGGGTCCAGCTCGTGTGAGCTCTCCCGGGGACAGACCTGACCCCGGGAGAGCTGGAGTTCCAGCTGAGCTCGCCGCCTGCACCTGAGTCCTTTGCGTTTCTAGCCCTGGCCACTGAGATCGCGTGACCTCGGCCCACCTCTGACCGACCCCTGGTGTAGGCGGGGAAGCCAGGCTTGGGCAGACCCCGGGGGTCAGGAAGTCGCGTGCAGAGGGCCGGAGCGGGCCGGGGCTGCAGAAGGGGGCACCCACCTCAGGGTGACGTAGAGGACGACGGTGAAGGTCAGGAAGGTCATGGAGGCGCCGCAGCCGGCCTGGGAGATGCGCGTGAGAGCCAGCGCGGTGGCCCTGTCCAGGACCGGCCTCTGCGGGGACCCCAGGCCCGTCAGCCGGGCCCTGCCCCACCCCCACCCCTTCCCGGGGGCTGGGCCCTGGGCACCCGGCACCGCCTCACCAGGAGCAGGGTGAAGAAGGTCAGGTGGTCGCAGCGACACACCGTCCTCTCGGGTCCCCGGTCCGTGGAGCAGCCGCGGGAAGACCAGTCCCCTGACGGCCCTGCGGGGAAGGGGGCGGGGAGGGCCGGGCTACTCCTCAGGGCGTCCACCCGGGGACGTCCACTCACACCCCAGGCGGGCCCGGGCCCCTACCTTGGCTCACATCCCAGAAGACGCAGGTGGCGGTCATGTTCTGAAACCAGACGGGGGGTGGGGCGGGGAGAGGCGTGGGGCGGGGGGACCTCTGGGCCGGGGGAGCCGGTCAGCAGGGGCTGGGGGGCGGTGTTAGAGGCCCCGGGGATTACGGCTGCCCCCAGGCGGCTGAGGGGCGAGATGCGGGGCCCGGGTTTCCCCCGACCCAGACGCGGACTCACGGGTGGCTGCTGCGGGTGGGTGAAGGTGATGTCCAGGGGCTCGGGCAGCCCGTGGACGGGGCCGCGGCCCACGCTCAGCCCCACCAGGCGGTTATTGAGCAGCCGGCTGCCGTCCTCCGGGCTCTGCCACGGGCCCTGCGGGGGAGAGTGGGCTGCATTGGGGTGCCTGAGACCCCCAAGACCGTGCCCAGGGGCCTGGGGTCATGGCCCGCCTTCCTCCTGTGCACCCCTGGGGAGCCGCTGAGCCAGGGCAAACCCTGTGCCCATTTCCACAGACCTGCTGGGTCTCCTCCACTACCCCCCACCACAAGAGGGGCGCGGGCTAGACCAGCACAGCCGGGGCGGGGGACCGGGGGCCGACAGGTGGGCCCAGGCACCTGCCTGCAAGGGCCACGTGCCTCACATGCTCCCAGGGACCACACTAGAGCTGTGTGCACTGGACACAGACATGGCCACTGGGGCTGGACAGGCCAGGGAGGGGTGAGGGGGCTGGAGCCATAGTACAGCGGGCATTGACCTTGCATGTGACTGACCTGGGTTCGATCCCCAACATCCCTGATGCACTCCCCCCCCCACTGCGAGCACTGCCAGGAGTGATTCCTGAGTGCAGAGCCAGGAGGAACCCCTGAGCATCACCGGGCGTGGCCTCCAACCCCAAAGCGTGGGGGCATGAGGGTGCTCCGGAGACGGGTGGGCGCCACGAGCCCGCACCCCACCTCCACTCACCTTGAAGACCGTCCCGGTGCCGACGTCCAGGATGGTGACGGCCAGGCGGACCTCCTCCCCTCGGCCCTGCAGGGACCTGAAAAGGCTCTGCGGCAGCCGGACGCTGTTCGGGGGCTTCTGCGCCTCCGTCACCTGCCTCGGAACCTGCAGGCACAGAACCGGCCGCCCCCGTCTCTCCCCACGTCCCCAGGAGGGCAACTGAGGCCCTCGGGATGGGGGGTGCCACCCCTCCCTACGTCAGCTGTGAGCCAGGACACAGGGGCCCCGTCACGCCAGGCTGCTCCAGGGAGCCCCGTTTTCCCAGACGCAGAGTGGAGCGAGTGGGGGCTGCAGGCCATGGCGCGGGGCGGGCTGCCCGCCGGGCCCCTGGACGGCCCGGCCTACGTGTTGGGAGGAGGCCGGGGGGAGGGGGTGTTGGCCCAG